>NW_024412376.1:83110077-83182920 GCF_014898765.1 Herpailurus yagouaroundi | reverse complement strand
TTTTCAGGCTTTAGTGAGTTCTCCAAAACACAGGCCTTTAAAAATGATTTTCAGTATTTCATGTTTTAAAGAAATGTGTCTGCTGCATTATTAGGAAGAATTTCCTCGCAGCCCTCAGTAAACGCAGTGTGAGGTAACAATGTGTATAAATCTCTTGCTCCAACAGACCTGTTGTGTCACCCAGTGGTTCAAACAGCCAGTAATATTTAACTTGTATGCTTCATGTAGCAATAAAACAAATAAATGGTCCTCTCAAAAGTTACATCCTGCCTTATATAAATATTCCTCTTTAGCACATTGTAACCTGCCTAGCCACAAAGTATTGTAGCCCTTCCTTGCCACAAAGTCGGTACTCTCCTTACTGAGGCCTAGACATTTTCATCGGTTTTCGTCACATTGTAGTGAAATTGTCTGTGCCAACAAATTAGGTAACAATATTTAATGAAGCTCCCTAAAGCATCTTATGATCAATTAGTATCTGTCAGAACCAACAGTTGCAAATGCAATGGGTCTTCCCAGATGAATTAATTATTTTGTACTTCAGAAGTTGCATGGAGGAGGAATAGTGATCAAAAAATTTGCTTTTCTGGGCCCATGTTTATCCAGCTGATGTGCAAAGCTCCCACAAATTTGGCAGAGGAATTTTGAGAGATTCATAATAACCCAGCTATGTGAAGCAAGCTGGGTTCTACCTCGTGTCAGAAGTGAGCCCACAAAGCTCAAATCCAAGAAACTGGTCTGTTTTTCTTTCAGTAGGGAAGCCAATGACAGTGAAAGTGTTCAGGAGATTCTCCACGTAGATAATAACAATGTAATCTGATGACAAAAAAAGGAGGGGTCATATCCTGCCTATATGCAACTCACTTTTACCTCACTTCTACCTTTTTGCAACTTTTACTTTTTTGCTTGTGCAGATAAATATACAAATATCCTTTAATTCTGAGAGAAGGTAAAAAATGTAACCCTTTCCCATCTCTCTCTCTCTCTCTTTTTTTTTTTTTTTGGTAATACATAAATAAATAAACAAACAAACAAGGAAACTATAAATAAAATGATTTGAACTTCTCAAAATATTGGGGGAAAATGTAGTAAGCCTTGCCGCTAGAACTGATCTCTGAATTATAAATATAACATGTTTTGTTTGAGTCTGATAGCGATGGCTTTTTATTTACAACAAATAAGGTGCCAGCTAGAATAACACCATTCTAGAATATTGAGATCACCTGCAGTTTTATATACCTCGGATAGAATCGATTGACCCAAGTCTTTAAGAAATCATTGAAAATGGGAGAATTAAAGTGTATATTTATTAAGTCACTAGGTTTGGGTTGGTTACAAATTCTTCAACCCTAATACCTACCTGCAGACTTGGGCTTACCCTTAGTCCCCCAGACTCTACCTGACAATGACCACAATTACTCCTCTGCATGATAACCTGCTTTTGAGATACTCCCATGCTGAAAATGGGGCTTCTGCCTTGTTCCCAAGTCGTATATCTGCATGATATTTCTCACCTACCAATTGTGTTGACCAATGTCACTAGGGATTGTAAAATGTGTTTAGACTGTCATAGCTTCAAAGTTGGATCCATACTTTTGCTTCATTTTTTTCTTTTAAAACATCCCTTACTTTCTAGCCACCTGAGGAGTAAATTTTAAAACTTTTCAAAATATTTTGCCCACAATTTTTAGAATCTCTCTCTCTCTCTCTATTTTGGTTTATTTATTTATTTTGAGAGAGACAGAAGGTACAAGTTGGGGAGGGGGGGAGAGAGAGAGAGAGAGAGAGAAAGAGAGAGAGAGAGAGAGAGAGAGAAAGAGAGAATCCCAAGCAGGCTCCTCACTGTCAGTATGAAGCCTGACACGGGCCTCAAACCTATGAAATCAGGATATCATGACCAAAACCAAGAGTCAAATGCTTACCCAACTGAGCCACCCAGGAGCCCCTGATCTTTGTGATGGATTCAACTGAGGCATTTATTTAATAACAGTATAAATAAATGTACACTTCATGATAGTATATATGCATATTTTATATGATTATTTTGTTTAACCTCATTTCTTAAATTACCTGACCAATTACTATTTCTTTTTTTTTATTTAATTTTTTTTTTTTTTTGAGACAGAGAGAGGCATAGAATGAGCAGCAGAGGGGCAGAAAGAGAGGGAGACACAGAATCGGAAGCAGGCTCCAGGCTCTGAGCCGTCAGCCCAGAGCCTGACACGGGGCTCGAACTCACTGACTGTGAGATCATGGCCTGAGCTGAAGTCAGACACTTAACAGACTGAACCACCCAGGCACCCCCCAATTACTATTTCTAATCCTAGCAGGTGTTTTTAATGTACTCCCTATGTTACTATGAATCCTTTTTCTTCCCTTTTTTCTCCTCCTTCTCTTCTTCCTTCTCTTCCTCTTCTTCCTCCCCCCTCCTCTTCCTCCTCCTTCTCTTTAAATCCTTCTTCTTCTAATAGTAGTAAAAAGGCATTCAGAATACTTCAAGTGTTTCAATAATGTTACTCTCCACTGATTCCCCATTTGGTGAGAAACCTTTAGGCTATATGATAGCACCTGTAGTTCAATGGTTCCTGTTGGATGGCTTATGCACTTTTCCTTTCCCAAACCCTCAATTTCAAATAAGTCTCCCAAATCAGTTATTGAAGCAAACATTGTTGAGTGCTCACCACTCACAGAAATTAATCTTCTAAATTTGCTTCACAAGATTTTTATCAATTCAGCAGGAAAGACTTCATTTGCAATTTTGTAATTATTACATCAAAGAAGATAAGATATCAAGGAAAAAACAAGGGAGGATTAGTAACATATATGTTCTGAAACTTAAAAGCCCAATTATATTCTAGAGGACTTAAACTATTTCCTCAAAATATCTGTGAGAATGAATGCAAGTGGGAAGTATTTTTAACGTTTATATTTTGGGGGGACAGAGAGAGACAGAGCATGAACGGGGGAGGAGCAGAGAGAGAGGGAGACACAGAATCGGAAACAGGCTCCAGGCTCCGAGCCATCAGCCCAGAGCCTGATGCGGGGCTCAAACTCACGGACCGCGAGATCGTGACCTGGCTGAGGTCGGACGCTTAACCGACTGCGCCACCCAGGCGCCCCCGGGAAGTATTTTTATATACTAAAAAATGCAACTTTAACAGTCATGGATAGTAACATTTTTTTAATGTTTATTTATTCACTTTGAGAGAGAGAGAGTGAGCATGAGTGGGGGAGGGGCAGAGAGAGAGAGAGAGAGAGAGAGAGAGAGAGAGAATCCCAACCAGGCTCAGCGCGGTCAGCATGAAGCCCGATGAGTCTCTCAATCCAACAAACTGAAATCATGACCTGAGCCGAAATCTGGGGTCAGTCGCCCAACCAACTGAGCCACCCAGGCGCTCCTGTATAGTCATATTTTGACTTGGCTTTTTCCATCTTCCAACGTCTCATATCCAAGTCACTTTTGAAAACGTTCCTGGAAAATTATTTAAGAGGATACTTGTTTTTTTTTTTTAAGTCACCTTTTGAGAAATATCCACATTAAAATGTAATTTCTCTGTGTGCTACAATATTTATTTTCTCTCATTTTCCTCAATCTCCAGTTCCTCCCCCACCCCGCCCCTGGTCCACTGTCATATTTCATCAACATTCTCTTAATCCATCTTCTCAAATATTCATTCTTTCTTTCTCTGGAGAATTTCAGGCTGTTTTCCTAGAAAATTCCATCCCACTTTTCTTTCTTTTACTTTTCTCTGCCTGCTCTATAAATTTCCAAGAGACAATTACATGATAAAGAAGTGGAGGGAAACTTCAGGCCTGTGACTAAGAGTATGGGACCGAGAACAGGTAGAGCATGTAGGGTGTTGGCAAATGGAATGAGTCTAACTTATGAAAGTGAGACTGGTCAGAGAGCAAATATATTTGCCCAGAAGACAAGCTTCACCTCTCAAATTGTGCACAAAAGGTGGAACTATGGAAAATCTGAAGACTCTTATTTAAGTTGAAAATGGTGAGACAAAAATAGAGAACTTAATGAAAGAGAGAGAGAAGAAAGTAGAGGGCCTGGTAAGGAACAAAATGCAGGGACACCTGGGTGGCGCAGTCCGTTAAGCGTCCGACTTCAGCCAGGTCACAATCTCGCGGTCCGTGAGTTCGAGCCCCGCGTCGGGCTCTGGGTTGATGGCTCAGAGCCTGGAGCCTGTTTCCGATTCTGTGTCTCCCTCTCTCTCTGCCCCTCCCCCGTTCATGCTCTGTCTCTCTCTGTCCCAAAACGTTGAAAAAAAAATTAAAAAAAAAAAAGGAACAAAATGCATTAGTGAATGTATTTGAGAATTTGTCATAGGTAAGACAAGTATTTCAAACCCACAGGTGTCCCATAAAATGAAGACAGTCTGGGTCACCTGAATGTCTGGGTCACCTATACAATATTTCCCCATGTAGATTGTTATCTTCTGTGGCTCAATTGATAGGATTCTGCTTAGTAGTTTTTAATACTTATTTTTCATTTAGCTTCCATTTCTTCTAAGTTTTTCCCTTATGTCCTACTTCAAGTCCTTCAAATTTCATTTTTTTTAATCTCCTTTCAGGAAGTTCTCTAATTCACATAGTGGTAAGGATGGTTTAGGGGAAAGCAAAGGGCAGAATATGTGTTGTTCTGAACTGGGCTTTCATGTTTTTGGTTCAGTAACCTTGCGAAGGTCATATTACCTCTGTAATTCAAATACATACAATAATTTTAACATTTTCCCCCAGATACAATATTCTGTAATGTGAAGTTGGTAAAAAGAATGCAATTTGTGAACCATGTTTTACCTTATTTAAAGGTGTCAGTATTTAAGATTAATTTAGTATATGATGTCTGGGTAAAAATTTAGGTAGCAGGTGCATCAGGCACCTAACTTTTTTAGAGTAACAGCTTTATTGAGATATAATTCACATCTCATGACATTCTCCTTTTTAAAGTGTATAACTGAATTTTTAAATATAATCACAGAGTTGTGCAACTGTCATCACTATCTAATTTAGGAAAATTTTATTGCCCTACATCCCCAAAAGAAACCCTGTACCTGTTAGCTGTGACTTCCTATTTCCTCTTCCTCCCTCCAACTTCTGGTAGCCACTAATCTACTTTCTGTCTCTATGGATTTGCCTCTTCTGCACATTTCATATACATGCAATCATACAATATGTAATTGTTTGTGTCTGTCTTCTTTGACTCAGCATAATGTTTTCACGATTCATCCATGTTGTATGTATCAGCACTTGATTCCTTTTTTAAAAAATTATTTTTAATGCTTATTTTTGAGAAAGAGAGACACACACAGAGCGTGAGTGGGGGAGGGACAGAGAGTGAGGGAGACACAAAACCCAAAGCAGGCTCCAGGCTCTGAGCTGTCAGCACAGAACCCGATGCGGGGCTCGAACCCACAAACTGTGAGATCATGACCTGAGCCGAAGTCAGATGCTTAACCAAATGAGCCATCCAGGCACCTAGCACTTCATTCCTTTTTATTGATAAATAGTATTCCATGGTATGGAAAATCATATTTGTGTTTGTTTATGTATTCATCAGTTGATGGAAATTTGGGTTATTTTCACTTTTTGACTACTATAAATAATATAATTATAAACATTCACATTTTTGTATGCACATATATTTTCAATTCCTTTGAGTGTATACCAAAGAGTGGAATTGCTGGGCAATACAGTATATTAATGTCCTATTGCCACTGTAAAGAACTACCACCGACTTTGTTGCTTAAAACAACATAAATTTAATATCTTGAGCCATAGAGGTCAGAAGTCTAGAACAGATTGGCATGGCTGCATTGTTTCCAGAGGCTCTAGAAGAGAATCACTCTCTGCCTTCCTAGCTTCTAGAGGCTGCCTGATCTCCTTGATCATGGCCCTTATCCACATCTTCAAAACCAGGAATGTAGTATCTTCCAAATTTTCTCAATGAATTCTACTTCCTTTTTCACATCTATTTTACTGACTTTCCTGCCTCTCCTTTTCCCTATTAAGATGCTTAGGTTACATCCTCCAGCCCTGGTGATCCAGGATAATCTTTACAGATCTGGAACCTTAGATTAATCATATTAGCAAAGTTCCTATTGTCATGTAATGTAACCTTCACAGATCATGGGAATTAGGATGTGGACATCTTTGTGGCCTATTATTTTGTTTATCATATATGGAAATTCTATGTTTAACATCATGAAGAACTGACAAACTGTGTCCTAAAATGAGCACCATTTTACATTCCCACCAGCAATGTAGGAGGGTTGCAAATTCTTCACATCTTTGTCAATACTTTTTTTTATTGTTAAAATTTAGTTTTTAGAGCAACTTAAGTTTACAGAAAATTAAACAGAAAATACAGAGTTCCCATATACTTCCTGTGTAGCGCGTGCGCACACACACACACACACACACACACACACACACACAATCTTCCCTCACTATCAACATCCCTTTGAGAGTGGTACATTTGCTACAATCTATGAACCTATAATGACACATTGTTACCACTCTATGTCCATGGTTTACATTAGAGTACATTCTTGGTCTTATACATTCTACTGGTTTTGTCAAAGGTATAATGCCAAGTATCCACCATTAGGGTATCATACAGAATGGTTTCCTTGTCTTAAAAATCATCTGTACTCCATCCATTTATCCCTCTGTCCCCCAACGCTTATCAACCACTGATCCTTTAACTATCTCCAACAGTTTTGCCTTTCCCAGAATTTCATATAGTTGGAATCATACGGCCTTTTCAGATTAGCTTCTGTCACTTAACAATATTCTTTTAAGTTTCTTCCAGGTCTTTTCATGGCTTGGTAACCCTTATTTTAATTACTATTTTTTAGTGCTAAATAATATTCCATTATCTGGATGTACCAGTTTATCTATTCACTTACTAAAAGACATCTTGGTTGCTTCCAAGTTTGGCAATTATGAATAAAGCTGCTATAAACATCTGTGTGAAGGTTCTGTGTGGGCATGAGTTTTCAATGCATTTGGGTAAATACCAAGGAGTTTGGCTCATCTGCTAGAAGAATGTTTAGTTTTGTGGGGCGCCTAGGTGGCTCAGTTGTTTAAGCGTCCAACTTCGACACAGATCATGATCTCACAATTTGTGGGCTCAACCCTCGCGTTGGGCTCTGTGCTGACATCTCAAAGCCTGGAACCTGCCTCAGATTCTATTTCTCTCTCTCTGTCCATCCCCTTCTCTCTCTCCCTGTCTCTCAAAAAAATAAAATAAAATAAACATTAAAAAATAATGTTTAGTTTTATAAGAGACTGTCAAATGGTTTTTCAAAATGGCTGCATCATTTTGCCTTCTCACTAGGAAGGAAGGAGAGTTTCTGTTGCTTTAATCCTCACCAGCATTCAGTGTTGTCATTATTTTGGATTTGGCCATTCTAATAGGTATGGATACCTCATTGTTTCACTTTACAAATCCCCAATAACATATAGTGTGGGACATCTTTTCACATGCTTATTTGATATCTGCATATCTTAATAAGGTTTTTGTTTTGTTTTGTTTTGTTTTCCTTGGAGAGTTTTAAGAGTTCTTTGTATATTTTGGATAACAGTGCTTTATCAGATGTCTCCTTGCAAGTATTTTCTCCCAGTCTGTGGCTTGTCTTCTCATACAGCTCATCAATTACTTCTTTCATGAATTGTGCTTTTAGAATTGTATCTAAAAAGCCATCACCAAACCCATAGTCATTTAGATTACCTCCTATGTTACCCTGTAGAAGTTTTATAGTTTTGTGCTTTACATTTAAGTGTATGATACATTTGGAATTACTTTTGTGGAAGAGCGTAACTTTTGGGAACGTTAGATTTTTTTTTATATGTTAATATAGAGTTATTCCAGCAGTATTTGTTGAAAAGACTATCTTGTTTCTGTTTTATTTCCCTTGATCAGTTCTCAAAGATCAGTTGACTATATTTATGTGGTCCGATTCCTGAACTCTCTATTCTGTTCTATTTGTCAATTTGTCTAGACATTCACCAATTCCACACTGTCTTTTTTTTTTTAATGTTTATTTCTGAGACATAGAGAGACAGAGCATGAGTGGGGGAGGGGCAGAGAGAAGGAATCCAAAGTGGGCTCCAGGCCCCAAGCTGTCAGCACAGAGCCTGACACAGGGCTCGAACTCACAAACTGTGAGATCGTAACCTGACCCGAAGTCAGTCGCTCAACTGGCTGAGCCACCCAGGCGCCCCTCCACACTATCTTGATTACTGTATAATAATAACATTATATAAAGTTAATAAAGTTTACATAAATGTATTACTGTGTAATAATCAACTTAATAGTAAGTTGAGGTTGGGTAGTGTCAGTGCTCACACTTTGTTCTTCTCCTTCAGCATTGAATTGGCTAGTCTGGATCTTTGTTTCTATATTAAGTTTTAGAATCACTTGGTCAATGTCTACAGAATAACCTGCTGGGATTTTGACTGGAATTGCATTGAGTCCACATATCAAGTTGGGAAGAATTGACATCTTGACAATACTGTGTCCTTCTGCTCATGAATATGGAATATCTTTCCATTTATTTGGTTCTTCTTTGGTATCTTTCATCAGAATTTTGTAATTTTCATCATATACAACTTGTACATATTTCATGAGATTTATACCTAACTATGTCATTCCTTTGGCTGCTAAATATGAGTGGTAATCTTTTTTATTTCAAATTCCACTTGTCATTGCTGGTATATAGAAAATTAATTGACTTTTATGGGCTTACCTTTCATCCTGCAACCTTGCTATAGTTGCTTATCAGCTCCAGAAGGGTTTTTTGCTCAAAAGAAAAATTTTTTTATTGTCTACATATTCAACCATGCTGTCTGTGAACAAAGACAGTTTTATTTCTTCTTTCCAATCTTTTATTTCTTTTTCTTTCCTTTCCTTTCCTTTTTTTTTTTTTGTCCTTTTTTCATTAGCTAATACTTCCAGTACAATACTGACAAGCACTGGTGAAAGGAGACTTCATCCCTGCTTTGTGCCTAATTTTAAGGGGGAAGCTTCTTGTTTCTCACAATTAAGTGTGATGTGAACTATAATTTTTTTGTAGATTTTTTTATGAAGTTTTATTAAGTTCTTTATTCATAGTTTGCTGAGTTTTTATCAGGAATGCATGCCTTTTGTCAAAGGCTTTCTTCATTGGTTGGTAAGATCACATAATTTTTCTTAGTTAGCCTATTGAAAGATGAATTACATTAACTGACTTTTGAATGTTGAACCAGCCTTGCTCACCTGGGATAAATCCTACTCACTTGTGGTATATAGATTTTTTAAAAAATATATATTGTTAGATTCAATTTGTTGATATTGTGTTGAGAATTGCTTCTGTGTTTATAAAAGATATAGGTCTGGGTTTTTTGTTAATTTAATTTAATTTAATTTAATTTATTTTTGCTGGTAACATCTTTGTCCAGTTTGGGAATTAAGGTAATCCTGGCTTCATGGAATGAGTTAGAAAGTATTTTCTCTACTTTTAAACTCTGAAACAAATTGCAGAAAATTGGTATTTTCTCTTTAAATATTAAAAAAAATTTTTTTTTTTACTCTTTATTTATTTTTGAGAGAGTGTGAGCAGGGGAGGAGCAGAGAGAGAAGGAGACACAAAATATAAAGCAGGTTCCAGGGTCTGAGCTGTCAGCACAGAGCCCGACGTGGGGCTCGAACTCATGAACTGTGAGATCATGACCTGAGCTGAAATCCGACATTCAACTGACTGAGCCGCCCAGGCACCCCTTTTCTTTAATTTTTTTTTAACGTTTATTTATTTTTGAGACAGAGAGTGACAGAGCATGAACGGGGGAGGGTCATAGAGAGAGGGAGACACAGAATCTGAAACAGGCTCCAGGCTCTGAGCTATCAACACAGAGCCCGACGTGGGGCTCAAACTCAGGGATCGTGAGATCATGACCTGAGCCGAAGTCGGGCACTTAACCGACTGAGCCCCCCAGGCGCCCCCGCCCCTTTTCTTTAAATATGTGATAGAATTCACCAGTGAACCCATCTGGGCCTGGTCCTTTCTGTCTTAGAAGGTTATTAATTTATTTATTTTATTTTTTTTAATGTTTTATTTATTATTTTTAAGAGAGAGAGAGAAAGAGAGACCATGAGCAGGGGAGGGGCAGAGAGAGAGGGAGACACAGAAACTGAAGCAGGCTCCAAGCTCTGAGCTGTCAGCACAGAGCCTGGTGTGGGGCTCGAACCCACAAACCATGAGATCATGACCTGAGTTAAAGTCAGACACTTACCCAACTGAGCCACCCCAGCACCCCAAGACGTTATTAATTTCTGATTCAATTTCTCTAATAAAGGGCATTTAGATTATCTATTTTTTCTTGTAGGAGTTTTGGCAAATTGTGTCTTTCAAAGATTGGTCCATTTCTCCTAAGTTATCAAATGTGTGTGCATAGGGGTATTCATAGTAGTCTTTTATTATCCCTTAAATGCCCATTAAGTCCATGATGATGTCACCATTTTCATTTCCGACATTAGCACATCCAAGCACATGATTTTATTTTGTTTCTTGAAGAACCCACTGAGGAAAGTATTATAATGCTATTTTTATAGATTAGCAAACTGAGGTTCATTTTCTTAAATAATTTGATAATCTTTTTCTTTTCTTCCAATGTGAGCAGAGCAGTGCTGGTCATATGATAATCATCCTGGTGAAATCTTTTTAAAATATAAATTCCAGGACACTCACTCTTGAAGATTCTAGTTTGATAGATTTAGCTTGGAACATCTTTTCCATACTCCATGACTTCAGAGTGGTTCAGGGAGTTAACTAGATTTCACCTTTTGCATCTACTGAAATAGATTGGAAAAAAGCAGTTCAGGGTCCTATATTGGATTCTGGGACTGATGCGGAGATATTCTGTGGTCCATTAGCAATGACCAGATGGAGGGAGTAGAATTCCACTGCCAAATATTGGCTAACTGTGATCTAGATAGTGACAGTTGGTAGGTGGGTGAGAAGGGGGAAAAAAAAAGGAAATTAGAGAATATCAGTTATATTTTTATTAAAAACTGCCTGAGAAAATACTGAATATTATATGCAGCTATATGTAACCCTCTTAGCTATATAAGAAACTTCAATGTAGCTCTTGGAAAAATACTAGTGATGACCACAGTGTAGAGAGCCAAATAAAGGAGCGAAGCCAAAATACTCTCACAAATTTCCAAAATAGTGGATTCCTCCAGTGTCCCAGCCCTACAGGAACGCCTGTGCCAGGAATGCTAGGACTCTGTGTTAAGAGCAACTGCCTTATGCTCATGTTCTTTCTGTTGCAATCTCATTTCTTATAACAACAACAACAACAACAAAATGGCTCTGTGTATTTTAGCAATTGAGCAAATATTTATTTCAAAACTTACAGGGAGAAATCAAATGTATTTTGTAATTCTAAATTGTGTACGCTTAGTTTTCATGTCTTATTACTAAAATGTAGCATTAGTTGTGTAGATTGTATTTGGAGAAACAGCCTGGAAGGTGGGTCTGATAAAAATATACCTAAGGAGATACAGTGGCTGTCATTACTTAGATATATTCCTAGGAAGAGGTGGATAAAGCTGTGCCATTTACAGACAAACGTTTCCTGTTAGGGTTTATTTTCCCACAACGATGTGGGTTTCTTCAAGGGTGCACTCCATATGTGGGATTCATTCAGGCTAGGAGAACTGAACTTAGAGCTTCTTGCTGTCACACTAACAATCAGGTTTCCTACAATCCTCATCATTTCCGTCATTATCAGCAGATAATCTGTGGCAGATTGAATAAACTCTTGGGATCCCCAACAAATTCTTACTTGGCCTTCCACTCCTGTGGATGTTGGGAATTCCTCTAGTCCACTTAGAGTTGAAAGAGATGATGCAGCAGGTCAGTGACTTGCCCACAGTCCGTATCAGGGAAGATCTCTGAACCGCTCAGTTACCTCCTGGCCATTAGAAAGGTTAGGAAAAGGAATATAAGGAATATAAAGGAAAAAATGTTGCAAGGGAATACTGACCAGAGTTCAGACGTTGCAGCACATGATTAGTAAATTTGTCATCTTTGATTCACATCAGTAACGGTGGCAAAGTGGGGAGAAAACAAAAATATATTGGGTTTGATGTTGCTATTATCAGTGTGAAGGCTGGAAAAGAAAATAACTGGACGAGAAGAATGGTATGAACTGTCTGGATATAAGTTCCACGAGACCCAGACTTAACCCTTCACAAATCTCTACAGTACCAAAATTTTAGAAATTAAAAAAAAAAAACCCACAAAACTGTGTCGGATACAGCTGTTAAATGCATTTTAAAAATATAATGGTCTTTGAATGAGAAATGTAATTTTGTCTCTACTAATAACGCTATTCCTCATTTCAAAATCCATAAGATGTCAGTTCTTAGGAAAACCAAATTGGAAAAATACTTTATTACTTTGCCATTTAATCATCAGAACCTGGAAATCGGTCATTACTTTGGTTCATAGTCTGAAAGTCTGGCATTTCTACTCAGTTTTACCATTGTAACAACCGAGACTTAGTGTTTTAAAGATAATTACATTTATTGTACAAGCAAACTGAAAAAGTGCTGAATAATTGTCACTGCTTCAGAGATTAGATTTTGTAGTGATATTTTTCTGCTAGCACTGCATCAAGGTGCTTTTAATGGAGGGACCTACAGTAATATTAAAGAATTGTTGACAGCTACATATGAGAGGGACTTTTACATTTGTAAACAAAACTTTATTTTACCAAAGCAAATATCAAAAGGTTATTTTATCCTCTGTCACACCTCATAATGTACTTCCAATATATTCTGGAACAAGGGTGGAGTGGGTGAGTAGAGTTTAATGTAATGGATTGAGAAAAGCCGAGTTTTTGGCAGACCAAACGACAAGGACCTAAAAAAGTAAGGTCAGACAATAAAAATATGTTCTTTGTTTAATGATGCACTGAAATTTTTTTTTAATGCACTGAGATTTTAAAATAAAAGTCCCTATTCAAGTCATACTCTGGGAAACACACTCAACTCTCAATATTTCCTGAAGGCAATGAGGTTTTTTGGGTTTTTTTGTTTTTCGTTTTTGTAGTTTTGAGGGCATTACCTTTCAGTCAATGAACAAAACAAGGAAACCCTCTAAACAACTGATTGGAAACCTAAGCTGACACTAAGACATTATTGAAATTAGGGCTTCCATTGCTTCACCGTGGCTCAATTTCTGGTTTTCTCATTAGATGTCATACATGTGTTTCCTGTTATGCTTACTAAAAACATTATCTTATATCAGGTCACACTTCCTACAGGTGCCAACCAAGAACTAATTTTCCAGATTGCAGATTAACTTTGAAATGTGATCATGCGTCATATTTGAGTAGGAAAAGAGATGGCTATTTAATAAATGGTGCTGGGTAGTTAATTAAGTACTTGGGCTTTATTTTACATTTTATGAAACATGAACATGAAAGAAAGAAAGAAAGAAAGAAAGAGGGAAGGATGGGAGGAAGGAAGGAAGGAAGGAAGGAAGGAAGGATAGAAGGAAGACAGGGAAAGGTAAGAAATTCCACAATGGTTAGGGAAGCACATGCTAAACATAAAACCATAAGAAAAAAAAATTGGGAAAGTATTTAATTTTAGGACTTGTGTTTTCTAAGTAAAATAAATTACAGAAAAAAAATAGGCTTGGCTACATAAAAACTGAAAGAAAAGAAAAAGACTACTCTGTCAAAAGCAGCAAGTTAATAAAGCACAATCAATAAAGTGAGAATATATCTATGGAAAATATGACAAACTAGGGATTAATTCCCTGAAACTATAAATGGTTCCTAGAAATACGTAAGAAAAATCTTATGTAGATGGGGTGGCTGGTTGGCTCAGTTAGTTGAACATCCAACTCTTGACTTTGGCTCAGGTCATGATGCTAGGGTCGTGGGATTGAGCTCTATGTTGGTTCCACCTTAAATATGAAGCCTGCTTAAGATTCTCTCTCTCTCTCCCTCTGTCCCCTCCCCCATTCACACACACACACACACACACACACACACACGCGCGCGCACACACACTCACAGACACACACACACACACACTCTCTCTCTCTTTCTCTCTCTCTCTCTCTCTCTGAAAATTAAAACCTTAAAAAAATTCCTAAGATCTCAGAATCTTGAAGACAATAGTCACGGAGTTTTGCTCATAGTTCTTTCTTTCTTCCTTTTTTTAAATTTTTAAATGTTTATTTTTTGAGAGAGAGTGTGAGCGGGGGAGGGGCAGAGAGAGAGAGGGAGGCAGAATCTGAGCTGTCAGAGCAGAGCCGGCCTCAGGACTCGAATTCACAATCTGTAAGATCATGACCTGAGCAGAAGTCAGACACTTAACTTACTGAGCCACCCAGGCCCAGGCACCCCCATTGTTCTTTCAAGTAGATACTGAAAATATGATGAAATATTTCACTTCACTGGTAGTGAAAAAAAAATGTAAATTGAAATAAGATGGTATTTTGACCAAAAACTTAGAAAACAAAATATACTAAGTAGCAAAAATGATTTAGTAGAATAAAAACATCCACATACAGTATAAATTGAGGCAGTTTTCTGTCTGGATCAGTTTGGCCATGCATATTAAGAGTCTCCAAAAGTTCATAATTTTAGTCCATTATTTCCATTATAGAAACCTCTCTTATGGAAATTTTCATGTATACAAGATGTTGCTCCAGTATTATTTATGAGCAACCCAAATATTCAATTATAAGAGAATGTTTATATAATCTAGTCAACCACTGTGTAATTCCCACACCAGCAAGATCAGCATCACTGGGAAAACTGGTAGAAATGCATGTTTTGGGTTCTACCTGACACCTATTTTCTCAGAAACTCGGTGGGTGGGCCCCATATTCACAAAGCCTTAAAGATGATTTGATGCATACTAAGGCCTGAGAATCACTGATATAATGAAATATTACAGACATTCAAAGGGTTCTCAAAGAACACTTAACATGGAAAAATATTTTGGGTGCCTGGCTGGCCAGTAGGTTGAGCATCTGACTTTGGCTCAGGTCATATCTTACGGTTCGTGGGTTTGAACCCTGTGTCAGGCTCTGTGCTGACAGCTCAGAGCCTGGAGACTGCTTTGGATTCTGTGTCTCCCTCTCTCTCTCTGCCCCTTCCCCGCTTGTTCTTTCTCGCTCTCAAAAATAAATAAATAAAAATAAATAAATAAATAAACATTAAAAAAATACTTAGAAAAAGAAAAATTCTCATAACCTAATATAAGTGAATAAAAATTATTCATATTTAATAAGACTATAGGAATTATGCATCATATGATTTCCATTTTATAAATGCATACATATCGTATTTTTGTAAAATCAAAATCCTTCATGTTTATGCATATTCATACACACACACACACACACACACACACACACACACACACACATATATATATATATACTAGCAGGAAAAAAATGCTATTCTCAGTGTATCAGAGGAAGTGACCCTGGATTACTTCTTTGAATCCTTACATATTTTTCCAAAGTCTTTCCTGTGATGGCATGTTACTTTTTATTATCATTAAAGGATCTTGGCCACATTTAGGTATGTATATATAATGTGCAAAGCCCCAAGTTTCCTATAACCCTAAATATTTATTAACCTTTCATGATGACATTGGTTTATTGCAAAGAGAGCCCCCTTCTTTAACAACAGATGGTGTTTTATCATTGAGGAAAATGGTAAGATGTGGTACTTGGGTTGTTCTAGCCACAGGCAGGATGTGGCTACCAGAGAAGAGCTATAAGTCTTTGAGCAACCAGCCACATCCTCCTCCCACTGGTTCTTTTTTTAGCTAATGGCAACTCCCAGGATTCTGACATTAACCAAAGTTCATGTCTTCGTATTGCTATCATACCTCCTTCTCTCATCAGCAATTCTCACATTAATCTTAGTACAGAGAGCAGGGTATAGAAATTAAAGCAATATTAGACATTAGGTATTTCAAATAGCTGTGCTCATTTAGCCAAAATGTTCCAGCAGCCGCGGGGGAAGGGTTGGGGTGGGGAACCAAGAGAAAGTGACAAACAACAGTTGCTTATCATCGCATGTTAAAAATTATCTTTCCTTCGTTATCTCAAAAAAAACATCACAATTTCTTCTCTGGTTGACTTTAATTGCAACTATTTGAGTACACAGAAGGTTCAACCTGTTCTACTAGTACTTGGACAATGTAGTGAATCTAACATTGTTTACAATGGGTTTTAAAGAGCTTAAGTGTTGGAAACATTTTAAATGCCACAGAAAATAAATATTGTAGCAAGTGTGTCTCTACTTGTCTAAATTACTGGAAAAAGATCACTTCACTTTTGCTTCCTGCTCATGTTAATATAGTGACAAGATCTGGGGACAGTCCCAACTGCTCCGAATTCACAACTCCGTCAATTAGGTATTTAGAGACTAAGAAGAGGCATCATTCAATTTCTATGCTGTGATCTGCTTCAGACTCTATAGCTTATGTTGGAGAAATTCTGTGGACGGAAATAGAGTTCCACTCCTTGAGTAGGTGCAGAAAAGGCTATGACCTGGAGGAATCCATTTGCATTAAGGAACAGTGACATATTAAAAGAAATATCTCCCCAAAAATAAATATCCCAAATTCCCGTAAAAAATGGGAAAGAGTATAATTTTATACGGTGATCTTGAAAATTAAATCCACTTATTAAGCCTATAAATAAGCCTTGGCAATAAAGTCTTAGATTTCCTAATATCTGTTATTCAATATGTGTGGATATATGCATAGGATCCGTAACTGAATTGGAAAACCTAAAATCCTTCAGATGATGGTTGATATTTTGTGGTGTGTAGATGCTGTCACCTGAAGGTCCCGTCCAGTCCTGTCACCTGAATGTTAGGTTCATTACCAAGGTTGTTTTGTGACTTTCTACAAATGTGCTTTGTGTCTCTGAGATATTATTTATAAATATTTGACTAAGTCTGGAAATCCTCAGAAGATTTTCAAATGAAACCTGTGCGACATACGGAACCGGACTGCAGCGTTTAAATGCGGAAGATAAGGTGATCTTACAGAAAATAGAACAAAGATAAATACAGCAAGGAGCAGGATGGAAAGCTCAGTCAAAAATGAGAAACTTAAAACACCTGTGTTGTGTCAACAGTGGCTTGGCAGCTAGAATAGGGAGGACAGAGGAAGTTAAATCCATGCTGGTTTCCAGAACCCAGCTACAAAAAATGAACCGCTAGGACCAGATGGTTTTATGGCTTTAGTAAACAATAGATTTGCATAATGCTTCCTCAATAATTCTGTCAGGAAGAGTGTTGAGCTAGAAAACAATGTACAATTGCGCCTTTTTTGAAAACCAGCTCTAAAAATGGCCAACTAATAATTGAGAAGACGCTGAAATGTTGGGAAGAACAGATTATATAAGGGACTATTGTCAGGCCATCTTGACTACCAAGTAATTGTAAACGCCAAATATGTTTGGAACCTCCAAGTATGTTTGGAAGTATTAGGTCTCTCCTGGTGGCCACATTACAAATTGATTATCAAGCAGGAATGAGGGCGTCTCTAACCTGGGGCACCACCTCCCTAAGGTTTCCTTGTTTGTTCTGATTTGTAACTTCCTTTGACTTTTCTTTCTAAGGCTTGGGTGACTGCCATTTGGTTTCTCTTCAAGAAGAATCAACAAACCACTTAATGTTGAATTCTTTTCTAGTATACACATGCATCGCTGCTCCCTATTGATCTCAGGATGTGGAATCCCCACACACCTTTTGAACAAAATCCTCTGTTTCAGCAAGTAGATAGGGACTCTCACCTATTTCATTCATTCAAATGATTTAATTGACAATAATCATTCTCATAGGTAATTTCTCCACATACAAATACAGATTTCTGCTTTTTAACACCCGAGTCACAAAATAAGCCAGTGGAATAATACAGTACTAAAATCCGTCTTGTCTACTCCCAAACATGGCAACAATCCCCTCTCCATTTTTAAGTTGAATGCCAAATATTGTTCTTAATAGATAGAGCTTAAAAATTCAGAAGCCTACAGTGCTCAGGTAGGTAAACATAACTAAATACCACTCATGTTGAAGGGAGAAAAGACTAACAATAGGGAAGGTTGGGGACTGTGGTGAAGTCATAAACCTGTTCTGAAGAGAATCCGGCAGCTCTTCAGCTCCAGACAATTGTTGCCATATCATAAAATAGCCCAAGAAATGCCCAATCTCCTAGATTTTAAAGTAAAATTAATTTTATTTACTTTTTAAACATATTTATTTATTTTGAGAGAGAGAAGAGATAGAGAGATGGAGAGCAAGCAGGGGAGGGGCAGAGAGAGAGGAGACAGAGAATCCCAAGCGGGTTCCTCACTGTCACCACAGAGTCTGATGTGGGGCTCAAACTTATGAACTGTGAGATCATGACCTGAGCAAAAATCAAGAGTCGGGCAGTTAACCGACTCAGCCACCTAGGCACGCCTAAGGTAAAATTAATTTTAAAAACTTCAGCTTTATGATAATACTGATGAATTTCAAAATTAGCAACAAAGTTTAAATTTATGTGTTGTAAGGGACAAAACACTTTTGTGAACAATATTTATCTTATAAAGTGCCAGGTTGTAAACCCTACCTAGTTCCTAAGCAGAGATGTCCAGATTGATTGAAATTTTCCAGTAGCTCCATTAAAAAGCATAAAGAGAGACACCTGGGTAGTGACTCAGTTGGTTAAGCATCTGACTTAGGCCCAGGTCTTGATTTCATGGTTCATGAGTTCAAGCCCTGCATTGGGCTCTGTGCTAATAGCTCAGAGCCTGGAGCCTGCTTCAGATTCTGTGTCTCATTCTTTCTCTGCCCTTCCCCTGCTTGTGTTCTGCCTCTCTCTCCCTTTCAAAAATAAATATTAAAAAAATTAAAAAGCATAAAGAAACAAGCAAAGTTAATTTTATAATACATTTTATTTAACCCAGTTATTCAAAGTTTTGTCATTTTTGCATGTAATTATTAGAAAAATTATTAATGGGCCATTTTACACCATTTGTGCCTTGTCTGAAACTCAGTAAATCAGTCCCCCCTTTATCCAGTTTAATTTTCCATGTTTTTTATTAGCTGAAGTCAACCATGGTCCAGAAGCAGATGATCTTCCTTCTGATCTATTGTCAGAAGGTCAACAGTAGTTTAATGCTGCATCACTACCCTTACATTGTTCACCTCACTTCAATTCATCATGTAGTCAGTCACTTTATCATCTCATAGCATCACAAGAACGGCAAGTATGGTACAATAAGATATTTTGAAAGAGACCACATTCACATAACTTTTATTACAGTCTATTGTTTTTTTTTAGATTTTTTAACATTTTTATTTATTATATTATTGAGAGAGAGAGAGACAGACCATGAGTGTGGAAGGGGCAGAGAAAGAGGGAGACACAGAATCTGAAGCAGGCTCCAGGCTCTGAGCTGTCAGCCCAGAGCCCGATGTGGGGCTCAGACTCACAAACCGGGAGATCATGACCTCAGGTCAGGCACCCAGGTGCCTCCAGTCTATTGTTAATAATTGTTCTATTTTATTATTATTAATTTCTTACCTTGCCAAATGTATAAATTATACTCCATCATAAGTATATATGTAAAGAAAAACATAGTATTTATAGGGTTTAGTACTATCCATGGCTTCAGGCATCCACTGGGGGTCATTGGAACTTACCCTCCATTGTATAAATGGGGGGGCACTATTGTATGTATTTCACATAGCACATTTCACTTTTTACTGGCCACATTTTAAATGTTTAATAGCCATATATGGCTAGTGGCTCCATACTGGACAGCATAGCTCTAAGGTTTAGAATGCCTACTCGTATATATACATAAACAGTGAGCAAGTCCTTGGTTGGATAAAGTGTCATGGTCTTCTTGCACCAGGATTCTCCCTCTTCCTATCTACCAAGCTACTGCTGCCATGCTTCAACACCCAGCTACCAGAGCAGGTGCAGGAGGCAGACAGGAGGGGCTCTGTTCATGGGATATTATTTGCCAAGAAAAGAGTATAAGGAATTTTGAATTTGTTTGAATTATGTGAAACAGAGTCTTAGAAGGGTCTTGGGAAGTCATTTAATGCACATGACCTTCCATAATATCGTGACAAATGGGAATTTGTCCTCTCCTTGTGCACATCTAGTAGTAGCCTACTACTTAGTGAATTAACCTTTGTTATTACTGGGTTATTTTAATTCGTAGTTGTTTTTTTTTGTGTGTGTGTTTCAGGTAAACAGGGGCTTTGATTCATTCTAGAACAAAATTCAAGTGAAGAAAACAGTGGGAGGAAAATATTAATTTTAAAATTAAAAAATCATTCACAAAAAAAGTAGAAACTTGCTGAGTAGTTCAAAGATTGAATGGATTTTCTTGTATCTAGAGGTGTCTAAGCAATATTGTACAAATAATTGGTGAGTTTGATGTAGTATATCCATTGCCAAACTGGATAATTTTTCTGCCCTGAGATTAAAGATAGGTGTAATAATAATAATAATAAATGCATATGTACATATATATTTAAAATTCAGATAAATATTATCACATCGTGTTATTTTGAAATTTGAAATGTCATGTCATTTAATCTGCATTTTCTATTACCAGTGAACTTGAGCATATTTGCTTATTTTTAGCAATTTCGAATTTTCCCTTTTGTGAATTGCTCATTCATAGTCTTTTCCCATTTTCCTATTAGATGTTTGTCTTTTCCTTATTGAGTTTTATGCATTTCTGATTCAAGCAATTGTGAATTATATGTGTTGAACATCGCTTACCCCACTTTTAGTCCTAGTTTTACTCTTTTTAGTTGTCTTTTGAGGAATGAAGCTCTTAATTATAATTTAGTCTAAATTATCAAATTTTCCCTTTCATCGTTATTGCTTTCTGTACTTGTTTAAAAACCCCTTCCCTATTCTGAGGTCATGAAGATATATCCTACATTAATATTCATTTGTTTGTCCTTTTATATTTAAGTCATTTATATAAAATTAATAATTACATACGATGGAGGTAAGAATCCAATTGTGCTTTCCCAATTGGATACAAAATGTTCATAATTCTGTTTACCATTCTTTCTTCACTGAACTGTCTGGCAAGTCGCACTGGTGCATATCTTGGGCACACTGTAATGGCCTTTTGGTCTATTTGTTGGTCTTTGTTCCAATATGACACTGTCATAATTTCTGTGAATTTATGTCTGGATGTCTAGTAAGTCAACTTACCCCAAATGTTTCTTCTTTATGGCCTTCGTTATTCTTGTCCTTTATCCCTTTCATATAAAGTTTAGAATCTGCTTGTTATGTTCTAGAGGGGGAATGAAGGGTTGGGGTTTGGGGCTTGGGATTTGGATATGGGTCGCATCAAATCTATTGAGCAACCTGAAAGGATTTAACAACTATATATTAAGTCTACCAACCCACGTTTACGAGGTGTTTTCACTTATTAGGTTCTTCTAATATTCTTCAATTACGTTTCTCCATAAGAATTTTCTCTTTCTTTTTCTAAACGTATTCTTATATACTGCATTTTAAAAATTTTAATAGGTTAATTTTTAGAGCAGTTTTATGTTCACAGCAAGACTGAGCAGAAAGGACAGAGATTTCCTATATAACTTCTGTCCCTACCCATGTACAGCTTTCCTCCACAGAGGAGTACATTTGTCACAGTTAATGAACCTGCACTGCCACATCATAATTATTGAAAGGCCACAACTTATATTAGGGTTGACTCTTGACATTGTACATATGTACTACATATGTTTCAATGTAATGGTAAATATTATCTTTTAAAATGTGCTTTTCTAGTTGATTATTTCTGGTATAGAAATGCAAATTGATATATATTACTTTTTTATCTTAAAAAGTTGGTAAGCTGTTAGTAATCCTAACAATTTCTCCGTGATTTTTTGGAGATTTTTAAGATACATAGAATTATATTATCTTCACCTAATGGCAGGTTTTGTTTTTCTTTCCAATTCTTAAAGCTTTATTTCTTTTTGTTTGCATGACTGTGGTGGTCATATGTTGGTCAATATTACTTGCCTATGAGACCTATCCCCTATATAGTGGTGATAGATGCGTGTTTATCTTATTCCTAATCTCAAAGGGAAAGCTTCTACTGTTTTACCATTAACTGTTGATTGCTTCAGATTTCTGTAAATACCCTTTATCAAATTAAGAAAATCCTCCTTCTTGGGGTGCCTGGGTGGCTCAGTCGGTTAAGCATCCGACTTCGGCTCAGGTCATGATCTCACAGTCCGTGAGTTCAAGCCCTGCATGTGCTGACAGCTCAGAGCCTGGAGCCTGCTTCGGATTCTGCCTCTCCCTCTCTCTCTGCCCCTCCCCTGCTCATGCTCTGTCTCTCTCTGTCTCAAAAATAAATTTAAAAAAAATTAAAGAAAATCCCCCTTCATTAGCTTACTAGAATTTATATCATGAAACAGTCTGAAATTTTATCTTTCTTGCCACTTAATGAAAAGATCATTTGATTTTCCTCTGTTTCCTATTTGTGTGGTGGTTTACATTGATTGATTTTTCAAATATTAACTCCTAATTCATGGGATACATGAAATTTAGTCATGATGTATCATCTTTTTATATATTTCTGAGTTCAGATTGCTAATATTTTGCTTGGAAAATTTTTCATTCACATTCATGTGTTTACTGTCATTGTCCTTTTTTCCCCTTCCATTTTTGACATTTGAGATTGAAGTTATGCACATCAAGGTATGAAGTGAGGCTTACACTGGGAGAGTGTTAACTTTTTCATTCAGATTTATTTATGCGAAATTGGGATTCTTTAAAAAAAATTAACTTTGAAATAATTTCAGCCTTCCAGGAAAACTATAAGAATAGAACCAAGAAATCTTGTGTATTTTCACCCAGTTTCACAATTGTGAACACACAGTTGACCCTTAAGCGACACAGATTTGAACTGGGTGGGTCCACTTATATGTGGATTTTTTTTTGACAAATATAGTACAATACTGTATATGTATTTTCTCTTATGATTTCCCTAATAACATTTTCTTTTCTCTAGCTACATTACTGTAAGAATGTTTAATACATATAATATGCAAAATATGTGCTAATCTATTATTTACATTATTAGTAAGGCTTCCAGGCACTGGAGGCTATTAGTAGTTAAGTTTGGGGGAAATTAAAACTTACATGCAGATTTTTGACTGTGTGGAGGTTCAGCACCCCTCCCCCTATGTTGTTCAAGAGTCAACTGTATAATCACAGCAGCTTTATCATTCTCTGTTTTTTTTTTCCTGAACTATTTGATAGGTTGCAGATATCATGCCCTTTACTCCTAAAAATTCCATCACATATTTCATAAGAGTACTGTGTTATGTTACTAATGCATAATTAGAAAAATTAGGAAAATTAGGATTAAGATGTATAATCCATAGTCAATTTTGGCCAATTATCCCAACAATGTCCTCTATTTTTTTCTCTCTGATTCAGGATCCAATCCAGTATTAGGAATGTTATTTAGTTGTTATGTCCCTTTAGTCTTGTTGATCTAGAACAATTTCTCAGATTCTTTTTTTTTTTTTTTTTTTTGGTATTTTGTGACATGGATGGTTTTGTAGGTTTGTGGCCAAGTATGGTATAGGATCCCCTGTCATTAAAGCAGAAATTTTTTCTCTCTTGAATGTCTACAGGATTTATTTATGAAGACCTACATCTGGATTAGGGGGTTTCTTTCTGGGATGATGATCAATGACTGGCTCAATTTCTTTAAATATCACATGATTATGAAAGATATTTCTCTCTCTCTTTTATTTATTTATTTATTGATTTATTGATTTATTTATTTATTTATTTGTCATTTTAGTTCTTTTTTATTTATATATGAAATTTATTGTCAAATTGGTTTCCATAAACACCCAGTGCTCATCCCAAAAGGTGCCGTCCTCAATACCCATCACCCACCCTCTCCTCCCTCCCACCCCCCAACAACCCTCAGTTTGCTCTCATTTCTCAACAGTCTCTTATGCTTTGGCTCTCTCCCACTCTAACCTCTTTTTTTTTTTTTCCCTTCCCCTCCCCCATGGGTTCCTGTTAAGTTTCTCAGGATCCACATAAGAGTGAAACCATATGGTATCTGTCTTTCTCTGTATGGCTTATTTCACTTAGCATCACACTCTCCAGTTCCATCCACGTTGCTACAAAGGGCCATATTTCGTTCTTTCTCACTGCCACGTGGTATTCCATAGTGTATATAAACCACAATTTCTTTATCCATTCATCAGTGGATGGACATTTAGGCTCTTTCCATAATTTGGCTATTGTTGAGAGTGCTGCTATGAACATTGGGGTACAAGTGCCCCTATGCATCCGTACTCCTGTGTCCCTTGGATAAATTCCTAGCAGTGCTATTGCTGGGTCATAGGGTAGGTCTATTTTTAATTTTCTGAGGAACCTCCACACTGCTTTCCAGAGCGGCTGCACCAATTTGCATTCCCACCAACAGTGCAAGAGGGTTCCCATTTTTCCACACCCTCTCCAGCAACTATAGTCTCCTGATTTGTTCATTTTGGCCACTGTGACTGGCGTGAGGTGATACCTGAGTGTGGTTTTGATTTGTATTTCCCTGATAAGGAGCGACGCTGAACATCTTTTCCTGTGCCTGTTGGCCATCCGGATGTCTTCTTTAGAGAAGTGTCTATTCATGTTTTCTGCCCATTTCTTCACTGGGTTATTTGCTTTTCGGGTGTGGAGTTTGGTGAGCTCTTTATAGATTTTGGATACTAGCCCTTTGTCCGATATGTCATTTGCAAATATCTTTTCCCATTCCGTTGGTTGCCTTTTAGTTTTGTTGGTTGTTTCCTTTGCTGTGCAGAAGCTTTTTATCTTCCTAAGGTCCCAGTAATTCACTTTTGCTTTTAATTCCCTTGCCTTTGGGGATGTGTCGAGGAAGAGATTGCTACGGCTGAGGTCAGAGAGGTCTTTTCCTGCTTTCTCCTCTAAGGTTTTGATGGTTTCCTGTCTCACATTCAGGTCCTTGATCCATTTTGAGTTTGTTTTTGTGAATGGTGTGAGAAAGTCGTCTAGTTTCAACCTTCTGCATGTTGCTGTCCAGTTCTCCCAGCACCATTTGTTAAAGAGACTGTCTTTTTTCCATTGGATGTTCTTTCCTGCTTTGTCAAAGATGAGTTGGCCATACGTTTGTGGGTCTAGTTCTGGGGTTTCTATTCTATTCCATTGGTCTATGTGTCTGTTTTTGTGCCAATACCATGCTGTCTTGATGATGACAGCTTTGTAGTAGAGGCTAAAGTCTGGGATTGTGATGCCTCCTGCTTTGGTCTTCTTCTTCAAAATTACTTTGGCTATTCGGGGCCTTTTGTGGTTCCATATGAATTTTAGGATTGCTTGTTCTAGTTTCGAGAAGAATGCTCGTGCAATTTTGATTAGGATTGCATTGAATGTGTAGATAGCTTTGGGTAGTATTGACATTTTGACAATATTTATTCTTCCAATCCATGAGCAGGGAATGTCTTTCCATTTCTTTAAATCTTCTTCAATTACCTTCATAAGCTTTCTATAGTTTTCAGCATACAGATCCTTTACATCTTTGGTTAGATTTATTCCTAGGTATTTTATGCTTCGTGGTGCAATTGTGAATGGGATCAGTTTCTTTATTTGTCTTTCTGTTGCTTCATTGTTAGTGTATAAGAATGCAACTGATTTCTGTACATTGATTTTGTATCCTGCAACTTTGCTGAATTCATGTATCAGTTCTAGCAGACTTTTGGTGGAGTCTATCGGATTTTCCATGTATAATATCATGTCATCTGCAAAAAGCGAAAGCTTGACTTCATCTTTGCCAATTTGGATGCCTTTGATTTCCTTTTGTTGTCTGATTGCTGATGCTAGAACTTCCAGCACTATGTTAAACAACAGCGGTGAGAGTGGGCATCCCTGTCGTGTTCCTGATCTCAGGGAAAAAGCTCTCAGTTTTTCCCCTTTGAGGATGATGTTAGCTGTGGGCTTTTCATAAATGGCTTTTATGATCTTTAAGTATCTTCCTTCTATCCCAACTTTCTCAAGGGTTTTTATTAAGAAAGGGTGCTGGATTTTGTCAAAGGCCTTTTCTGCATCGATTGACAGGATCATATGGTTTTTCTCTTTTTTTTTTTTGTTAATGTGATGTATCACGTTGATTGATTTGCGAATGTTGAACCAGCCCTGCATCCCAGGAATGAATCCCACTTGATCATGGTGAACAATTCTTTTTATATGCCGTTGAATTCGATTTGCTAGTATCTTATTGAGAATTTTTGCATCCATATTCATCAGGGATATTGGCCTGTAGTTCTCTTTTTTTACTGGGTCTCTGTCTGGTTTAGGAATCAAAGTAATACTGGCTCCATAGAATGAGTCTGGAAGTTTTCCTTCCCTTTCTATTTCTTGGAATAGCTTGAGAAGGATAGGTATTATCTCTGCTTTAAACGTCTGGTAGAACTCCCCTGGGAAGCCATCTGGTCCGGGACTCTTATTTGTTGGGAGATTTTTGATAACCGATTCAATTTCTTCGCTGGTTATGGGTCTGTTCAAGCTTTCTATTTCCTCCTGATTGAGTTTTGGAAGAGTGTGGGTGTTCAGGAATTTGTCCATTTCTTCCAGGTTGTCCAATTTGTTGGCATATAATTTTTCATAGTATTCCCTGATAATTGTTTGTATCTCTGAGGGATTGGTTGTAATAATTCCATTTTCATTCATGATTTTATCGATTTGGGTCATCTACCTTTTCTTTTTGAGAAGCCTGGCTAGAGGTTTGTCAATTTTGTTTATTTTTTCAAAAAACCAACTCTTGGTTTCGTTGATCTGCTCTACAGTTTTTTTAGATTCTATATTGTTTATTTCTGCTCTGATCTTTATTATTTCTCTCCTTCTGCTGGGTTTAGGCTGCCTTTGCTGTTCTGCTTTTATTTCCTTTAGGTGTGCTGTTAGATTTTGTATTTGGGATTTTTCTTGTTTCCTGAGATAGGCCTGGATTGCAATGTATTTTCCTCTCAGGACTGCCTTCGCTGCGTCCCAAAGCGTTTGGATTGTTGTATTTTCATTTTCGTTTGTTTCCATATATTTTTTAATTTCTTCTCTAATTGCCTGGTTGACCCACTCATTCGTTAGTAGGGTGTTCTTTAACCTCCACGCTTTTGGAGGTTTTCCAGACTTTTTCTGTGGTTGATTTCAAGCTTTATAGCATTGTGGTCTGAAAGTATGCATGGTATGATTTCAATTCTTGTAAACTTATGAAGGGCTGTTTTGTGACCCAGTATATGATCTATCTTGGAGAATGTTCCATGTGCACTCGAGAAGAAAGTATATTCTGTTGCTTTGGGATGCAGAGTTCTAAATAGATCTGTCAAGTCCATCTGATCCAATGTCTCATTCAGGGCCCTTGTTTCTTTATTGACCGCGTGTCTAGATGATCTATCCATTTCTGTAAGTGGGGTGTTAAAGTCCCCTGCAATTACCACATTCTTATCAATAAGGTTGCTTATGTTTATGAATAATTGTTTTATATATTTGGGCGCTCCGGTATTCGGCGCATAGACATTTATAATTGTTAGCTCTTCCTGATGGATAGACTCTGTCACTATTATATAATGTCCTTCTTCATCTCTTGTTACAGCCTTTAATTTAAAGTCTAGTTTGTGTGATATAAGTATGGCTACTCCAGCTTTCTTTTGGCTTCCAGTAGCATGATAAATAGTTCTCCATCCCCTCACTCTCAATCTAAACGTGTCCTCAGGTCTAAAATGAGTCTCTTGTAGACAGCAAATTGATGGGTCTTGTTTTTTTATCCATTCTGATACCCTATGTCTTTTGGTTGGCGCATTTAATCCATTTACATTCAGTGTTATTATAGAAAGATATGGATTTAGAGTCATTGTGATGTCTGTATGTTTTATGCTTGTAGTGATGTCTCTGGTACTTTGTCTCACAGGGTCCCCCTTAGGATCTCTTGTAGGGCTGGTTTAGTGGTGACAAATTCCTTCCGTTTTTGTTTGTTTGGGAAGACCTTTATCTCTCCTTCTATTCTAAATGACAGACTTGCTGGATAAAGGATTCTCGGCTGCATATTTTTTCTGTCTAGCACACTGAAAATCTCGTGCCAATTCTTTCTGGCCTGCCACGTTTCAAAAGAGAGATCAGTCACGAGTCTTATAGGTCTCCCTTTATATGTGAGGGCACGTTTACCCCTTGCTGCTTTCAGAATTTTCTCTTTATCCTTGTATTTTGCCAGTTTCACTATGATATGTCATGCAGAAGATCGATTCAAGTTCCGTCTGAAGGGAGTTCTCTGTGCCTCTTGGATTTCAATGCCTTTTTCCTTCCCCACTTCAGGGAAGTTCTCAGCTATGATTTCTTCAAGTACCCCTTCAGCACCTTTCCCTCTCTCTTCCTCCTCTGGGATACCAATGATGCGTATATTATTTCTTTTTAGTGTATCACTTAGTTCTCTAATTTTCCCCTCTTACTCCTGGATTTTTTTCTCTCTCTTTTTCTCAGCTTCCTCTTTTTCCATAACTTTATCTTCTAGTTCACCTATTCTCTCCTCTGCCTCTTCAATCCGAGCCGTGGTGGTTTCCATTTTGTTATGCATTTCGTTTAAAGCGTTTTTCAGCTCCTCGTGACTGTTCCTTAGTCCCTTGATCTCTGTAGCAAGAGATTCTCTGCTGTCAGCTATACTGTTTTCAAGCCCAGCGATTAATTTTATGACTATTATTCTAAATTCACTTTCTGTTATATTATTTAAATCCTTTTTGATCAGCTCATTAGCTGTTGTTATTTCCTGGAGATTCTTCTGAGGGGAATTCTTCCGCTTGGTCATTTTGGATAGTCCCTGGAGTGGTGAGGACCTGCAGGGCACTTCCCCTGTGCTGTGGTGTATAACTGGAGTTGGTGGGCGAAGCCGCAGTCAGACCTGATGTCTGCCCCCAGCCCACCGCTGGGGCCACAGTCAGACTGGTGTGTGCCTTCTCTTCCCCTCTCCTAGGGGCGGGATTCACTGTGGGGTGGGGTGGCCTGTCTGGGCTACTTGCACACTGCCAGGCTTGTGATGCTGGGGATCTGGCGTCTTAGCTGGGGTGGGTAGGCAAGGTGCACAGGGGCAGGAGGGGCAGGCTTAGCTTGCTTCTCCTTAGGTGATCCACTTCAGGAGGGGCCCTGTGGCAGCAGGAGGGAGTCAGATCCGCTGCCGGAGGTTTGGCTCCGCAGAAGCGCAGAGTTGGGTGTTTGCGCAGAGCGAGCAAGTTCCCTGGCAGGAACTGGTTCTCTTTGGGATTTTGGCTGGGGGATGGGCGGGGGAGATGGCGCTGGCGAGCGCCTTTGTTCCCCACCAAACTGAGCTCTGTTGTCCGGGGGCTCAGCAGCTCTCCTTCCCTTTGTCCTCCAGCCTTCCCGCTTTCTGAGCAGAGCTGTTAACTTATGACCTCCCAGATGCTAAGTCGCGCTTGCTGTGGGAACACAGTCCGTCAGGCCCCTCCGCTTTTTGCAAGCCAGACTCGGGGGCTCTGCTTGGCCGGTGAGCCGCCCCTCTGCCCCGCTCCCTCCCGCCAGTCCGTGGAGCGCGCACCGCCTCGCCGCCCTTCCTACCCTCTTTCGTGGGCCTCTTGTCTGCGCTTGGCTCCGGCGACTCCGTTCTGCTAATCCTCTGGTGGTTTTCTGGGTTATTTAGGCAGGTGTAGGTGGAATCTAAGTGATCAGCAGGACGCGCGGTGAGCCCAGCGTCCTCCTACGCCGCCATCTTCCCTCTCTCTATTTCTCTCTCTTTTAGCCATTTTTGTTTAAATTTTCTAGGAATTCATCCATTTTATTTTAATTATATTTATTACTGTAAAGTTGTTCATAATACTGTTCTATTATTTTAATGCTACAGAATATGTACTTATGTCCTTCAAAAATTTGCAACAATTATTGAGCTTCTTTTCCTGTGTTTTCTAAATCAACATTGCCAGTATTTTTCTGTAATGTTTCATTTTTTGAAAAGCTCAGTTTTTAAATCTGCCAATTCTATTTTTCACTTGTTTTTTATTTAGTTTTTCATGTTTATGTTTTTTCTCTTCTTGTTTGCGTTTCACTAAATGTGCTTATTAAAAATGTCTCTAATTCATAAAGTTTTTTTGCCTTTCTCCTTTTGATACAGGTAAATACAAGGTAACATCTTTAAGCCATTATCTGTTTGCAACTGACAGGTCTTGATATAAAGTATATCTATTAGTATTGTTCAAAATGTTTTCTAATTTCTATTCTGATTTCTTCTTTGGTCCATGGTTTATTATCACATGTTTATTTTCTGGTTATGTGTATGTTACTGATTTCTACTTCAGTTGCATCATGGTTAAATAAAAAGCAATTTGTATGTTTTCAATCATTTGAAACTTGATGAGACTTGTCTTTTGGCTCCCAACTTAGTCAATGTTTGAAAAATTTCTCCAGGTACTGGAAATAAGTATGTGTTCAGCATGCATGCAATGTTTTACGTGTAACACTCAGGTCATGTTTGTTATATGTATATATAAGATATTTTATATTTTTATAATATTAGGCAAAAATTTAAAATCATATAGTCAAATTATTAATATCTCCATTGACATTTTGTCTGCTTATTTTGTCAACTAGTAAAGTTTTTTAAAATGTCTATTTGTCTCCCAATTTTGTTAATTTTTGCTTTATGGATTTTGAAGCTATGTTATTAGGTGGTTTCAAATACAAAATTTAATATTATCTCCAGTGAATTAAATTTTTTTAATCATTAAGAAGTGTTTTTCTTTATGCATACTAGTGCTTTCAGTTCCATTTTATTTGTATTGCTATTTCTTTTTTTGGTAATATTACATAGTATATATATTCTAATATTTTTACTTTGACTTTTCTTAATCTTAGAGTTTACCTGAAACACTTAAAAATTTTTTTTAATGTTTATTTACTTTTTGAGAGAGAGAGAGAGAGAGAGAGAGTGAGAGGGGGAGATGCAGAGAGAGAAGGAGACACAGAATCCGAAGCAGGCTCCAGTCTCTGAGTTGTCAGCACAGAGCCCTACGTGGGGCTCAAACTCACAAGCTGTGAGGTCACAACCTGAGATGAAGTTGGACGCTCAACTGACTGAGCCACCCAGGAGCCCCTACCTGAAACACTTTAAATTAACAAAATTAAGTTAAAAAAATTCCAGCCTGGCAACATTTGTCTTTTACTACAAGAATTAGGCTCTTTTATATTTAATATAATATCTTATGAATTTGTTAATCTTTCATTCGGTAGTGTGATTTCAATTTTTTCTACTTTTTTCTTTTTCTTTCCTTCTTATCATCCTTAGATTGATTAAGAATTTTCTAGCCACCATGTCTTTTCTCCCTTGGCTACTTTGGAATTTGTATACACTATTGTTTATTTCTAGTAGATATTCTAGAAATTACAACATACATACCTAAAATTAATCAATGTCTTTGTCTTTTTCCTTTTATAAAACCATATATTATCATTATTTTATATAGGCAACTTATAATTTCTTCATATCCAACAATTGCTTTATTTTTTCTTTTTGAATTCCAGACTTCCATATAGGAGTACTTTACTTTGTCTGAAGTACATCCTTGGGGATTTCTTTCAGGGAGAATTCCTCATTCATCAGCAGCAGCATTGTAATACCTGAAAGATATCTTTGCTGGTTATGGAATTCTAGATTGACAATTATTTTATCTCTTAAAGGAATCTGTCCAAAGTTGACCCATTTGTTTTATGGAGAGGCTAGGTCACATTGCACAGACTTTGTTCACATGTGCTCCTGACAAAATAGCTATATCAGACCTTTAACCATTCTTGGGCTATTGGTGGTGCTTCACCAATGTTGACACTTTTTCAGATTGACATCCAAACCATTGTGGCTCATTAAAAAAATCTATGTCATTTACATCCTGTCAGTGGTGTGCTTCTTCTTGCAAAAGCTACTTAACAACAGGCTAATGGTCAAGATCTCTGACAGATCTTCCATATTCCCTAACATCCACAGCATCTTGTATTATTGTTGTCTCAGAAAGGCCTCCTCAAAATTTGACTCAGAGTTTTCTGACTCTGTTCTTCTTATCTCCTCCTGGTCTGCATTTCCTTGGTCACTGAGTGAGGCTGTTCTCAGAAAAGAATCATTTCCTCTAGTTTTCTTCCTAGTTCATGATCAGGATAAATATTTGGGATTCTGCCTTAACCATTACTGAGAGTGACATTTCTTTATTTCTTGAATGGTAATCTCAGGGTCATGATATGATTGGGTACATAAATTCACAAATAATACAGATAAATGATTAGAATTAATAAGGAAATTTTTGCACAAAGTTGCTTGATATAAGGTGATACAGAAAATAAGTTCCATTTCCATAGTTTTACTAAGTAATAACATAAAATCAAAACATCAAGTAATATCCTGTATTAGCAGTACTACTGGTATATGCATAAATTTAATTTTCCTTTTTTAAAAGTTTATTTTATTTATTTTGAGAGAGTGTGCAAGCAGAGAAGGACCAAGAGAGAGTGAGAGGGAGAATTCTGCACTGACAGCTTAGAGCCCGATGTGGGGCTTGATCTCATGAACCATGAGATCATGACACAAGCCAAAATCAAGACTCAGATGCTAGGGGCGCCTGGGTGGCTCAGTCAGTTGAGTGTCCGATTTCAGCTCAGATCATGATCTCACAGTCTGAGTTTGAGCCCCGCGTTGGTCTCTGTGTTGACAGCTCAGAGCCTGGAGCCTGCTTCAGATTCTGTGTCTTCCTCTCTCTCTCTCTCCACCCCTCCCTCACTCACTCTCTGTCTCCCAAAAAAAATGAATAAATGTTAAAAATAAATAAATAAATAAAAAGAGTCAGATGTTTACCTGACTGAGCCACTCAGGCACCTGAATTTTCCTCTTTGGAAAACAGTTTGGCATTATTTACCAAAGTTGAAATTATATATACCATACAAACTGACAATTGGAGTCAGACATATATACCCAAGGGAAATGTATACACATGTGTACAAGAAGGCATATGCAGTAATGTCCATAGCAGCATTATTTATAATAGTCTCAAACTGATAACAAACCCAATTTCCATCAATCATAAAATAAATTGTGGTATATTCCTACAATGAAAACATAGCAATAAAAATGAATGAAACTGCAAATGCATAGAACATAGATGAATCTTCCTAAGGTATACACAAAGTAATATATATTTGGTGATTCAATTTATGTTTCATTCAAAAAGTAGGAAAAATGATAATTTAAGTGCTACAAGCTTAGTTGAAAAAATTATAAAGAAAAGCATGGAAGTGATAAACATAAAAATCTAGATAGTAAAACACTTTGAAGTGGACCGAAAGCATAGTGATTGATAGAAAGCATAAGAACAGTTTCTAAAATGTTGAAAATGTTCTATTTTTCACTTGAGTCATAGCTGTTTTCTTTATGATAAATAATTAAGCTGTGCATTTTTGTTTTGTGTACTTCCCTACATATATTTTACATGTTATATAAAATTTTATGGAAAATGACTTTTTGGTTAGGATTTCTGAATCAAAATTATGACTTTTTAAAATTTTATAGACATTTCCAGATCATTCAGTTGAAAGACTGTAACAATTTACTCCCAGCAGCAGTGGTTTTGCACTAACGTGTATCACAGTGTGAGACTCTTTTTTGACTTTTTCTTTTCATCCCACCACCCTGTCTTCCTAAAGGGAATGTTATCTTTACTAGCTCAGATTTTTCCTTGCTCTTTTTTCTTGTTTGTATAATAATGAATACCAATAGACTAACCCTAAAATCTCAGTGACTTCACACCATGAAGTTCCCATTTGGATATGGAAAGAATGGGAGATACACACTCTATAGAAATTCTATAGAAATTCTCAAATCCCACTAGGCATATAGGACAGTTTTATTTCTCTATTAATGATCATTGTGGAATGAAACAATGCCCCCCCCCAACCTTTATATTAATGTTCATCCTTTTAGAACTTGGGGGTTCCAGTATGGCTGCATCAGAGGAAAAGAGGAATAGGAGAGTCACTCACTTCAATAATTATTTGGTATGTTGTTACTTCTTTCATCTCATACAAAATAGTTTTGTGGTATTCCTTTCAAATGTAGAAAACACTCCACCTTTCTCCATGGGAGACAACTCCAAAATCTCATCCTGTCACTGCATCTAGCTCAAAGGGCAAAGTCTATAGATAATGTACAGTAGTTACTATACCAGGTTCAGACTATCTCCTCTTGTGTCTGGAGATGTAACAAAAGAAAAGAGAATTCATCTCATCCCATACCTTCACACAATCTACAGGAAAAAGATACTGGTGATAAAGATTTCTTGTAGCAGCTTTGCAAGTTCTTGAGTTAGGATATATCACCTTGGGAGCGTTTATCTGTTGATTACTATGACCATCCTATTTCCACCATGTAAGAATGCTCTTTATTGGAAATATTCTAAACACTCGCAATTATTTTTTATTCTGTCCCCCTAATATATTAGTAAATATTATCTACTTTGATTAATAGGTGAGCTGCAATCCCTTAATTATAATTCTCAAATCCAAAACCTCAAAACCAAACAAAACCCTAAGTTCTTTGACATTTGGCAATAAAATGTACCTTGGCCTGAAATGAAGGGCATTCAGAGTCCTTTTTAATCGCATTGCATATGAGTATTCATATATTTCACTGCAGATGTATTACTGTGTTTCAGATCCCTACTGGGAATGTCTTCTCATAGATGCTATGTGTCCTGTATTAGGTATCTAAAATTGGAAAAGTTTAGAGCACATATTTTCCTAATAATTTAAGATAAGGAGTTATGGATCTGTATTTACATTTTGTTGCTAGTTGTTTTTTACTTGCTAAGTATTTGACACTGAGACAAAGTATTTAAATGCTCAACAGTACCTTTAAAGTTTCAATTCTGATTTAATCTTTCAATCCACAAACTTAGGTATTTGTCATTTTTATAAAGTAAAGCCATTATTAAGAACTATGGCTGCTATGTTACATAGTGTTCTCTCTCTGAATAAGACATATTTACTTCTGGTGTTTAAGTAGGAAAAGACATTACTTCTGAAGACTTAGCTTTGTGCAAATTTTCTCGTTCATTGCTACACGTTTATAGTCATATTTGATCTCAAGTATATGGCATACATTTTTTTTAATGGTCTCATTTTTTTTTCATTTCTGACTCCACGTTATAGTTCTTTGCTTTTCCACTCTATTTTCTTCTTCAATTCTACTCTGTGTTGATTTTGTGCATTTTACTGTTTCCTTCTCTTAATTATTAGAAGCAAAGTAGGAGAGTAAATATAATATAGATATGTAAAACTTACATGAAAAATTAAGAGTAATTTTAACAGGGCTAAATTCCTGAAGAAAGGAACTCTCTGGTATGTGTATGTGTGTGTGCTCTGACAACTTTATAATATATTATTCTGTCATTGCCCACATTTTTTTTGAATAGTCCTTTTATTGCCATCCTTAAGTTATTATAATTTTTTGTCATCTACTTTCTGCCAAGATCCTGATTGATAAAGTAATTGGTACCAGAAGGAGTCCCAGAAAACAGATTGTTAAAATAGTATCTGAGATTGAATTGCCCATAAAATCAAGAAATGCAGAGATAACTTCCTTGCAAAGAGAAAATGAGTCACAGATAAATCTATGACACGCTGTGGTGTCTCGATTACTCAAACTATCAATATTGGTAGTGCCTGAGGAAAGCAAGGAATTAGGACAGTGCTTCTGAAATTTTAACATACACACAAACCACTGCAGTTTTTGTTGTTGTTGTTAAGATGCTTTTACTGATAAAAGAGGTCTGTGATGCTGTTTAAGAGGCTGCAATTCTAACAAGTTCCCAGGTGATGTTGATGCAGCCAATATGATACCACATATTAAGCAGGAGGAACTAAGATCTCAAGTGGCTGCAAGCACTCTGCTTCTGTGATAATAATAGTAATGATAAAGGTTGAGGAGTTAACTGGATCCTTCCTCTGTCCCTAGAGAAGTAGGGTAAATGGCGATATTGAAAACTACAAATATACATTTGAGAAGAAATATGGAGACTCTCAGTCCCGCTTGGAGGTCTGAAATTATCTGGCATCTGCTGTAGGTGCAGGGCAGATAAGGCTTAGGACAACACCCAAGTTCTATCTGACAAGAAGGATTAGATAACTGTAGCAACAACTAAATGCTAAGTTTTTAAGTTACAGTGAACGCACTGGTGGGAAAGGAAGAGGCTCAGGGATGGAGACATTTCAGCTGACATGGATAAAGCTGAGAACTTTGAAACTTCAAAATCCTCTGGTACATCCTGTTGGCAGACACCATCTCTACCATCTCTGCCATCTGAGGGAACCGGTCCTCACTGTAAAAACCTTTTCAATCGCTCTCTTTGGGACAGTTTTCCTACAAGCTGATGGCAATTCTCTTTCTGACTTGCCTTCACCTACTGTCATGGCTTCCAAGGCAAGTGTAAGAATTACATTCTAAGAGAGCTTAGGCTGGGACGTATAAGATCTTTAGGAGGAGATAAAGTATACACCAACAATTAAAAGACTTCAGTGATCTTTATCAGAAAAAGCCTAGGTAATATATTTCAGAGTATTAAACCAAAGGGGTAGAAACAGAAGATTTTATCAGGCCAAATTCATTGGCAGGAGTGCACTTAGCCTGGATTTGGCATTTATTGCATTTTTAAAATCACCTGGAAGTGGTAATAAGGTCACATTATCAAAAATATTAACTTTCTTTCTTTCTATCGGTAAAAACCATGTAACATAAAATTTACCATTTCAACAATTTTTAAGTGTATGGTTCAGTAATGTTAAATATACATACATTGTTATAAAACAGATCTCCAGAACTTTTTCTTGCAAAACTGAAACTGTATACCCATTAAAGAATTCCTCATTTCCTCCTCTTCCCAGTCTCTATGAATACTACTCTACTTTTTGTTTCTATGAATTTAACTACTTTATATGATACCTCATGTAAACAATCACACAGTTCAAGAACGTTCTTGGCATGGTATCTGTAGAGGAAACAGTCCAAGACTCAGAAACATGTAAATGTTGTAGTGGATCTATATGTGCAGCACCCACGTCCCTCAACTTTAACCCTGTAAGGGCCTGGAGGACTCTACTTTTATCAAAGTAGTAAAAAATGCATTAGTAAGGAGGACACCAGCAACCTTGAACTTTGTGGTGACTCATGTCTGTAGGCCAGAGATTAAGTTGTACTTGCCCCATTGGAATGAAGTTTCTTGATTTCAGTAGGAATAAATGACTCAGAGTGTCAGATGTTATACGTCAATGGTTGATCACCATAGACTACGTGGTCCACACTACCACAATAAGCCATAGAGGTGGAGTTTAGTCAGTGTTTTCACTCACAGAAATCTGTGGCCTAGGCTAGGTGATTATGGTGTACATGAAAGAATATATACTATCCTTAGAGATAAAATATTGGTAACTTATAGACAAGAACTTCTATGGCTGCTTCTAGAAACCTAACTTGCTGTAGGAGTAGGAAGATTATATTCTGTAGTTTTATATCCTATTTCCAGAAACATATCACTTCACAGATCCATATAGACTTGACTGAGAGGGAGACCAAACACTCTGAAGAAAAGACTGCAATGTATACTATGATATTTTCTCCAAGTTCTCCCCAGAAGAATCTCAGCCATGAACTTAAGAGACTGAGCACTAGGTAAAAGAAAAACTTTGAGGGGTGCCTGGGTGGCTCAGTCGGTTAAGCATCCGACTTCGGTTTAGGTCATTGTCTTGTGGTTCATGAGTTCGAGCCCCGTGTCGGACTCTTAGAATCTGGATCCTGCTTCGGGTTCTGTGTCTTCCTTTCTCTCTTTGCCTGTCCCTGCTAGTCCGCTTTCTCTCTCCCTCAAAAATAAATAAACATTAAAAAAAATTAAAAGAAAAAGAAAAAAAAACCCTTGAATCTCTAGGACTGATCATATATTGGCTTTAAATTTTTGTTGATTCTCAAAGACCCAAAATGTACCTATAAACAACTGTACACAGCGGGCACTTAACACAAGTCAAGCAATGAATGGAATTTTGGCTCTATTCACAGTATGGCTAGACAGACTACAGACCAGTCCTATTATTATTTCCCAGCCCCAGAAGGTATACATATATTTAATATCTGTCAGAATCACAACAATGGTTCCCTGACTCATAGAGTAGGGGCAATTAGTGTAGGAGGGACCAAGTGGAAGTCCCTGCAGCTGTTTTCAACAACCCTCACCAAAACTGTATATCAAAAGCAATAATGCATCCCTGTGGAAATAACAGAGATTAGTTCCATCATCCAAGACTTGAGAGATACATATATCCCATCTATTTGACCATTAATGGAAAATTTAACTCAAAATCCAGACGGTCCATGGAAAGCCAGACAAAACACATATAATCAAGTAACTGTGGGTGCCACAGCTGAAATTCCAAATGCAGTGTCTTTACTGGAGTAAATTAACAGTCTGTGAAAATCAATATGTAGTTATTGACCTGGCAAACGCTCTCTTGTCAGTGCCCATTAATTAATAAAATCAGAAGTAGTTCACATTTACATGGCAGAGACAGACAACAGTATAATTTTACTGAGTGGTGCAAGGATGTTGCCAAACTTTGTTCTCTCATGATCTTGTAATATAGTTTAGAATGTCCTTGATCATCTTGGTAAACAAAAGAACATTGCAAAGGTTTATTGTGCTGAGGGAGAGTATGATCATTGGACCCTGCAAGAATAAAACAGCAAACATCTAAGATGCCTTAATAAGATTAATCTAGGCCAGAGAATGGGTAGTAATCCTTGCAAAACATCAGAAGTCTGCCACATTGATGAGGTTTCTGGGACACAGTGTTCTGGGCCATATCAAGATATCCTTTAGGGGCAGCTGGGTGGCTCAGTCGGTTAAGCACCAGACTTCAGCTCAGGTCATGATCTCGCGGTTCATGTGTTCGAGCCCTGCGTCGGGCTTGGTGCTGACAGCTCAGAGCCTGGAGCCTGCTTCAGATTCTGTGTCTCTCTCACTCTGCCCCTCCCCTGCTCTCGCTCTGTCTCTCTCTCTCTCTCTCTCTCTCTCTCTCTCTCTCTCTCTGTCTCAAAAATAAACAATGGAAAAATTAAAAATATATATATATACTTTATATGGATAGTGTCTAAAGTGGCAGATTGGTTCTATACCTCGTAGCCCCTAGTATGAATAGTGAGACATACCACTTCCTGGGTCTTTTGGCATTTTGGAGGAAACATATAAAACATTTGGACATGTTAATTAACCCATTTACAATACATTTAGTAATGCCAGTTTTGACTGCAGCCTGGATACATAAATAGGGTTTTGCAACAGTTCCAATGTGTGGTGCATACTGCCCGGCAATACCCCTTATAACCGATGCAATTATATTAGAAATTATAGATGCAATTATATTAGAAATACCTAAGGCAAAAAAAAAAAAAAGATGCTATATACAGCCATTGGAAAGCTCTGGAAGAGAATAACATCTCATGCCTTTAGGGTCTTAGAGTAGAGCTGTGCTTTCTTTGGCCAGCAACCATTCTCTGTTTGAAAAGTGGCTCTTGCGTTGCTGCTGGGTCTGTGTAGAGACAGAACACTGGACCCTGAGACACCAAGTAACTGTGGGTCCTGTAATTTCTATCATGAATTTAGTATCATCTGATCTATTGAAACGTAAAACTGCATGCACAGCACTGTTGCATTATAAAATGGAAGCAGTTTACATAAGACTTGGCTTAAGCAGATCTAAACTGTAATAGTAAACTGCATGGACATTGGTTCAGACTCCTGCTATATCTATTCCTTTGCTTTCTCCTATTTAACTCTGATAGCTTCACAGGAAGTATTCTGTTACCAATTAATGGAGAAGAAAGTAGAATGGGCCTGGTTTATCCATGTATGGATGTGCATGGTAATCATTGTCAGGTAGAAGTCGATAGCTTCTGTATTATGACTCCTTTGGGAAGTGACCCTAAAAGAGTGTAGTGATGAAAAATTCTTCAAGAATATGGTCTTTGGAGATACATCTGCTTGTCCATGTTTTTGAAGAAAAAAAAAAAAGATGAACTGAGATTGGTGTATATGTCGATGTGTGGACATTGGCTAATTGACTAATTTTTTAGTGACCTGGAAAAAAGACTATTGGAAAATTAGTGACCAGGAAGTGTGGGGAAATATATATGGTTATACTAGTTGTAACAGGAATAATGAGCAAATATCATTGTATCTTACATAAGTACAAAGATATTAATTATGTTAATTATGAAGAGGGTTGACTTTCTGCCATCATGATCTTAAGCACGGTAGATGTACAGAAATTAGCACTTAAGGAAATTATGGCTTTGAAAAAGCTTCTGGACATTTTTGGTCCTTATGCCATTGCACTAATAGTCATAAAGCCACTAAAAGTCAGCCATAGTCAGCCATGCAAGAATTTGATCCCAATCATTGGAAGAAGTTACTTTTTCCCCCTACTTTGTCTTCTTTCAGGGTGTTTTCCTTACCCTTGATTTTCTGTAATTTGAAAATGATATGCCTAGATGTAGATTTTCTTTGTGTGTGGTGTGGTTTTTTTGTTTTTTTTTTTTTTGTTTGTTTATTTTTTGTTTTGTTTTGTTTTGTTTTGTTTTTAGTATTTATCCTGTCTGGCATTCTCTGAGCTTCCTAGATCTATGGTTTGGTGTCTAACATTAATTTGGGGAAATTCTCATTATTGCATCAAATACTTTTTCTGTTCCTTTCTGTCTTTTTGTTTCTGGTATTCCCATTATACATATGTTATTCCTTTTGTAGTTTTCCCACTCAGTCTTTGGATACTCTATTGTTGTTCTGTTGATTGAGAAAGTCTTTGTTCTTTTTGTTTTTCAATTTTTTAGTATCCTATTGCATAGCACAGAGGCTCTTTCCTCTTTCACATCCAGTCTACCAATGAGCCTGTCAAAGGCATTCTTCATTATTGTTACAGTAGTTTTTTTTTGTTTGTTTGTTTGGTTCGTTTCTTTCCTTTTTTTTTTTTATCTCTAGCATCTCTTTTTTGGTTCTTTCTTAGGATTTCCATTTCTCTGCTTCCATTCCCCATCTATTTATGCATGCTGTATACTTTACCCAACAGAGACTTTAGCATATTAACTAATGTTGTTTTAAATTCCGGGTCTGTTCATCCCAGCATTTCTGCCATGTCTGATTCTTCTGCTACCTCTGTCTCTTCAGGTAGCAGTGTTGTTTTTTTTTTCCCTTTTGTTATGCCTTAGAATTTTTTTTTTTTTTTTGATGACAGGGAAAGTTATTCCAGGTAAAAGTACCTACTGTAAATAGGTTTTGAGGAATGTGGAAGGAAGTATTCTATAGTGTTAGGATTATGTCTCATTCTTTTATTGAGCCCATGCCTCTGGACTGTGAACTTCACAAGTGTTTCTCAGTTTTTTTGTTTCTAATTTTTTTTAATGTTTGTTTATATATTTATTTATTTATTGAGAGAGAGAGAGAGACAGAGAGAGATCAGGGGAGAGGCAGAGAGGGAGACACAGAATCTGAAGCAGGCTCCAGACTGAGCTGTCAGCACAGAGCCTGATGTGGGGCTTGAAATTGTGAACCACAAGATCGTGACCTGAGCCAAGGTCTGCCAGTTAACCGACTGAGCCAGGCAGGTGCCCCTCAGTTTGTTTGTTTGTTTTTATTTTCTTGTTTCTGTTCCCTGAGATGGGATAGGATCACTAGAGTTGGCTGCAGTTGGGTATTTCCTTTCCCCAGGTCAGTTAGACTCTGGCAATACCCCAGCAGTCTAGGCTGCCATTAACCAGCTTTTTTTTTTTTTTTTTTTTTTGATGGCAGTCCTTGTTAAAGAAAGAATGTTCTGGAGTATTTCAAAATGGTTCCTTTTACCCCACTCCTCCTAGAAACCCAAAATAATATTTCTCTAATATTTACTATGGGAGGTAAGTCTCACAATATTTTGAGAGCCCCCAAGACTCGGTCCCCTGGAGTTTTTAACTCTCAGAGCTGTCCCCACCAAACCTCTGGCAATTTGTGAATTGCAGTTCAGATTTCCTGCTACTGGTTCCTGAGGTAGTTTTGCTTGTGAGTCTCTGCTTCTCTGTAACTTATGACTACCTCTATTCACCTGTCTGTATCTCCAATATTGGTGGCAGCAGTTTTGCCTGTGTTCCCCTCTCTTGTGTGAATCTAAGAGGAATTGTTTATTTTTCAGTCTGTTCAGCTTTTCATTTGTTGTTGGGATAGAATAGTGTCTCTATATGAGGAACTGGAAACTGGAAGTTCCTCTCTAATCTGCTCCTGGGATATGACAGAATTTTAAACTTCAAAAAAGGTTTTTCATTTTATTGATATGTGTGTCCACCATTTAAGATTATACAGTATCAGCTCTTAGATTAATTCCAGTTTTGTCTTCCTTTTTGTTGGTTTTGTTTTCTGTGCTTTGAATTTACCAGCTCTTGTTCTCGGAACACATGTGCCTTCTGTGTTTTACTTATAGAGTTTATTTAATCTATTAATATAAGCTCAGTTATGGTATATTTGAATATTATATGTTATAGCTTTATAAAAGTTGTTTGGATGTTTCTTAAATTCTGAAAGATGTATACTTGGTAAGTACACTTGGTAATCATTTTTTCAGTTTTTTTATATACTTCTAGAAGCATTCCTTATTCCTTTCCCTAAGGTGCAAAGGCTTAAGGACGGTGTGCCTTGTTGAGTATACATCATTTGTCATTAAAATTTCCCTCTTTTTTTCCAATTAAATGCATTTTTGTTGTAAACCCTGCCTAATGAAATAGTATATAGTTATTTCTATCTCTTCTTGTTAGCATTTGCTTGAAATATTCTTTTTTAAATTTATTTTTATTTTTTTAAGTTTACATCCAAATTAGTTAGCATATAGTGCAACAATGATTTCAGGAGTAGATTCCTTAGTGCCCCTTACCCATTTAGCCCATCCCCACTCCCACAACCCCTCCCATTACCCTCAGTTTGTTCTCCATATTTAAGAGTGTCTTATGATTTGTTCCCCTCCCTGTTTTTATATTATTTTTGTTTCCCTTCCCTTATGTTCATCTGTTTGTGTCTTAAAGTCCTCATATGAGTGAAGTCATATGATTTTTGTCTTTCTCTGAATGACTAATTTCACTTAGCATAATACCCTCCAGTTGCATCCAGGTAGTTCCAAATGGCAAGATTTCATTCTTTTTGATTGTATATATATACCACTTCTTCTTTATCCATTCATCCATCAATAGACATTTGGGCTCTTTCCACACTTGGGCTATTGTTGATAGTGCTGCTATAAACATGGCGGTGCATGTGTCCCTTTGAAACAGCACCCCTGTATCCCGTGGATAAATGCCTAGTAATGCAGTTGCTGGGTCTTAGGGTAGTTCTATTTTTAGTTTTTTGAGGAATCTCCATACTGTTTTCCAGAGTGGCTGCACCAGTTGCATTCCCACCAGCAAAGCAAAAGAGATCCTCTTTCTCCACATCCTCACCAACATCTGTTGTTGCCTGAGTTGTTCATGTTAGCCATTCTGACAGATGTAAGGTGGTATCTCATTGTGGTTTTGATTTGTATTTCCCTGATGATGAGTGATGTGGAGCATTTTTTCATGTGTCGGTTGGCCATCAGGATGTCTTCTTTGGAGAAGTGCCTATTCATGTCTTTTGTCCATTTTTTCACCGGATTTTTTTTGTTTTTTGGGTGTTGAGTTTGATAAGTTGAGTTTGATAGATTTTGGATACTAACCCTTTATCTGCTATGTCATTTGCAAATATCTTCTCCCATTCTATTGGTTGCCTTTCAGTTTTGTTGATTGTTTCTTTCGCTGTGCAGAAACTTTTATTTTGATGAGGTCCCAGTAGTTTATTTTTGCTTTTGTTTCCCTTGCCTCTGGAGACTTGTTGAGTCAGAAGTTGTTGCAGCCAAGGTCAAAGAGGGGTTTGCCTGGTTTTTTCCTCGAGGATTTTTATGGCTTCCTGTCTTACATTTAGGTCTTTCATCCATTTTGAGTTTATTTTTGTGTAGGGTGTAAGAAAGTGGTCCAGGTTGATTCTTCTGCATGTTGCTGTCCAGTTTTCCCAGCAGCACTTGCTGATGAGACTGTCTTTTATCCATTGGATATTCCTCCCTGCTTTTCAAACACTAGTTGGCCATATGTTTGTGGGTCCATTTCAGGGTTCTCCATTCTTTTAAAAAAATTTTTTTTTCAACGTTTATTTATTTTTGGAATAGAGAGAGACAGAGCATGAACGGGGGAGGGGCAGAGAGAGAGGGAGACACAGAATGGGAAACAGGCTCCAGGCTCTGAGCCATCAGCCCAGAGCCTGACGCGGGGCTCGAACTCACGGACCGCGAGATCGTGACCTGGCTGAAGTCGGACGCTTAACCGACTGCGCCACCCAGGCGCCCCCAGGGTTCTCTATTCTATTGATCTGAGTGTCTTTTCTTGTGCCAGTACCATACTGTCTTGATGATTACAGCTTTGTAGTATAGCTTGAAATCTGGGATTATGATGCCTCCTGCTTTGGTTTTCTTTTTCAAGATTGTTTTGGCTATTTGGGGTCTTTTCTGGTTCCATACAAATTTTAGGATTATTTGTTCCAGCTCTGTGAAGAATGCTGGTGTTATTTTGATAGAGATTGTATTGAATATGTAGATTACTTTAGGTAGTATAGACATTTTAACAATATTTGTTCTTCCTCTCCAGGAGCATGGAATCTTTTTCCATTTTTTTGTGTTTTCTTCAATTTCTTTCATAAGCTTTCTATACTTTTCAGTGTATAGATTTTTCACCTCTTTGATTTATTTCTAGGTATTTTAAGGGTTTTGGTGCAACTGAAAATGGGATTGATTATTTGATTTCTCTTTCTGTTGCTTCATTGTTGGTGTATAGGAATGCAAACGATTTCTGTGCATTGATTTTGTATCCTGCAACTTTGCTGAATTCATGAATCAATTCTAGCAGATTTTTGGTGGAATCTTTTGGGTTTTCCATATAGAATATCATGTCATCTGTGAAGAGTGAATGTTTGACCTCCTCCTGGCCTATTTGGATATCTTTTACTTCTTTGTGTTGTCTGATTGCAGAGGCTTAGACTTCCAATACTATGTTGAATAACAGTGGCGAGAGTGGACATCCCTGTCTTGTTCCTGACCTTAGCGGGAAAGCTGTCAATTTTTCCCCATTGAGGATGATATTAGCGTTGGGTCATTTATATGTAGCTTTTATGATCTTTAGGTATGATCCTTCTATCCCTACTTTCTTGAGGGTTTTTATCAAGAAAGGATGCTTTATTTTGCCAAATGCTTTCCCCGCATCTATTGAGAGGATCATATGGTTCTTGTCCTTTCTTTTATTGATGTGATGAATCACGTTAATTGTTTTGCAGATATGGAACCAGCCCTGCATCCCAGGTATAAATCCCGCTTGGTCGTGGTGAATCATTTTTTTAATGTATTGTTGGATCCGGTTGGATAATAACTTGTTGAGGATTTTTGTATCCATGTTCATCAAGGAAATTGGTCTGTAGTTCTCCTTTTTAGTGGGGTCTCTGTCTGGCTTTGAAATCAAAGTAATGCTGGCTTCATAGAAAGAGTTTGGAAGTTTTCCTTCCATTTCTGTTTTTTGGAACAGTTTCAAGAGAATAGGTATTAACTCTTCCTTTAATGTTTGGTAGAATTCCCAAGGTGGTAGAAAGCCACCTGGCCCTGGACTCTTGTTTTTTGGCAGATTTTTGATTACTAATTCAATTTCCTTACTGGTTATGGGTCTGTTCAAATAGTCTATTTCTTCCTGTTTCAGTTTTGATAGTGTATATGTTTCTAAGAATTTGTCCGTTTCTTCCAGATTGCCCATTTTATTGGCATATAATTGCTCATGATATTCTCTTATTATTGTTTTTATTTCTGCTGTGTTGGCTGTGATCTCTCCTCTTTCATTCTCAATTTTATTTATTTGGGTCCTTTCCTTTTTCTTTTTGATCAAACTGGCTAGTGGTTTATCAACTTTGTTAATTCTTTCATAGAACCAGCATCTGGTTTCATTGATTTGTTCTACTGTTTTTTTTTTTTTTTTGGTTTTGATTGCATTAATTTCTGCTCTAATCTTTATTATTTCCTGTCTTCTGCTGGTTTGAGTGTTATTTGTTGTTCTTTTTCCAGCTCCTTAAGGCCAAAGGTTAGGTTGTGTATCTGAGATCTTTCTTCCTTCTTTAGGAAGGCTTGGATTGCAATATACTTTTCTCTTATGACTGCCTTTGCTGCGTCCCAGAGGTTTGGGGTTGTGGTGTTATCATTTTCATTGGCTTCCATATACTTCTTAATTTCCTCTTTAACTTCTTGGTTAGCCCATTCATTCTTTAGTAGGATGTTCTTTAGTCTCCAAGTATTTGTTACCTTTCCAAATTTTTTCTTGTGGTTGATTTAGAGTTTCATAGCATTGTGGTCTGAAAATATGCACGGTATGATCTCGATCTTTTTGTACTTAGGGCTGATTTGTGTCCCACTATATGGTCTACTCTGGAGAACGTTCCATGTGCACTGGAGAAGAATGTATATTCTGCTGCTTTAGGATGAAATGTTTTGAATATATCTGTTAAGTCCATCTGGTCCAGTGTGTCATTCAAAGCCATTGTTTCCTTGTTGATTGTTTGATTAGATGATCTGCCCATTGTTGTGAATGGGGTGTTGAAATCTCCTACTATTATGGTATTACTATTGATAAGTTTCTCTATGTTTGTGATTAATTGATTTATACATTTGGGTGTTTCCACATTTGGCGCATAAATGTTTACAATTGTTAGGTCTTCTTGGTGGATAGACCCCTTGATTATGATATAATGCCCTTCTGCATCTCTTGATACAGTCTTTATTTTAAAGTCTAGATTGTCTGATATAAGTACAGCTACTCCAGCTTTCTTTCAATGACCATTAGCATGATAGATGGTTCTCCATCCCCTTATTTTCAATCTGAGAGTGTTTTTAGGTCTAAAGTGGGTCTCTTGTAAACAGCAAATAGGTGGATCTTGTTTTCTTATCCATTCTGTTACCCTATATCTTTTGATTGGAGCATTGGGTCCACTGATGTTTAGAGTGAGTACTGAAAATTATGAATTTATTGCCATTATGATGCTTGTAGAGTTGGAGTTTCTGGTGGTGTTCTCTGGTCCTTTCTAATCTTTGTTGCTTTTGGTATTTTTTGGTATATATATATATATATATATACACACATTTATATATATACATACATATATATATATATATGTTTTTTTTCATCTTTTCTCCCCTCAGAGTTCCCCCTTAAAATTTCTTGCAGGGCTGGTTTAGTGTTCACAAACTCCTTTAATTTTTGTTTGGGAAATTTTTATCTCTCCTATTTTGAATGACAGCCTTGCTGGATAAAAAAAATTCTTGGCTGCATATTTTTCTGATTCAGCACATTGAATATATCCTGCCACTCCTTTCTGGCCTGCCAAGTTTCTGTGGATAGGTCTGCTGCAAACCTGATCTGTCTTCCCTTGTAGGTTAGGGACTTTTTTTCCCTTGCTGCTTTCATTATTCTTTCCTTGCTTGACTATTTTGTGAATTCGACTATGATGTGCCTTGTTGATGGTCGGTTTTTGTTGAATCTAATGGTGGTTCTCTGTGCTTCCTGGTTTTGATGTCTGTGTCTTTCCCCAGGTTAGGACAGTTTTCTGCTATGATTTGCTCACATAACCCTTCTACCCCTATTTCTCTCTCTTCCTCTTCTGGGACCCCTATGATTCTGATGTTGTTCCTTTTTAATGAGTCACTGATTTCTCTGATTCTTAAATCGTGCTTTTTTGCCTTCATTTCCCTCTTTTTTTCTGCTTCATTATTCTCCATAAGTTTGTCCTCTATATCACTGATTCTCTGTTCTGCCCCATCCATCCTTGCCACCATGGCATCCATCTGTGATTGCAGCTCATTTATAGCATTTTTTTATTTCATCCTGACTAGTTTTTACTTCTCCACAGAAAGGGATTCTAACTTATTCTAATTTATTTTTGACTACAGCTAGTATTCTTATTATCATGATTCTAAATTCTGGTTCAGACATCTTGCTTGTATCTGAGTTGGTTAAATCCCTGGCTGTCATTTCTTTGTGCTCTTTCTTTTGGGATGAATTCCTTCATTTCATCATTTTGAAGAGAGAAAAGGAATTAATGAGGTAAAAAAATTAAAATTAAAAAAATATTAAAATTAAAAAATGAAACACACACACACACTCACACAAATCAAATAAATGATGCTAGATCTTAGGTGTGTTTTGGTCTGGGTGTTGAAAGTGGTGTGATAGATTAGAGAAAAAGGGGGGAATAAAAAGGAAACCGTTTGAGAATTTGAAAAAATGAATACACTGAAGTAGACTAAAATGAAATGATGGGAGTAAAATAGAATTTTAAAAAGTTTACACAAAAGTAAAAAATACAGTAAAAAATTTTAAAGAAAAAATTTTTAATAAAAATTGAAAAAAGAAATGAATTTTTTCTCTTTCTGTATTCAAGAAAAAGAAAATAAGTGAAAAAGAGAAAAAAAAGAAAAGTGAATAGATGGACCTGCTAACAGATTGAAATAGGACTGAAATTACTTCATTTTCCCCTAGAAGTCAGACTATGAAGCACTTTATAGTCCATAAACTAAGTAGGCGGTAAGACTTGTGTTCTTGAAGGGTGAGGTTGGCCCAAATGGGCAGGGCTCAGTGTAATGGCTCCGTTTGCCACTAGATGGCGCTGCTTTCTTACTGGCGTGGAGTGTTGTGGCGCTCATAGGTATGTATACGCATGCGCGGGAGCAGTGAAAATGGCGTCACCCAGCTACCCAGTATCTAGCGTCAGAACTCTGTTCTCCATGACCAGCAATTGCACACCACTCCTCTGTCTTCAGCTTTCATCCACTCCCCTGCTATTTCATTATCTTTGACCAAGCCCCAGGCAGTACCTCTCTCTTGAGTTTGGTCTCAGATGCAGCTGTTTTCCCCGGCCCCTTACTTCTGAAGGACTGTGGCTTTGACCTGTTCCGCCCCTCTGTGGGAGGGTTTCACCGAGCAATGGCCGAATGTCAGCCTCACCCAGGAATGCTTGCTGGACCCTGCTACTGCCGGTGCCCCAAGACTGCGGCCAGGTGCCAGCCTGCCCCAGAAAAAGTTTGCGAGATAGTGCAGCAGCAGCATTTCAGGGATTATGGAAGATCACAACACACATCTGGCACCAGTCTTCACCCTTAATGACCTTGTTCCAGCACCAGCGAATGTGGCCATTCTCTGGGGTCTGTTGGGATCAGGTGGCTTCAACAGTCTCTACTAAATGTCCTTCCAGCAGTGGAACCGCTTTTCCCCGTGTGGCCCAAGAACCTCTGGAACCCCACTCTGTTCCTGGGGATTCACCCTTCCCACCAGAGCACCGCCAGGTATCGAGCTGTGGAGTTGCAGCCTTTGCACTTCCCTTGTTTACAGTCCTACTGGGCTTTAAACCCTCTCCTTTCTCCTTTCTCCTTTCTACCTTTTTAGTTTAGTCCCTGTGGCTGTTTCCAATTTTCCACTTTTTCTCCATCTACTTTTGGGGAGGGGTGCTTTTCCTGTATTCTCCCCCCCACCCACATCTCCATCCTCTCTCTGCCTGCAGAAGCACCTCCCTTCCCGCGGTTTCTTGCTCCCCAAGTTCACCTCTCCTCCCCACGTACCTGCTGGACTCTGTGTTTCAGGTTGTGCAGATTGTTGTGTTAATCCTCCAATAAGTTTTCTAGGTGTGCGGGATGGTTTAGTGTTGGTCTGGCTGTATTTCATCGACGCAAGACACACAAAAAACTTCCATGCTGTTCCGCCATCTTGGCTCCTCTCCTGTTTGATATATTCTTGACCAAACCTACATTTTAAATCTTTCTTGACACTCTGCATTATGAGTAAATAGCTCATAATAGCTGGATTAGTAAATAGCTGGATTTTCTTCATTTGAAGCAAACTAAAAGTACCTGTATTTTGAAAGGAAAAGTCAGACAACTCAATTATGTTAACTGATTCCAACCATTTTCTTTTATCTACCTTATTTTATATATAAAACTAGGCAATTTTATTGTTTGCATATCCCCTACTTTCCTTATTTATATATTTTAAAAATATTTTTAGTTTTTTTAATTAAATTTCACTGAATTTTTAGAAAGAGATCAGAATACACATACTTTTGTTCACCATCAATAATTAGAAAGATTTACTAATAATTAAAAGTGGCCTGGGGCACCTGGATGGCTCTGTTGGTTGATTGTCACACTTTATCTTAGGTCATGATCTCACATTTCGTGAGTTTGAGCCCCATGTCAGGCTTTGCACTGATAGCATGGAACCTGCTTTGAATTCTGTCTCCCTCTTTCTCTGCCCCTCCCCCACTTGTGATTTCTCTCTCAAAAATAAATAAACATTAAAAAAAATTTAAGTGGCATGAATACTACAAGCTTTTTCTGTAACATATATCCTTACTTATACATAGAAGAATTATTGGCATTTGGAAATCAGAGGCCATTTCTGTTAATGGGGGTTATTTCTATGTATTGGAATTTAGGGTGATTTTTTACTTTTAAAAAACATAGTTCTCCTATCAATTATTCAAGGTTTATAATGTTTTAAAACCACAGAAAAGATAGAATTATATTTTCTCTTTTTAAAGATCAAGAGTATTCTTTTTTTTTTAATGTTTCTTTTTGAGAGAGCAAGAGAGAGACGCAGAGCACCACCAGGGAAGGGGCAGAGAGAGAGGGAGACACAATCCAGTGCAGGCTCCAGGCCCTGAATTATCATTAGCACAGAGTTGGACGAGGGGCTCGAACTCACAAACCATGAGATCATGACCTGAGCTGAAGTCGGTCGCTCAACCGAGTCACCCAGGCACCCCAAAGGTCTGGAGTATTCTTATTTAAGAGATTTTTTGCTTGGCCCAATGATTCAGACCATCATATTAACATATTTCTTGATCACATATTTCCTGAGCCCTTGCTCAACTAGCTTCTTTCTTGTTGTACTCTTGGTGACATTATTACTCAGATCTATGCTCTATTTGACATCTGTGGACTAAAACAGGAAACGAACCTAACTTTTGTATATATATCTATATCTGTATCTATATATCCATATATACCTATATGTTTATATCTTTATCTGTTTTTTATATCTGACCTAAAATGTGCTTTAGGATATAGTTTTCCCCTAAGTGAGAGACTTTCTGTAGAGCAAATTTAGTGAAAAATACATAAGAGCTTGTGTTCCAGTTTAAATATTGTTGGCTTGACCTTGAAACTCAAAGAGTACATAATGATGTTCTGCTAAGATAATTAAAAGTGTGGACTTCTAGGGTACTGAATACAATCCTGTTTGAAATATAAAAAGCAATAGTTTATTATTTGCAGAAATTATTTAGGTATTAATGAAGTTTGCCAATATTTCATTTCACCGTTTGTAATTATGGTTCTCAATCTTAAGCAGAAAAACATTTTTCCAAAACTGCATCAGAGAACTTTACTTTCTTTTTTCTCCAGTTTTTTGCTGAGCAAACTGCCATGTCTGTTTCCCCGGTGTATATGGAGGGGAGAGCAACCCTTCCTGGAATTCTGAGACACCTTCTTTACCAGGATGACTGTCTTGGAGCCACTCTGGCTTTGCCGCCATAAAATACCAGTTGGTCTTTCTCTACTCATGCCAGAAAAAGTGAGAGTTGCATAAACAGACAAATTCCTTTCTTGGCACACTTCCAAATCAAAGTCTCAAATGAGCATGTCTGATTAGTGGAATAAAATATATATAACTGAATCCAAGACTCAAGGCAGTCTGGAAATCTGAGTGCTGACTGCATTTGGGAGGAGTTTAACTTCTTATGTCTTTCTGCTCTGTTCTAGGTGACTCCTTAAATTTTAGTTTACATACACTTGTTCTGGGGTGCCTGGGTGGCTCAGTTTGTTAAGTCTTCAACTTTGGCTCAGGTCATGATCTCACAGTTTGTGGGTTCAAGCCTTGCATCAGGCTCTCTGCTATCAGCACAGCACCCACTTCAGATCCTCTGTTGCCCCTGCCTCTCTACCCCTCCCCTGCTTGTTCTCTCTCTCTCTCTCTCTCTCTCTCTCAAATAAATAAATAAAAAGTTCAAAAATAAAAAGAAATAAATACACTTGTTCTGTATTTAATTTTGTGACTGCATTATTTTCTTTCCAAAATTTCCAAAGGCTATTATTCAGGTCTTCCATTCATTGAATAAGATTATCTCCTAGTTTTATTTCAAAGATATTGCTTCTTCATTATCTCTAAATATTCTAAATCTACTTTTTTGAAAAATCCATTTCAGATTATTTCATTATTTTCTGTTGGTGTCATTTCTTCTGTCTGAGTTATATTCTGTTGCAGGCTTGCTGCTGGGAACCATTGTCTCTCAGTCAGTGGAATAACACGGTGCTTTGCCTACTGTGATCCTAAAGGCCCATTATCCACTCCATTCACCACAGAGATCATCTTAACATTCTAAGCCAACAGAAGCTGCTTTCAGTGGCAGATGTGTGTGTGTGTGTGTGTGTGTGTGTGTGTGTGTGTGTTTAATTATCTCTTTGTCTTGTTGGATGGAACTCAAAGGGTTCTTTATGCCTCATTTCTAATTTATGTTTATTTCTAATAATGTTATTATAAAAGTGGTTTTGTGATGTTATTCATTTCGTGAGTGCAATAGTTTCTGTGGGTCCTATCTTTAAAGGCTCTGAATTTCCCACTGAGCAGACATGTTTACAGCTTGGTTATTGTTAAATGATTGCCATATGATTGAGCCTGTGTGATACCTACTCACTATATAATGGGAAGATTCATCTGTTTACCTGAAACGCAAATGAGAAAGCTTAATATTGTGCCAGTTGAAGGCAGTCTTTTCAACACCTCAGATAATTATGCTGAAGACTTAGGTTGATGTGGTCAGGGCTACAATAAAACCCTGTTAATCACCTCTTCTGGGCTTTCTGTAGCCTAACAGGGGCTCTCTCTGAACTGGCTGGACCCTAAGCCAAGCACACTTACTCAACATCTCCTAGCCTAACACTGTTTGTTATTCTTTACTTGAAAAAGATAACCTTACTTTTGGCTTACTGTAAAAAATCTTTAACTTCTATAAGATTTATGAGCTAGGGAAGGCATTTTCAAAAAGACCCAATCCAAGTCCCCTGCAGGACCACTGGATTCTCATGAGTTTCTAAGATGAAGGTAATACATAAGCATTAGTGTCACTGCTCCAGTGCCACGAAGGGCGTACTCATGCTAAATGATTAATTTTTGTGTTGCAAGTTTTCATTTAACACAAAGTCTAGGAATGGCAAAATGGATAAATGTTCCATGAATTTGGGCTGAACTGGAATTTTTAAAATTTGTTTAGTGACACATAGATGACCATCATTACAACACGATTATAAGAACAGAATATTCTTTTAAAGAACGTTTAAAGAATACTTATAATGTGGTGATTGAATCCAGTAGCATTTGCAGGAAACTTACATTTTCTAATAAAAATAGAATGAGTCTGCAAGTACTGCATACTGTGTTTGGAAATAATAATTTAAAGTGAGGTGGAAAATTGAATCAGATCAAAATAAAATTAATCTGATAAAAATTTCTTTTAAAATTAGCATCCTTAAAAGTTAAATGCCAACAAATCTATCCTAAAGTTCACCTCAAAAAGAACATTGCCAATATTGCTTTATTATTAAGTAATTACTGTTAGTGACGGTTCGTAAATTTTACTTGTTAAGACTGCTTTTTTGTACAAATTTCTTCTTTGAGTTGTCAGTGTTATGTGAAATGGGGTCTTTGACACCCTCATTTTTTCCATATAATGAGTAATGAAGAAACTTAAATTTGGGGCCCACGTTTACACTCTACTACAAATGTGGAATCATAAATCATGAAAAGGTGGAATTGTGTACAAGAATGTGGTGATGTTCTGGTTCTTCAAATTCCTACTCTTACCTCTTGAGCTCTAGCCATGTTACTATTAGCACACAGAAAGTAACCCAAAAATTGTTTCCCTAATAGAGTTGGTAAGTGCTATATGGTGATTCAGTAAAGACTACATCAAATAGATTTGCAAATGATAACTTGAAAAATGAAAATTTATTTGTAAATGCATAAAGACAGTTAAATATATATCTACTTATTTGGAGGAGACTTCTTTACACTAAGAAGTCTATTGTTATATTTTTTTAGCTTTGCTCACCTACAGTAGCTTCATGATCCTTCTTTATTCTTATTCTATACCTGCCAGAAAGGGAGAATGTTCTTCTCTTTAATTCTTTTTTTCAATGTTTTAATGTTTATTTATTTTTGAGAGAAAGAGAGACAGGGCATGAGTGGGGGAGGGGCAGAGAGAGAGAGGGAAGCACAGACTCTGAAGCGGGCTCCAGGCTCTGAGCTGTCAGCACAGAGCCTGATGCTTGGATCAAACTCATGAGCCGTGAGATCATGGGACCTGAGCTGAAGTTGAACACTTAACATACTGAGCCACTGAGAATGTTCTTCTCTTTTAAATGTTCCTTTTTAAATTTCCATCCCTAATTATTGGCTACTTTTTCTGTCTCAGCTGAGTTTAAGGGCAGGGTGTACATAAAGGAAGGGGAGTAGTAGTTAAGGGGAGCAGGAAAGTTCTTATTTTGACTATGTTGACAACAGATGGCTCTATGCTCTCTAATCCCAACAGCTATTTGAAGCTGATTCTTCTGTGGAGCACTTTTTAAGGGCTATGTGAAAGTCCTCGTCCATTTCTGGATTTTTCTTACCTGAAATGCCCTCCGACTTTACTATTTTATCTGGTTGTTTACTCCCTCTGTAGCTCCAAAGAGTTTTCCCCAAAAAAATTCCCCACAAGTTCCTCACAACTGGCTCTTTCATCAACTCAATGTGGCTGACAAGTCTAAGAATCACATAACTTTTTTTTCTTAAGTTTAACTGCTTTATAAATTTGGCATTTTGTCTGACACTTCTTTGGAAACAGCACTTCCTCTACTTTGGTGTCCCAGCTTAATCATATGCTCCCCATCATGAAAGTATATTTGAAATGTGTATTGAAGAAAGTCTCTTGTAATTATCACAGCTTTGAGCCCATAAGTCCCCATAATTTCACTGAAGATCATAAGATTTCTTTTGTTTTACCTTGGGATCCACCAGAATCATAAAAAGTTCTACTTCCTATTACCTAGAAAGTGATTTAGGTGTCACTTGTTGTTTACCTAACTTCTTGTTCTTCCCTGAGATGAGAGGTAGAGGGTACTCAGTGAAGAGGGGTTTACGAGTTATCATTTATTCTCATCAGACAAGGATGTTTTCAAATGTTGATAACAAAAACATGCTCAATTCTCCAATATGATAGTTAAAGTTCCCTATAATCAAAAATATATTTCCAATTGAAGATATATTTTCTATAAAGCTAAACATAATTAACTTATAATTTGGTTATTTTTCTTAGAATTTATTCCCTAGGTCTCTCCACCACCACCCCTTTCTTTCAAGTTACCTGAATAATTATATTCTCAAAGGATCTTCAGTCATTCAGACTTTTGGTCTACACTCCATTTTGCCTCATGAGAAAAGCAGACACTGACAAAAATGCAAGCCAACCATAGCTTTTATAACTGCCTGTGTTTTTAAAATGTCAAAATGACTTCTCATTGTAAGACTAGAATGTTATACACGAGATATAAAAATAAAATTCTCATTCAACTGATATATGTTCAGTTTTCTCCCTTCTCCCCCAGTTGAATGTTGGGTTAAATTTATATGGAATCATTTATTCTTTTCTTTTTGCCTCAAAGTTATTTTATATTTATTCACCTGCTCTTTTCAGTTTAAGGTATGAAAAAGACCACAGAAATGTTTGATATTAGAACCAAGAATATTGTTTGCATGTGGATAGTTTCTAGTAATTCTTTAGGCAGAGGTACCGTCGGTCAACTTTTCCAGTTGTAGCAACCATAGACTTGACTAGGGGAAAAAAAAAAAGAAATTGTATTAGCTTTATACTAGAATTTTTCCCCTTGAAATTTATTTAAATCTTTGTTTTACTGAAATATATTGTGGGGACTTTCTTCTCCTTCCCTTCTTTCCTTTTACTCCTTCCTTCCTTCTTTTCCTTTATTTAGACTTAAACTCAAGTTTCAACACTTAGTAACAATGACTCAGTTCCCTCACCCATAACATTGGATAAATCTAGCTTAGACATAAGGATAAAATGCAGCAATGCATGTGAAGGGCTAATGCGGCACAATGCTTTCCATGGTATGACAAAGTTGTGTGGAAAATTAGGAATGCCATTTAAAACAATGGGTATTTTTAGTCTTGGTTTAGTTTTATGTTTTAAGTCTATTCTCTTTTGTTTCTTGCCTGTCCAGGAAACCCAAGCAGTGCACTAAATTTTAGGTAGGTAAGTTTCAGACAAGTTCCTCATTAGTAGTACCCTTATTTTCCATTTTTTTAAAATGTTTTAATGTTTTCATTTATTTTTCTGACAGCGAGAGCATGAGCATTTAAAAAACAATTTTAAATGTTTTTATTTACTTTTGCCTTATTTTCCATTCTGTGTGGAACCCAAAATTTGTGACAGGGACCCTGACCAACCTGCTCAGCCTCTGTGAGCACTGTTTACTGAATACCTGTAGCTAAGGTCAGCCTCAAACTGGACAAACCTCTTGGCATCATAATTGATTGCATCATTATCTTAATCAGATGGATGAAAAACATTTGATGGTCCAGACACAATTTTCTTATAGTAGATATTGGCTCTGGTTCAGATTTGATCCAAGTTTACATGTCACTATTGTCATTTAAAAAAAAAGCTTAAAACCACTAATGTTTGAATTGTAAGGAAGATCAAAGAGACTGAACTAAATAACGTATTTCCTGCAACTCAGACTTAACAAATGTCAAGATTTGGCTGTGTGTATTTAAAATTCTTAAAAAGACTCTTAAAGAACACATAAAATTCCTCCCTTCCCAATCTTTCCTCTCCTTTCTTACTAGAAAAAACTCTTCTAAAGTTAGTATGTATGTCTTTTATCTATGTTTTATCATTTACCATAATCTCATACCATCCTGTGCTTTCAAAATTTGCATGTGTGATATTATATTGGATGTAATTATACTAATTATACTAATTATACTTTTGTCATTCAACAATCAGATTTATGCTTAAGGATATATTTTGATCTAGGTTATTCATTTTACAGTATTCACAAAATAGAGTCTTTTTGTCCCCTGTGTGTGTATGTGTGTGTTAGACATTTGAGTTCCTTCTAGCATTTCCTTATTACAAATAATGGTGGGAGAAGCATCTTTACACATGCAAGTTTTCTTGGCATATATGCAAGAATGTATATCTCATAGTGAAATTGCTGTGTTGTAGGGCGTGTATATCTTCAGATTCCCTTTGGCATATTGTTGACTAAGATTTCTTTCTACCAGCCTTCACTGCCATGCTTGGCTGCCATTCCCAATAAAACTAAAAATCATTTGGGATAAGGTGTAGCTGGCACATCTTACGGGGCTAACAACACAGCATGAACTCTGTACTTGGTCATCCCTTTCATAGCACATTCATTCCGAAAGTGCCCACAGAACCAGACATTGTTAACAGCCCAAATGATTAGTTTGCTTTGTAAGGGTTTATATGTCTTGACTGGAAAATAATTCTACTCGATTAAAAATATGTTATCCAACATGCTCTGAAAAGATAAAACATAATCTTTCATTCTCTTTGAGATTAGAAACCAGTGAGTGGCAGGTTGTTATCTAAATGATGAATTTTGCCAAAGTTATGAAAACAAGTCCTAAAAACAGACAAAGATACACTTTATAGGGATCTTGTTATCTAGTTGACATTAACATTTGCTTCATGTAACACAACTGGATCATAGCTAATCGCTCAGCCACTTGGATCTCAGTATTAATTGTTGGTTAGCAGATAAAGCTTTCTCAGGGTACCTGGGTGGCTCGGTTGGTTGAGCATCCAACTCCTTCTTTAAAATATTTTTTTTCATGTTTATCTATTTTTGACAGAGAGGGAGACAGAGCATGAGCGGGGGAGGGGCAGAGAGAGAGGGAGACACAGAATCCGAAGCAGGCTCCAGGCTCTGAGCTGTCAGCACAGAGCCTGACTCAGGGCTCAAACTCACAGACCACGAGATCATGACCTGAGCCAAAGTTAGACACTCAACTGACTGAGCCAGCCAGGTCCTGACTGAGCATCCAACTCTTAATTTTGACTCAGGTCAGGATCCCAGGTTCCTGGCATTGAGTCCTGTGTCCAGCTCTGCATTGAGCATGAAGCCTGCTTATGATTCTCTCTTTCTCCTTCTGTCTTCACCCCCTGCTCACTCTAAAAACAAAACAAAACAAAACAAAATGTTGAAAAATAAATAAATACATAAATTTTAAAAAAGCTTTCTCAGAATGAAAAGAGGCCTTGAGTTTTATCCAAAAACTAAAGAAAAGTCCACACAAATGACTTGTTAAATTTGAGTTTCTAGTGGCAGTTGGATGAACATGATTAAAAGCATTAGTCTTGAATCAAGGAATTAATGAGTTATAGATCTACAAAGGTTTGGAAGACATACAAGTATTCAGAAATAACAATTATTTTAAAATGTTAAATGGATGAATGTATAACATGAATATGATATCTTTGAAAGACAAGTCCATGTCCAAGTTAACTTTGTATCCTTTGCGGTCTCAAGCATAATACCTTGTGCCTGGAAGATGCTAAATAGCTATTGCTGAATGAATGAACTAATGAATGCACAAATGATGTTTGAAATGGTAATGGTATTGGCTCAGACTTGTTTGCTTTTTCACTAGGAATGAAATCAGGCAATGGAATATTAAAATTAGAAAATAATCCTAATGTCATGTTTGATTCTAATCAAACATTAGGGTTTGTTTGAACCACACGCGAGAGAACATATTGAGACATAATGTTGAAAAGTATAGAAACCAGGAAATTAATGGGATGAATTATGGCCAACAGTATTAGTTTTAATGAGGTAAGGTAAATTTGTCAGAAGATATTTGTACACAGTAAGAAAAAAAGTTTCATGAAATTGTATAAATATGTCTTTGCATGCCGTTTTATAATTCAAAATATAGTTTGTCCCCTGGTGACAACAAAAATATTTAGAAGCTTATCTCATAGGACGCACACAGGGGTAGCAACCTTAAAAAGTGACCACAATAAGTAGACAAATGCAAACACCAAGAGAATGTGGTATTATGGGAACCAAGGATAGAGAGCATTTTTTTAAAAAAGAGGGATTGGTCAACAGTATCACTTGCTATCATGTAATTAAGTAACATAAGGTGAGAAGGACTAATTTGATTTGGTAATAATGAGGGCATAAATGATTTTGTTTCATTTCAGCCATGAGGTGGGGATTGACTATGTTAACAAGTCAAAGGTATTAAGGAAGTAGAGTCAAGAAAATAGATAACACTTTAAAAACTTGACTTTGAAGGCATAAGATAAAGGAAGGTAGAGGCAATTTATAAAACCTAAGACTCTGGACTCCTGAGTAGCTCAGTGGTTAAGCATCCAACTCTTGATTTCAGCTCAGGTCATGATCTCACAGTTCGGTTTGTGAGATCAAGCCCCACAGTGAACTCTGTGCTGACAGCATGGAGCCTACTTAGGATTATCTCTCTCCCTCTCTCACTCCCTCTCCCTCTCCCTCTGTCCCTCCCCCTCTCTGTCTTCTCTCCCAAATAAATAAACTTAAAAATGAAATAAAACCTAAGCCTCAGTTTTCTCATCTATAAAATAGATACAGGAATACTTATATCAAAAGGCTAATGTTTGGGCACAATGTTTGGAAAATGGGTAGTGCTCAGTCAATATGAGCAATCACCACCATCACCATCATCATTCTTTCTGGAGGTGATTTTCAAAGGTGTTTTGGCTTTTGTGTTTTTGGTATGTTACCATCCTATCAATCATTGGTAGCACTAACTCTCTTTTCTTACTACTTTAGAAGTCTGGATATAAGATTTAATGACTGTATGTGTATAGTAAAAGGGTAGGCAAAAGTAGGGGAAATAACGTATAAATTACAGTTCACAAGAGGCCCAAGGCTAGACTATGTTGCATATCAGTCTAAATCCTATGTAAATATTTATAAGCCCAGATAACATGTACTGAATGACTACTATTACCAGATACTTTTCTAAGTATTTCACTTTCATTAATCTTTACAATTATCCTGTAGAGTAAGGATTATGTCTATATCCTCATTAGATGAGGCACAGGGAGGTCCTAAGAAGTTAAACATGCATGTAGTGCATTTTTTTTTTTTGAATGGTAACTGAGTTTTAGGTCCTTTTGGGGGAAAAAAAAGGTTTAAGAAAATGAAAACCAAAGAGAGAGGGGTAGGGGAGAGAGGGAGACAGACTGAGAGAAAGAGAGGGACCACATTTATGTTCTCTCTGTCTTGTTTCTCTTTCCCTCCTCTGTCCACAAAGAATAGTGAGGTTCATATGTTAAGTCTTAAGAATCAATCCACTCCTGCAGTGCTTATCAAATATTCAAAATATTCAATATATTTTGAATATTCAATAATATTCAATAGTATTCAAAATATTATTTTGAATATTCTTCAGGTAGGGCTTAGAACACTTGGTGAACACTGCACAGTTCCTCTGTCAGATGTGCAAGGGGAAAACACATCACAGCACTGTTTTTAAACGAGTGAATCAGAAGTGGCTGTCTGACTTACCCTCCACCTTGCACTGCTGGTATAAATTGAAGTGATTACTGTAAATGAACAGAGTGAGAAGCCATTGCATGTTTGGGAGAATGTGGGGGAGATGGTTGTGACAACTATTGGCTATGGAATTGGAAACACAATTTCACTGTGAAACATTTCCAAAGATACTGCAGGCTAAAATTTCAAAGTATCTCCAGAGGATTTGGTTTTATTACTCATATTGATGTCTCTGGGCCTGGGCAGTTACAACGTTGGCTGCTTTCTGGAACTTTGCCGGACTACTCCTATTTCAGCCATTAAAAATTATTTGTCTCACAGTCTCTCTCTGTCCCCCCTACCCCCCCCGCCCCGTCCAAATAAACTAATCTCAAATAATTGATGTTAAGGTAATAGCAGAAAAGTAGTCCCAAAGAACAGCTACTGGCTATGAACTGTCAGCTGGAGAATGCAGATGGCCTCTCTTTTAGAAACAAATATTGCCTATGAAAGCAATTCTCTACACATGAAAGTTGATCTTCTTGTTGACTTCCATTATAAAATTGGAGACTTGCTCCCCTAGAAAATCTCTGACAAATAAAGTAGAAACACATTTAAAGGCAACAAGTTTTAAAAATATATTTAAAACCAATTAATGCAATATATATAAATATTTAAACAATGAGTTTGAAATAATAAGTTGTTTTTGTGTTCCTTAAGCTGGCTTACATTTGAGAAATAAATTCATCAGTTCAAACAGAAAAAAAAAAAAAACACATTTGGCTCAAAGTTTTTCCAACTTCTTTCAGTGTTTATTTCCTTCACATTCTGTAACAGATTGTTGTCTACAGTTCCCTTTGATTGGGCAGATTAGGTTTCCTAGTAGTTTAAGAATATTCCTAGCTTATTGTTATTGTTTTTTAAAATAATAAGCATGCTTATCTGGTTGAAGGAAAGGGCAGATATCCAAGCACACAAAAGGAATGACATTTAAGTTACAAGAAACTGAATTCATCATATTCATATCCCATAGATCATACTCTCTGAAAAGACATTTTGCTAAACACCATATTTATTCTATAGGGTTTTTAAAATTAATCTCAGCTGAACTTCACTTTGTGAGTTAAGTGTTACCATCCAGATTTAGTGAGGTCTGATCTTCCCTTCACTTACTCTCTGAACTCATCTCATTTTGAACATCCATTTCCTTTGACTCTTTTTATTCTGTATTCTTACACTTGCAAATTCTGATATATATTTAATCAGTCAGTAAGTAGGCAGCTGTCTCCGACTCCTAACTGATTGACAACATTGGCCAATTAAGGTTACCTATTGCTACTCAAGGTCCCTAAAAAAAAGATACTGTTCTCTGGAGAGAACTTAAGACCACTATCTGCACCACCACGTGACCACTGTCCCTTACATCATTCTTAGGAATGGAATATTTTATGCTCAAGAATTGTAGTGAAGTACAAATTTCAGGGAATTCTATTTTAGTTTATTTTCCTTTCTCCCAAATCTGGGCCAGTTCTATGACGGCTTAAACAAGAGAATGAGTTAGAAGTAACACTGTGTCTGTTCTAGGCCTAGGCTTTAAGTATATTCTTCAAATGCATTCTGGGGGGGGGGTGAATTCTCTTGGACACCAGCTAACATGCTGTGAGAACCCTCAGCCCCATGAAGAGAACACATGCATGTGTTCCAGACCCCAGCTGAGCTTCCAGCCAATAGCGAGCTTCAACTGCCAGCTATGTGAGTGAACCATCTTGGATGTCCCAGCCCCATGGAACCATCAAATGAATGCAGGCTTAGCCAACATCAGATGGAAGAGAAGAATTGCCTAGCTACCTGGGGGCAAAAGAAACTCATTAATTCTGATATGCTTCTAAGGTTCTGCAATGGGGTTTTCTTGCCAAAGCTTTCAATAAGCTTGTTCCTCATCAGACCTTCTTTATCCATAAACCTCCCTCAGGGAACTTGAGGAAGGAAGCTGTAGAAGAATCAGATTTAGATATTCATGATTCTCAGTGCTGGCCATTTTCTCGATCTTCCCATCTCATCACAACCATTTTCATTTGGGCCTTTTAAAGGAAAGGATTATGTGTTTATGTGCGCATTCCCCCCACAAAGCCCATAGCCTCCTGGAGGGAGTAATTATGGCTTAGGCATATCTGCCTCTAGCTTCTGGAAGAGGTTGTCACTTAATCTTCAGCAGAAATTTATGGAACTAAACTGGAGGCTGGAACATTGAAGAGCACACTCAATTTATTTGTCTTCTAGCTTCAATTAACTAGAAGCCTGGCTATGCTATGTCCTCAAACGCGTAACTAAAACTCATTAATTAATTAACCTGAACAGATTTTTATATTGACATCTTCCTTCCCATGACTTACACCACCTGGTGCTTATTTTCAGGTGTATTTCAGATATAGGAACATTGACTTGCAAACACAAGAACTACATATTTATAAATATCTTTGTGTTAACTATCCCAGTCTTTTAGTGTCTAATAATTTCTCAACTGTTCTGTGGCTGTCGATCAGTATTTTGATATTACTTCAAAAAGACTTATTTCACTGCTTCATCACTTTGCAAGTACTAAATTTGGCTAAATTGGATGTAAAAATGTTACCAGTTTTCTGGTACTTTTGTTTTCTGATCAGTTTTGGGATTATTGCAGTGTTCTCTATCACCTTAGATTCAAGGTCACTTGTTAATATTCTCTCTGTCCCATTTTATACCAGTGTAATTCATTCTGACATCTAAATCTGCATTTTATGCCATTGTTTTAATTTTAGTATACAAATGAAAGTGTCAGTCCATACTGGAAAATACTCATTGTTTTTAATCATCTTTTTTATCCTTGGAGCATTCAATCCTCCATTTTTTTTAATGTATTTACCTTTTCTTTCTTTTTTTTTTTTCATGTACTGACAATTCAACTCTCTCATTGTGTTGGTTGGTCATGAACAATGCCCAAAAGGAATGATAGACTAAATGGACTTTGTTTTTGCCGGAATGTTTTCTTGATCCAGCAAATCACTGGAGCAACTTGAAGACGCTTAGAATGGGCAGTTTGTGCTAGATACTCTCCACTTGACACTTTGGATCCACTTTATACTTTTGTTTCCCATCCTGCTCTGTGCTTAGAAGGCTGTCCTTTAGTGACTGAAACAAGGGGGTCCATTGCCTGGTTTCCAGCTGGGTTCAGCCTGTGGGAATTACTGGCAGTAACTCAGATGACGGAAAGATGGCGCTGGCATACATCCTTGTCCTATTTCCCTCCATCCTCGTTTCTATATGGGTCGGCTTGTGGCTTTGTTCCTATACTAAAGGGCCGTAGCTGTACAGGTGGGTTTCTCCCTGACAAGTGTGCATCTTACTAGTTTTGCTAATCACATCTTCCCATTTTTAGGAATTGCAATGGTTTCTTATAGTGACTGGTCCTGGGATTTTTCACCATTCCTTCTTGTTTCTTTTAAGCTTGTGTATGCCTTGTAAATAGGTTCTTCAGTAAATTGTCTTTGATCGCTCCTACTGTGCCATCTCTTGTCAGAAATCTCGAGGGTTAATGTTCCAAGTATTTGCAAACCATCCTCAATTTTTAGACTACAGAGAACTTTGAATTATATATTCCATGAGAGTTAGAGCCACACCCTCTAAATTTAGGCAAGACCTTAGAAAATATGTATGCCTGACAGTGAATATGAAAAAGTCATTAAATCCTTTCTCTCCAGATCAGTATAACTACAACCCCAGGGTTATTCCTTTTCTAACAAGTCTTTGAAGAATTTATTTCACCTGTTCCTGACAAGCAAAACTATTTTTTTTTCCATGTGGCACCTGTGCCGATCATGTTTATTCCTCTCCTCCATATTTTTACCACTGTATCTTTGCTGCTTTATTTACATTTTCCCTGGTTCTCAGATGGCCATGTGGTAATCCTAGCTTTGAAAACTTTATGTGAGCATAACTACAAAATAAGATTCAGTTTTTTCCCTTTTAAAAAGGGACCATAAGTCTCAGCATTATAATCAGTCATTTGTACACCTTAATTATTCTAAGCCTTATGAATTTTGGTACTTACAATCCACGTTTGAGGAACTATTCCTTTTTTTCTTCTATGTCAGAACTTTCCTTCTTTCTCAAAGGTTTAACGTGCTTTTTATGGTCAGGTTGCTCTTTTCTTTGTTTTGCTGTTTTTGTCCCACCCTTGCTTTTTTTCCAGATGTGAAGGGCCTTGTTACCATTTTCTCTATCAAAGTGTTTCTATCCCTTTGGTAATTATTTTCAAATTTCAGTGTATAGGACTTGTAACAGCTTATAACTACATATACTACAATGTATTTTACATAAATTACAAGATGACTTTCATCATCCCTATTAGAAACCAGACAGTTTTTTAAAATTAATTAATTTATTTTTTAATTCCAGTATAATTAATGTACAGTGTTATATTAGTTTCAGGTGTACAATATAATGATTCAACAATTCTATACATTACTCAGTGCTCATCGTGATAAGGCTAGTCTTAAACCCCTTCACCTAGTTCATCCACTTCCCCTCTGGTAACCACCAGTTCTCTATATTTAAGTCTGGCTGTTTGCCTCTTTTTATCTTTGTTTTGGTTCTTAAATTCCACATGAGTAAAATCATATGGTATTTGTCTTCTTCTGACTTATTTCACTTAATATTATACCTTCTAGATCCATCCATGTTGTTGCAAATGATTTAATTCTTTTTTACAGCTGAGTAATATTCCAGTGTGTGTGTGTGTGTGTGTGTGTGTGACATCGTCTTTATCCATTCATCTATTGTGGGCACTTGGATTGAGAGACCAGGCAATTTCGTTAAACCTATATGATCATCAATGAAACTAATAGAAGAGGAATTTTAAGTCCATTTGTCTAGTTATAAAGTAATAAGAAATTATTTATCTATGAATCTGTGTATTTCTCTGGTATCTTGGTCAGATTGTGAGCCATCTCATCTATTCAATAGAAATCAAGATTTCCTTATTTCCATTATGAACTTAAAAATCCATGGACTTCCCAGAGAAGAGAGTTAAATATTGACAGAAACCTAGTTCTCCCTGTGTGTTACCTCCTGTGTGTTTCTTTTTTGATGAAGTTCTAACATTTTTCTGGTCATTTAATGAGTTTCTCTAATTCTGACTCATCACAAAAGGACATATCCTTTCATGTATATATGTATATATATATATATGAGTTTAATACATATATATGTATATATATATATATATATATATATATATATTCTGGTGTCTATGATTATCTTTAACACTATTATTCTACTTTACTTCAGTAATTTATAAGACTTGATTTTTTTCCCCTCATTAGGAGAAAACAGATATTTTGGCTACACGAAAGAAGTGGTGAGTATTTGATGATATGCTATCCTTATAACATTCTAAATTATTTGTATGATAGTCATTTCTAAATATTAAGGATTATATTATATTGTATATATTATATTGTTATTTCACCAAAATTATAGAAATAATGTTTGCTACAAGTAACCAATTTTATAACTACTCTTCAAGTTAGAACCTTTTAGTAACAAAATGCTAGATGTATATTTAAGTGCCTTAGATCCATTTAAAACTGTATTTTCCCCGATCTTTGCAACTCCTATTAACACAGCAGGCTTAGCAGTAGAGTCATTTCTAGAAGAAAAATGTTTCTATGATGCAAGTGGAAGAAATCCATTTTACTATTCCAAGACAAAAATGTAATGTCCATAGATTTCCCATTTTAGAAAACTAACAAGTGTGAATTAGCATACTTATCGCAATAAGAATCTCCTTTTTCTTCTCTTCCTTGTCCTTCTTCTTCAAACAAAATATATGGATTTTAATTTAGAATGTAACAAAAGGATGTTTATGGTATTTTTACACAGCACTTATAAGTTCTTTATAGGACTAACCCTGGACAACAGTTATTATTACTACCTTTAGTTTAAAGCTGTGTTCCAAACCTAGCTGACCAATTCCAAGATCAGTGCTCTTTCTAGGTCACTTTAGCAGATGTGTAAAGAAAGATTAATATTTTCCATAAACTTTTTATTTTCACAGGGATTCCAAAAAGAATAACATTCCTAATTAAACATAATTTATACTGGAAACAATTTGGGTGATGGACAATTGCACTCCTCTCTAAATGCTTTATTTTGGCACTTTGTTAGAGGAGCAGGGTGCAGCAGGATTTTCCTGTGCTTTATTGCCAGTCATGCCTTTGGTATACAGCTGATTTATTCCTGATTGTAGTCTTATGATATTGTATTAAGCTGATTTTTTCTGTTTCTAAATATTTCTATTTTTAATTTTTTTACATGCTTATTTATTTTTGAGAGAGAGAGAGAGACAGACAGAGCACAAGTGGGGGAGAGTCAGAGAGAGGGAGGGAGACATAGAATCTAAAGCAAGTTCCAGGCTCTTAGCTGTCAGCACAGAGCCCGACACAGGGCTTGAACCCACGAACCGTGAGATCATGACCTGAGCCGAAGTCAGACGCTTAACCAACTGTGCCACCCTGGAGCCCCTGTTTCTAAGTATTTCTAAGGTTTTCTGTTATATAGGCCTACATTTTAAAGTTAGAAATATGTTGAAATGTGATCCTCAGTCTAAAGAATAACTATTCATCTTTCTTCTGTTACTTCTTTATAGCAATTTTCTTTGTCTTCACTGAATGTAGCCTTTTTTATTGGCTTCTGCTTTACCAGTTCTGAATTGTCTCATTATATTTGATCATAGTCTCACAAAACACACATATAATATTAACTTTAGGGGACTATAACCCCAACCTCTTTGTAAGCCAAATTATAAGCTTTGTACTGCAACATATATTTATACCATGTGTTACCATGACCATGCATCCATATAATATGCTCTACATACATACATTTCCTAGAATAGGAGAATTTTGCTCTCCAAAACATGGTACTCAGCTAGTTACTAGCCTCCAAAGTCCTTTTCTCAGACACCTTAGCACCTACCTTTTGATGTAGGTTATTCACAATACCCCAACTTCCATTAAATGGTGTCATGCTTTCAACCCATTTCCTACATGGGGGGGGGGGTTGATCCTAACATCCACCACCGAATTATTAACTGTTCCTTTCGAGTAATTTCTTTGGTATTTCTCGTCCTTCAAAATTTACTTTTCCTTCTAACTCTTGAGGAGAACAGAATATCAAAATCAAATGTTAGAAAAAAGTAGTTCTGAGCTCTTAGGCATTTGGCTTCTGGATTGAAGCACAGAGTAACATATTTCTCCCAGACCCAGTTTCATAAATTTTGTGTATGGGTAGAAAATGCAGTTCTAAATCTGTAAGTCTGGTAGTGAGCAGCTCCCAGAAGGGTGCTAGATTTGTCCAGTGCATGGTAGCAGACAATAGCAAGCCATTGCATTGGTGATGATCTTCTTATTCCAGGATGGGGAGTATCCGTTCTTTTCCTCTGGCTCTATTCTCCATTACCCAGGAATAAATCATTTCCTCAGCCAGAGTACCTCTAACCAAACCACAGCACTCCAAACTTGTTCCGAGATTCAAGTATTGATTTTAAAGCATAAAATACGTGATGAAAATCAAAGGACAGTGATAAAGGCATCTTCCAGGCCTCCTTGAGGTACTGCATGGAGGGAAGGGGATGACTCTGACATTTAGTACACGACTTGAAATGTACATCATGCTCTGCCTGGTGCCGCCAGCTGTTTTTCACTTTCTAGAGACTCAAAACTAAAAATTTAAGGTAAAAAGGTAAAAAGGAAAAAGAGAGAGGAAGCTATAGAAAACATATAATGGGAAAAGCTAAGCTTGGCATACCACACAAACTATGTTTCCCATCTCTTTCTTGGAGCACTGACCTTGGCAAATAGCTTAATTCTCACTTTGATTTCTTAAACTGGAATTTGACTTTGTTAGTGGGTTTTTTTCTAAGATTTAGGCAGTCTTTTATTTATTTTTTTAATTTGATGTTCTTATAAATTCAGATATTGATCTTCATATGTGTCCTAAAGAGAAACTTCCTTATTCAATAAGATCCTTTGCTTCCAGAACTAGTAAGTACAACACATAGCCTACGAAAACTTCCCAAGGATCTATTCTGCACAGGAGTGGAGGTTTCTTTGGTCTAAAGAAATTAAGTCAGTCTTAAGTCTTGACAAGAACAGAAGAAGTGGAACAGGAAGTGCTATTTGATAGATAATGTTTTAGGGAAGGTTTTGAGTAACAATGTAGCATTGTTTGTACCTGGGGTACAGTGAACCTGGGCATAAATTTGATGGCCAGACCAACCTTGATGTCAAATACTGGGTCTTATTCTACATTCAATACTCAGTTCTTTGTATGGAACTTGATACAGAATAGAAGTTCAGTGAATATTTGCTTGCTATGCTTCAAGACTATCTAGCACAGACACTTCACTTTATATTTTGTGTTTCCCATAAAGTCATATAAATTGCAGTGGCCCTGTAAAGATCAGGGGCTCAAAGAGTCTGACTAAGGAGAGCACTGATCATTTCTAATTAACTGGACTAGGCAAAATGAATTGTTTGCGAGTGAAAAGATTTTTCCCCCTCTCTTTTCCAGTGCTATAAATTTAGTTTGGCAATGGGGCAAAATATACTCCCCAAATAGGCTTAACTCTGAGGTTTAATTAGCTTTAGTCATATCCTGGTAGTCCCTTTGGTCTTCCTTTTCTATAAGAGCTTAAATTCCTAAAGTCATATACTTAATGCTTATTTTTGAAGGTATCCAAAGCCCTTTTCCCCTCAAATGTTTTTCAATTTCTGGGCCTCTCTTATTGTATCACAGGATGTTTGAGATTTATAAAACCTTAGATATCATTTGGCTTAAATTAATGAAGACATTGAAATTTAGTGTAATAAAGGAGTAAAAGAGAATTATCATCTCCTGTAAATGGAACATGTCCTGGATATTATGCTATACTCCATGTGTACATCATCTATTTTATAATTTCAAGATAACTTCTATTTTGTAGATGGACCTCTATTTAACCTTTTACTCCCTTGGCCAAGAATAAAATACTTTCAGACTTATTGGCATGCATTCATTGAGAATTATTTTAATTGAGGGATTAATACATGTTTTTTAGAAACCATATAAAAATTAACGGTGATTAAAAGCCAATTAAAAGAGTCAGATTTTGATTGATGAACAATTCTTTTCCCAATTTCCTTGATCCAGGAAGCAGCCTTAACATTCCTTTACCCATAAAATACAATGGTATTTTTAAATTAATATGTAGAAGCATATGCTACCATAATCCATTCTCTCCTTTGATTCTCTCCTTACTTAATTCTAGGTAGACACACATCCAATTAAAAGATTACATTTCCCCCTCCTTTGTATCTAAGGATGAAGGCTGAGGTTTTTTACAGAAGGTATAGGATGAGGCTTATTAGAAAGCTATTTTTTCCCTTACTCCTTCCTATAGTTTCTGCTATTATTGTTAAGATGATGACTAGGTCTCTAGAGGACAGAGAGAGCCTGGTTTTCTAATGGCACTGGAGAGCTGCCATATAAGCCTTAGCTGCCCGCTGCTGAACTTCTTCTTTGTAGAATAAATCCTTATGTGTTTAAACCACTATTGTCAGATTTTTATTGGTAGTCATAATTCCCAACTGATAAACAACATACAACAGATTTGGAAGGTCTCATTAGTGTTTTTAAACTGTGTTCTTCATTTTGTGGTTTCCTGATATTGTCCAGGGGGTCACCTGGGAAAGGCTGGAAAGATGGAGGGCATGAGTCTCAACTCATCTGTGTCTGTCCAATGAAAACATCTCTAATTACATGATCATTTAGATATCTATGTGGCATTTCATTTGAACCAAGGCCCCATAGCTTAATGCAATTTGAAAACCACTGAGTTTTAGATCAAAGTTCTCATTATAGAATTGCTATTCTTCCCGAATAGTGTAGTAGTCATACCACACTTGACTGAAATCTTTTCTATTTTTATCCCCCAGCTTTCTTCTAAACATTAATATCATCTCTGTCAATATACTTCAAACCTTCTATTAATCCCAGACTCAAAGGTTTTAGGAATTCTAGGATGTAAGCTGTCTAGTCTTAGACAGCTGGTAAAATCTGTGTTCAAGCCCTGCTGTACTAACTCTATTTAAATCAAATAAATAAGCAACAACTAAATATGGCTCAATTGCCACCATTTTTTCTGCTAATACATTAAAAAAAATCTAGTTTGGTTGGGCACCTGGGTGGCTTAGTTGATGAAGTGTCCGAGTCTTGATTTTGGCTCAGGTCGTGATCTCACACTTTATGGGTTCAAGTGCCGCATCAGGCTCTGTGCTGGCAGCATGGATTCTGTTTGGTATTCTCTCTCCCACTCTCTCTGTCTTCCCCTCCCCCACCCACTCTCTGTCTCAAAAATAAATAAATTTAAAAAATCATTTTGCAATTACTTTCTTGTAAAACTACCAATGCACAATATTACATAGAATATTTTCTATTATAATTATAATTATGAAATTAGAAATTACACACCCAAGGAAAGAAATTTGGTTTTCTGAGGGAATTTGTGCATGCAAACATTTCTTCTAGATGCACATATTATGTCTCTTTTAATTTAACCCACAGAATTTTATAACTCAACAAAAGTCATAGTATTTTTTTGATTCAGTGATTAAGATTTCTCTTAGGCCTTTCATTCATAGTAAATATTGGATGTAATTTTCTTACAATATTAAAAAATTCCAAAATAAAGGAAACAAGGTACTTTTAGAATAGTATAGATGTCATCTCTTGGTTATTTTTTTCCACTAATGGTCAAAGACAGTCTTTATTTACCACTTAGCTGTTCTAAGACTATGAAAGAAGGGTGCTTCTTTACAAAACTTTTGTAGATGTGGAGTTAGGCTACCATCATAATTTTGCTGAGTTGCTTTGTGGAACAATGTTAGCTACATACACATATTGGCTAGACAGGTGACTTTGTAAGTTTCCTTTAAACCAACTTAGCTTCAATTTTGTCAATTTTCAAAGACATTCACTTCACTTTGCAATTTGCCTAGATTTACTGGTGTTATTATTCATGAGTGAAAGGTGGAAAAGGCTCATAGAATGGAATTATTAGCCACCTAAAGCTGCATTTTCCTGGACTGGCTTATTATCACAATCATCTGAGAACTTCTTAGAAGGACAGATTTCTAAATGGGCTCCAGAATTGCTGACTTAGAATGTCTGGGAGTGGGCCCAGGGCTTGGTTTGTAATTTTAACAGTTCTTTCAATGATTCTGGCAGGCAGATAGGTTTGTAAACCCAGATTTAGAGGAAAAAACAAAACGAAACAAAACTGCGTTAGTCATGAGAAATGTGGAATACTCTAAAATAGAGAAGATCAGAGGCACCTGGTTCAGGTGGTTCAGTTGGTTGAGCGTCTGACTTAAGCTCAGGTCATGATCTCCCGTTTTGTGAGTTTGAGCCCCTTATCAGGCTCGCTGAGGTCAGCCTGTCAGTGCAGACCCTGCTTCAGATCCTTTGTCCCCCTCTCGCTCTCTGCCCCTTCCCTGCTTGCCCTCTCTCTCTCTCTGTCTGTCAAATTTTTTTTTTAATTTTAAAAAATGAAATGTTTAAAAAAATTAAATAAAAAATAAACTAAAATAGAGAAGATCAGTTTTATATAAAAAACATGCTTTAAAAGTCAGGAATTTGTGTTTCATAAATTTTAATTCTGTAGGTAATTCTTAAATATAAATAACTAGAAACACATGTAACAATAATATAAATGTGTGTGCCATCTTCTCTTTTCCAATAGTCTTCCATTTTAAAACTTAAAAATGTATCTGTGAAGTCTTTACAATAAGAAAGAGTAGGGGCGCCTGGGTGGCGCAGTCGGTTAAGCGTCCGACTTCAGCCAGGTCACGATCTCGCGGTCCGTGAGTTCGAGCCCC
>NW_024412376.1:83027493-83109677 GCF_014898765.1 Herpailurus yagouaroundi | reverse complement strand
GGCTTAGTTGATTAAGTATCCCACTCCATCTCAGGTCATGGTCTCATGGTTCATGAGTTCAAGCCCCACGTGGGGCTCCACACTGACACATGCAGAGCCTGCTTGGGATTCTCTTTCTCTTCCTCTCCCTTCTGCCCCTTCCCCACTTTCTCGCATGCGTTCACTCTCTCTCTCTCTCTCTCTCTCTCAAAATGAGTAAATAAACTTAAAAAAAATAAGACAAACCCCCAAACAAACCAAATTGTGATTTTCTCTCAAGTCTTCAATTCCATGGATCTTTTTGGTTCAAGTAGATACCCACATATAAATGAATTTTAGCCCAAGTGCATTATGGGACAAAATTGTTTCCAGAATTGGTGTCAAAAAGTTATTAGAGAGAGGATGGGGAGGGGGGTGGAGAGGTTATGGAAGACTTGTAATTCTGCTAGAAAGCAGTTCCTACATCCTAAGTTGGAGGCTTTTCTCTTTCTCATGAGTAAAGAGAATCTGTGTCCAAAGTGTAGACGATGTCGCGCATCTGTTTTCTATGCTTGCATTTCCTCCCCTCAGATTCTTCCAACGTTTTACTATTTCCATTACTATCTGACTTTGTAAAAACAGCTGGCTTTTATAAAGTAAGTTTCCAGTGCTTTTGGAATTTTGAATCTTAAAAAAAAAAAAAGACTTCCACAACTATTTAAATGAAAAGTTGAGGGTATGTGAATTAGGTATTGCTTACTTTCTGTCAAGAGAAACTAAAGCCTTCTTTATCTTTTATTTTAAATTTAATTCAATTTTATTCTAAGTATTTCATGTATATCATTTGAAAAGTTGAAAAGTTCTTCAAGGCTTATAATGAGAAATGAAAACCCTAGGCTCATTCTGTCATAATCTGACTGTTATACCCCAGTGGAAACCATTTTCAGTATTTTAACTTTTTTTGTTGTTGTTTGTACTATTACATTTCTAAATAGCATGCTCAGATTGCTAGTTTATGACCTTTGAACTTCAGGTATCATACACAGAGTCCTATTGTGAAAGATGAATATATAGCTCTCTTATATCTTCTACTACACCCCAAAGTTTTTAGAATTATTTTTCGATGTTTACATTATGACCCATTAATATTATTTATAATTCATACATATAAATATATACATATTTCACATCGCTTTCCATGGTCATTTGTTTTGTTTTGTTTTGTTTTGAGTTGGTAAATGATTCATTTTTTCTTTTGTTTTGCATTCTTCTACACACCTATTATCATTTTACCTCCAGATTCTCACCAGAAATGGAAATCTCAAGGAGTCCAAACATGTCAGGAAACAGAGCAGCTATCTTTATTTTTTGAGATCTTGTTTCTGAGAGAGAAAAAACCCTGACTTAGTTATGAGAAATATGAAATATTCTAAAATAGAGAAGATTTGTACCCATACCCACCCCCTTCAATTTGATCTCTCACTTATTGGCTTTGCAAAAATGTGGTCCAGAATTGCCCCTTTATCATCATTCTGAAGACTTCCTAAGATTCCTTTGTCTGGATCCCACATTTTTTGTATTTCATGTCTTATTCTGCATCTATTCCCTTGATTTGTCAAGGAATGTCTTCTAGTAATATAAGAAACAGGTCACTGGAGTAAAATTGTTTAAAATTTTGTACCTCTGAAAAATATCCTTGCTTCATTCTCACACATGAGTAATTGTTTGGCTGGGTATAGAATTCTAGATTGGAAACCACTTCCCAGCATATGTGTGAAGGCTTTGCTAGCTTAGTTCATTATCTTATAGTTTCCAGTATTGCTGTTGAAACTCAACAGTTTCCAGTGTTGCTGTTGAAGAGTCTGATGCTATTTTTAAATTTTTTAATTTTGAAATAATAATTATAAAATTACAGGAAGTTGAAAACATTGTACAGAGTTCCATCTTAATGGGAACAACTATATAGCTGTAGTATAATCTCAAATGAAGGCATTTTCATTCCCATTTCTTTGCAAATTACGTTTTTTTTCTTTCTAAATATTCTTGGACATGCAAGTTTCCCTCTTCAGATATTTTGAAATTTTATGATAATGTATGAATGCATGAATTTTCTATTTTGTATATTCAATGTTTTCTGTTTTCAATGGCCTTTTCTAGTTGGAAATTTTATGTAGTTTCTCACAGTTTCCTTTTCTCCACTTACATTTTATCTGCTCTTTGTTTTCTTGAATTCTATTTACACATAATAGACTTTACACATAATAGACTTCTTGAAAAATTATCTACTTAAAAGTATGTTGCTTCCTACTTTCCATTTCTTTCCTTTATAAGAGCTTTCTTCAAATTTATCTTTTCATTCTTCTATTTAATTTTCAATTCTCTTATAATATTTTAGATTTCCACGAGTCTTTTTCAACAATATCCTCTTCTTTTTTCAAGAATACATTACTTTTTAAAAATATTTATCAGAGAATATTAATTAATATTTACTTTGAAAATCTCTTTAGTTCCCTGCCTCCACTTTGTTTTCCCTGATTTCATTTTCATTTTAAATATTTTTTGCACAAGCATAGGTGGACAGAGTGGATATATATGACTCTACCTTTTTTTTTTTCTTAATAGAAATTCTATCAAGCCCATTATCATCTCCAACTGCTCCCTTAACTTCAGAGGCAGCTGAGAACTCTGGTTCCTGACTGGACTTAGCATCAGTCTTTGTTTCTTGGTTTCTTGGTTTCTTGGTCTCCCAGATGCACTTGGCCTTTTAATTTTCTTGTCTGATTCACTTGCTCTTCAGGTTCTAAAATTCTGTGATTTTCTTTGTCTGCTTTCATTTCTTATTAGCCTCAGTACTTTTGTCCTTATAAGTTAATGCCTTAAACTTTTAATTATCACCATTTTGAGAATATGAGAGTAAACAAGTACATTTAAACTGTGATTTACCTGGGAATTTCTGCTCTAATGATTATAATTATTGTAGATATAAAGTGTTTGATTTTGTGTACATGTTTTATTACAAATTATCTCACTAAATTCTCTTTGTAAAAATATTTTTAGTCAATTATCTTATATTTCCTAGGTAGATAATGACTTTTCTCTTTTATAAATTTGAAAAAAAAATCTTATTTCATTCACTGGTGCTTATGAAATTATTTAAACATAATTCTAGTCAAGTGTTTTTAAATCTCACTTCACTGGGTAATACACATAAATTATTTAAAAATTATTTTAGCTTATTTCTTGGATTTTCTCAGTTGGTGATAACTGGACTATTTTAAATTTGAAAATTTTTTCTTGTCTTACTTCATTCTCTATCACTTTAAAAAATATTAAATAAAAGTGTGAGTATTCTTTTAGTATTTTTTAGCTCAATTTCTTATATGTACAATTTGGTTGATGTTTTACGTAGGTATACTGGATTGTGCTAGTGAAACATTTTTCTATTTTAGTTTATTCCTACTTTTTCTAACATTGGAAATGAATCTTTAATTTTTTCAAATCCCCAAATGGCATTTAGTAGTTTAAACATGTGATTGTTCTTCTTTAGTCAGTAAAGAGTTATTTAATAGATTCTATTTCTGAGTAATATTTGTTTCTCAATTCCTTTTATAGTTAACCTTTCTAGGGGTGCCTGGGTGTTCAGTCAGTTAAGCATCTAACTTCAGCTCAGATCAGGATCTCATGGTTAGTGGGTTCAAGCCCCACAACAGATTCTGTACTGAAGGCCTGGAACCTGCTTCAGATTCAGTGTCTTCCTCTTTTTGTCCCTCCCCCACTTGTGCTCTTTCTCTTTCAAAAATAAATAAACAGTAATAGATTCTATTATTGAATAATGTTTGTTCCTCAATTGCTCTTATAGTTAACCTTTCTAGATTGCTTTGTTAAAGTAGATGAGTATTGTTATTTCTCTTGTGTGGTTTATTTACAAATTTAATAGAGAGTTTACATTTTTTCAGTAAACTGTCAGCTTACTTCCTTGAATGCTACACTACTTTCTCATAAGTAATTCTTTAAATCACCTTACAGTTTGGAAACCAATTTGACAATAAATTTCATATATTGAAAAAAAAAAAAGACAAAAAAAATTAAAATAAATAAATAAATACATCACCTTACAGTGTTTTCTTTTCTTTTGGCTCCCTCAGCACTGATTTATTTCTTGAGTTTTATGATTATTAATAGCCTGTTGCTTACTTTCCAGTGCTCATTCTTTTTATCTTATATTTTGATTTTATCATTTTGGTCCTAGAACAATCAAGTACAATTAATTATGTTTAAGTCCCATTTTATGCCAAAATTTTGGCATACAACCTTCTTATATTACATCTATTTCTATAATTGGCCTTAAATCCTTAAGAGGAATATAAAATGGGGTTCCTGGGTGGCTCAGTCGGTTAAGTGTCTGGCTTCGGCTCAGGTCATGATCTCACAGTTTGTGAGTTCAAGCCCTGCTTCAGGCTCTGTGCTGACTGTGCTGCAGCTCAAATTCTGGAGCCTGCTTCCGATTCTGTGTCCCCCTCTCTCTGCCCCTCCCCCACTCATGCTCTGTCTCTCTCTCTCTCTCTCTCTCTCTCTCAGAAATCCACATTAAATTTTTTTTTTAAACAAAAAGAGGAATGTATGATATGAGTATATGATTTTAAAGAAGCTAGAAAATTACATTGCACCTTTGAAAAGCAGTCATACTAAACTTAAGAATTGTAATAGCTATATATTTCACAAGAAAGAGGAAAATGCAGACGATATTCATCTATTATCAATATTCTGATAAATATACTCAAATCTCCACCTACTTTCTGAATAACAGATCAATAAAAATATATACAGGTTTTTTTTTACAGTTTGTACTCCTTTAACTAGATCATTTTTTATCTTCACTCTAGTCCTATCGATAACACTGTAAAGGTAGCAGATAATAGCAGAAAAGAACTTTTATGTTTTGAAAATACCATTCCTTTCTTGGAAGAGTCTTATTCTATCACATATCCTAATACAGTCTTATGTAAAAGGGACTATTTCCCTTGAGGACAAATTGTGGCCACTGATTTTCGTTTTTGTAAAGATACATTACAACTGATTTGCTACCATTTCTTACATTTTGAGCTATCTCCTGAGTGAAGGTATGGTGAATAAGGGCAGAAATTTAGAGAATTTTGCAGTTTTATTAAACACTTAATTTTCCTTTTTGTCTTTTAAATAGAAGGAGAGATTACCAAGCAGCTATATGACATTTTCTATATTATTCTTCTTTCAAAATTGGTTAGAGAATGTAAAAAATATACATCAGACTTAAATATTTATTTCTACTTGATATATCCCTGGTAGACTAACACACAGATGATCGTCAACTGATGTGCAAGGATTTTATTTTATTTTTTTTTTAATTTTTATTTTTTTTTTTTAACGTTTATTTTTTTGGGGACAGAGAGAGACAGAGCATGAACGGGGGAGGGGCAGAGAGAGAGAGAGGGAGACACAGAATCGGAAACAGGCTCCAGGCTCCGAGCCATCAGCCCAGAGCCCGACGCGGGGCTGGAACTCACGGACCGCGAGATCGTGACCTGGCTGAAGTCGGCCGCTTAACCGACTGCGCCACCCAGGCGCCCCAGGATTTTAAATAAACAATAAAAAGACACTCTGCCCCTCCTTAGTCACAAAGAAATGTTCATGTTGCTATGCCAGGAACCAGTAGACAGATCTGGAGCCTGACAATTGTACAATAGAAGACATTTTCATGATTCATTCTGCTTTACCCTATGAAAGATTCTATCTCTGGGCTCTCTTTATTCTCTGTCAATTGCTCAAGTAAGAAAATAGACAATATATAGGGAAAATAGAAAAAGAAAATACACAGGTCAGAAACTGCTTTGTTCTACATGCATTTTAACTTTCAATAAGGAAATAAATTTTCCAGACCTCTTTAAATAGAAATTTCAATCTAAAGCATTTATTTTATTTTCATTCCCTTATTTTCTTTTTATTTTTTCCTTTCTTTCTGCACATTATGCTGATTAATTTCCATGATATATAGGATTTAGGGCTGGGCTAGGAACATATAGGCAGCGGGAAGAGTGCAAGTCGACTTGGTATTTCTGAGGAGGCTTTGGAAATTTTGGCATTTTACAGAAGGCATAAGGGAGCCAGTAAGTATTACATACACTCCTGTACTTAGTGAAACTGTTACTGTCACAGAGCAGGATACTTCAACCACCCCAAATCTCATGTTCTCAAAGTGCCAGTCTATCATTACTAGCTTTGAGGATATAGTGTGATCAACGGTCTGTTAAATTTCAATGCTGTGCTCTGAATTAAAAAGGTACAGTCTTTTCCGGCCTTCCACAAAACTAAAGAAAACATGGAAAAAGCTGATAACTCATTATAGAACTTAAAAGTACAAACAATAAGCCACTTGTTGAAAACTATGCAAAGTCTTCTTTATAGGCAAATAGAACTAAAGTTAAGAAAACCTAATCTGGCTTGATATTATAATACCTTTAAATTTTGCCTTGCTTCTTAAAAAAAAAGAAAAAAGCAGAAAACGATTTACAATTTTTCCACAATGTCAATGGACTTGGAAATTCAAGGTCTGAGCCAACCAAGAGAAAGTATCATTTTTTCTCTACTCTGCTAAATATATTTTGCCTCTTCCCTCTTGCTTTCTCCACCTTCCTTTTCTCTACTAACACTGACACAATCATCCAGAGAGAGTGACTTTCAGAAAACCAGCAGATTGTAAATAGAGACTTATGTACTAGGTTATGTTCCCTGCAAAACCAGTGAAAATAAATCCATACTGATATTCACCTTGGGAAACACCAAAACAAGAAATATAAAACAAAATAGTATAAAATATGTAAGTAAACAAAAACAAATGAAAGTTACCTACGGAGGAATAAAACTGAAGCTAGTTTGTTTTTTGTTTTTTTTTTTTCTTCTGACAAACAGCAGTAGACAGTTGTGGCACAGAATTTACTGCCCAACAAATATCTGTCTTTCTGTATGTTGTTTAATCCTCTTGTAATGGGGCACAGGCAAGTGATTGGGCTCTGAGTAAAAGTCCCTTCAGTGTTGAAAATTGTACAAGCTTGACTTAATCTCACAAAGGTTTCAATAGACCCACAGATCCAGCTTATGGAGATCTCAGATCCTAAATTGAGAGTTGGAATAAACATTCTTGGCCACTGAAAAATCCCTACATTTCCTCCCTATGTGTGGAGTGAGGGCTATCATGATAGGAGGATGGGACAAGAGAAACTCCTGGAACTGCCCCTTACCTCCAAATCGGTAAAACAAAAGGCTATATTCCTCGATATCCTTTTTATGGCTTCTTTACAAGTCAGACTCTAGGTAGCAGGTGAGAACAGCAGCTTCAAGGCCTCTTAAGGCTTAGAGTTAGAAGTCTCACAGCATCACTTCCGTGGCTTTCTGCCAGTCCAAGCAAGTTACAAAGCCAGTTCTGATTCAAGCAAGGGGTGGAGAAATAAATACATGCTATTTCACATGAAGAATCGCAAGATCCTATTGCCAAGAAGTGTTGTATAGGGATGTGAGGTATTATTGCTTTTACGTTTGCAAGAAATCTACCCCATCATAGGAATTGGCAGGATGATGGGAAGCATTTCATTTTCACCTGACGTAAGTAGAAGTGTCCCTTCACTGTCAAGGCTATGTCTTTTCAAATCTCTTTATTTAATATAGTCTAGTGAAATGTTGATTCTTGGAAAGAACAGTCTCCCACACTCAGTCTTTCAACTCCCTCTCACCATGTAAAAATGGGCCTTGGGCTTGCAGCACCTCCTTACCAAGAGACAAATAGTCTACACAGTCTGTAGCAGGCTTATCACCTTGTGTGGGAATCTGTTTCCCTTTTTCAGGGTCAAATAATGTTTTTTTGGGGGGGTCTTTATTCAAAGTATGTGAGATATATGGCACCTGGCCAAGCCCACTGTTACATCTGTCCTCTGCAAGGAGAAGACAAAGTTTTTCTACTATGGTACAAGAGGGGTACTGCAGGCAAACTGCTCTGTATCGGCCACAGGAAAAGTCCTGAAGCCATGGGAGAATAATACCCATTACTGAAGCTGATCTTGCTCTGCCTGTTCTCTATAAAACTTAAAAAGTTTTCCACCCAGTGCTTGACTGGATTGTGTTCTTCTTGGTGACGCTGATACCAAGATGTAATGGGCAGAAAGATTTAAAGTCCCCCCCCCTGGGATTGGCAACTGATGCATGGTAATCTGCTCCAACACTGATCAGACAAGCATCCTTTAGAAAATCATGCTGTGGTGCACTATATTGATGACATCATGCAGATTGAGCTGTTGAGAAATAACAAGTGTTCTAGACTCCTTAGTTGGATACATGTATACTAGAATTTGAGAGACAAGTTCTATTCAGGGACCTGCCTGCTCAGTAAATTTGGGGAGTGCAGAAGTCTTAGGCTTTTTGTGATAACTCTCCCAAATAGAAGGTGAGATGTACTTTGCACAGCTTAGTATTAACAAAGTAGTATAGTGCTTATCAGACTTTTCTGGAGGGCTTTTGGGAGCAATGCTTTATTCCATTTAATGAGTAACCTATAATTCTGCATGTTTTGAGTGGAAGCAAAGCAAAAGAAGATTCTACAACAGGTTCAGGCTACTGCAAGCTTCCCTGTCATCCATCAAATTCAATGATGTTCCCAGTATTAATAATGTCAGGATGACATATAAAACCTCTGCTAATCTACATTAAAGATGAATGGACAGTTCCTGAGGATTGGCAGGAAAGTCTTCTGCTAATAAGGATTTGATTTTGAGAAGCAATTCCTGGCTTGTTATTGTAACTGAATGTTAGCTCATTGGACACCAAGACACTATGTAACCTGAGATGTCCACTATGCATTAGGTATTAGATTTATCCTTAAGACTGTGAAGGATCAATCACTATGACTTATTGGGTGACTGTGGTCTAGAGTATCATGGTCTGGACTCATGAATATATGGAAGGAACAAGAAAACTTCATGGGCAGGTGGTTCAGACTCTCATGACACCTACTCATGCTGAATTGTCATGATTCTTTTCACCCATACCTATGGCTTCATGGAGATTTTCTTGAAAGTAGCTGACATATAAAGAAAAAGCTGGCACCAGCTGGGAATGATATATTGCTACCTTACATGCCCACTCAAAGGTGATGGTCTAGTAAAGGAAAAAAGAGGCAATATATATAATTTTCCATTTTGCTTGGAAGGACACATGGCCTAAGGATCTTACTCATGGGTGGTAACAAATAGCTTGGCTTGTTGGTAAGGAACTTGGAAAGAACAGGATCAGATGATTGATGGTGAGAGGGTCTGAAGAAGATGTATGTGGATGGACTTCTATAATATGTACAAAGTGGGATGATATTGTGTCTCATGTGATTTCTCATAAAACTATAGCCACTGTAGAGGAGGCTTTCAAAAATCATTAAGGTAGATAGCTCATTTTATGAATGCTGGCTTCTTTCTCCAGGCATCCAATAACAATGCATAAAGTGGCTATGTAGCAGGGATGGAAACTTTGCATGGATTCAACAACATGGCCTTTACTCCACCAAGGGTGATAAGGCTATGGCCTACGCTGGCTGCCCAACTTACCAATAGCAGAGGCCAATTCTAAGGACCTGATATGGCTCTGTCTCCCAGGGAGACCAATTACATTCTAGTGGTAGGTTAATTACACTGCCTCTCTTCCATTGTGGAGAAGGCAGTGATTTGTCTTCACTGGACTAGATATTTATTCTGGGTTTGACTATTCCTTCCTTACTCACAATACTACTACTAAAAGCAACAACAACTGAGGACTTAGAGAAAGCCTTATTCATCATAATGATATCCCACCACAAGTTATGTAGCAGTGAGTTTTTATTCCCACGGTAGAATGTCTCCAGTAGAGGAAGCAATAGTGGCTTCACCAAACTAGAAGTTCAGACCACTGCCTAGGTTTTTGACACCTTTTAAACCACAGAATTCATAGCTAGAAAAGGAACTGAGATGGTTAGTCCTAATTATAAAGGGGACAATTGAATTGCTTTTGCAAATGGGAGCAGTTGATATTATTTTACAACCTAGGGATGAACTGAGACACTTCTTAGTAATTTCATGTCTGATAGTAAATTCAGTGGAAGAATAGAGCAGCTCAACAAAGACAGGAACACTAAGGACTCAAACACTTCAGAAATTAAGATTTAGATTATCCTCCTAGTTAAAAATACCAATAAGCAGAGGCTCTGCTGAGGGCTAGGGGAACATAATGACAGTAGGAATAAGAAACTTAAAAATACGGCCTTGGAACTAGGTACACACTCACGAATTATTATTATTATTATTATTATTATATATATGTGTGTGTATTATTACATATATATATATATATCCTAAATGTATATATGACTCCTCCTTCCAATATTATTTTGTAGATGTGATATTGACACTTTAATTCATAGGTCATGGTCCATAGGTAACCATATCTAGACCTGAGTGATAAGGACTAGTTATCTTGGAGATCGTAAACTTGAATTTGATTCAATGGCTGATGGTTTGTAGTGTGTCCCCTTGTTGGGAAGTGGATGAGATTATCTATATTTGTACAATGGATAAGTGCTTGTTGGTCAGGAACTTGGTGGAAACATAGAGTTATTAAATATGAGTAGGATGAAAATAGATGCTGAATAATAGAAGAAAGTGAACAGTGAAAGCCTTGTGCCTCATGGTCCTCAGATACATTCCTTATCATCTCCTTGTTCTGTCATATATCACATGGGTCTAACTCTCATCAACCACTCTTTTCAGCTGTCTTCTTCCACAGGTTTAGCCAATGCTAGGCCCCAGTAGAAGATTTAAAGAATGAAGGTAAGTAGCTCCCGCCACAGCATAACTAGCCAAGGTTGCATCTCCAGGATGGGTCCAGCTCTGTCTGGACAGGCCTATCATAATTACCATGGGTGACCTAGGCCAGGATCACTGCCTCCCCCTCATATCCATTCAGCCTAGGGACAGTAGTGTCTCCTTGCTTTTGCTAATCTCAGGGTTACTTCACTGTCTTTTACTTGGTTTCTCAGCCAGCTCTTTACCTGTGCAGCCAACTTCTTGCATTAAATTCTTTGTGTCTTAAGGCAAAGTGGTTTCTACTTTTTTTTTTCTTTTTTACTTTGACTGACCAACTAGTTAAATATATAAAAATAAAATTGTTATAAATCTGTTCAAAAACTGAACAAAACCAACAAAAAAACTTTTCTCAAAACAAAAACAGATATTATATAAAGAAAAGATGAACTAACAATTACCTGGAATTAAAACTCTAGATAAGTCTAACACAGATCAAGAGGGCGTTGGTGAATAAACTGTTTGGACACATGTAGTCAGACAGGAATTTCACACATTTGAAGGACGAAGTCAATACACAAATTATACCATTTTGCTCTTGGTTCCAATTTTAATTACAGTGCAAGTTTAATGCAGTTTTTCAAAGTCTTAAAAGTGAATAGGTAAAGAATGGAAATAAGATATACACCTTACAGAAACAGAACAAGGAGGCTACGAAAATATATTTGTATACAAGGAAAATGGCAACAAAAATAATATCAAGGCAGCATTTAAAGTATGTATTAAAACATAACAGATGGAAGTAAAGCAAGAAGTAAAGTACTTATTTTTAAAAACATAAAGGAATTAAACCAGCATGTGACATAAAAAAAGAAAATCTCAGTTGGGGTCAAAAGCAAATATATTTAAGCACACATAAATATTTATTAAATGAATAAAAATAAAAGTAAACCAGATGATACAGCAGTGGCCTGAAACCGAGATTTTATATAAAAAGCAGTTAGTAGATCTCAGCAATCACAAGGTAAACACATCTGTCTAGCATAGTTCCATTTTCAGCAATACCTGGCAATTCCTGGTCTAGAGACTTCCACTTTACCCTATCCAGAGGATAACCCTTCAGTGTTTACTGGAGGCCTGGCGGGAGATTAAAAGGTGGGAGGAAGGGAGAAGCCAGTGCATTTACTGGGTCTGGGAGCAGTTGCTTGATGCTTGAAGTGAAGGAAAAGGTTGTCAAGGCCAACTGTTGATTCCTACCCCAACTTTTAAACAACCCTCCACGTTAACTCCACTTTTAGCCTCACCCCCCCACCCCCTCCTGAGCTACCTCCAGCTGCTATTCTTAAGCCTTTTGGGGGGTTTGCAGCATAAATAATGATGCTTTCCTATTTCCCCCACTGCTCAGTCAGGATTCAGTTTACTTAGGATTACTGTATCAGTTACCACTGTCCATGGCTTTCCAGCTTCCAAAGTGCAGTTGCTAGTCTCCTCTCCTAACCCTGTTGCCTTAGTGGGTTGCATCTTTTCCTCTCCTTTTTATCCCTTCACTCTTGTTTCCTTAATACCATGAGGGGTGAGGTGGGAGGGTAGGATGGGAACTCAATGGTAATGCATGAGTATAAGTGGTCATCTTTAGACACAAGAATACTGCCTGTCTATTGAGCTTCCATGTTCTGTTTCTGTAAGGTGCATATCTTATTTCCATTCTTTACTTATTAACCTTTAAGACTTTGAAAAACTGCATTAAACCTGTACTGCAATTAAAATCAGAGCTTTCTACACCTAGAACACATTCAAGTCTCCCAGAGAAAACAACCCAAGGCCTATACACTGATTGTGTCCAAAGAATTGCTCCCCGTGACCCTGTGACTTATGACCTGACTAATGTGTTATCTGTGGCCTCCTAACATCTAACACGCAATGGAGAGTTTGAACTAGTTAGCTGAGAATAATTCTTATGTGGAAGAGGGAAAGCAGGAAGCACACAGCAGTCATTGCATCATAGCCATAAAAAAAAATCTTGCTGGAAAGGACCTGCATTGACTCCCTGCTCTGATCATGGAGAAATTTCCCCCTTTCGACATTGATTATGCCCCCTGGGCAGAACTCTGTAACCCATTATTCCGCGTGGCCTTTGGATGTGCCCTCTGAGGGCAAACATTACTCCATTATCTTTTGTAGCTGCATCAGAAGTAGTACTGGAAGTTGAACAGCTGTCACCACCTGCTTCCTGCTGATTTGGTTTGGCTCTAGGGGATTATTTCAGAAGATAAAACTGTCACATGCTTTTGAGGGTCAGGCATATGATTTTTTTGTAATATAATTGCCCTTTCTGACTTCATTCCGGTCCTGGTTTATGTGTTCAAAGATGTCCTTCAAAAAAATTGTTAAAACTTCCAACATTCCTGTTTTGTTATATTGCCTTTTGCCTGACTCTTCATTTTCTACTTCAGTTTTATTTGGACTACCTTGACGCCATGTGCAAACTTAGGCTTCATTGGGCATACAACACTCTTCAACTGATTTTCGTGCTGGGTTGCCTCCTACTGCCTCTCATTGTCTGATTAAACAAAACAAAAAAAAAAAAAAAAGAAAAGAAAAGAAAAGAAAAGAAAAGAAAAGAAAAGAAAGAAAAAGAAAGAAAGAAAAGAAACAAATAAAACCCCTCTTAATTCAAGGCTCTGAAAGCTGAAACTTTTTCTCCAAACTTCTTATAATATAGCTTCTATAATCAACTACTTATTATAATTAGCTTGAGTAGAAATTAGCTGAAAATAGTAAAGAGCTTCCAGTACACTCACCAATAAATTCTGCTAAAATTAATAGAACTCTGTGGACATATAGTCCACCTTTCAACCTGCAGAAAATGACAGTAAATTTATCATGGCACGATAAATATCAACTTGCCGTCGTGCAGTATTGTTGCCTTCACTACCAACTAATAAATAGCTAACCTAATGCTTTTAGGCTTACATTTTGACATCACTATACATTCAGGTACTTTTATCGTGGTATTTAAGGTAGAGGTTAAGTAGCTATAACTAAGACAGCCTACAATCCAGTGGCTGATACATGTGATTTGAGGGTGGCAGGGCTGAAGGCAGCTGAGCCACTTACTTCTGGGCTATTGCAACTCTGAGTCTATAGTTTTCATCCACTCCCAGCCAGTACAATACACGAACATGGAAAGGCTGATCACTATGCGGTGCATATCTCTTCCCTTTTCATTCCATTTGTCAGTTAAATGTCCTCATCAACTTGCAGGGAAGACTTTCGAAATGTCATGTCTACTTGGACATCCATCTACCCAGTAAAAATAAGGAGGTATGTCTTTAAATTATTATTAAAGAAAGGGTGTGTGGATATTTTTGACAATTAGTCTCTGCCAATTGGAGGCTAAGCCATTAGCATATTACCAATGACCTTCTTTTACCCCTCTCACTCATCCTTCTTTTGGGGAGGAACATCAGTAATTGATGATTTAGAGATGAAGAACTGGCCATGCACAGTTCTGCCTCTTCCTTTCCCCTTTTCTGTAAACATAGTATGTGCTCAATTGCTCATGGAGGTGTGATCAGCTTAGTGGTAAAGAATCAGACCTTTCAGGGTAGGCCTGCAATGATGTCTAATGATACTGATGGCTGATTTGGTATGAGTGTCTATTAATGGGATTCATTAGCCTACATGTCCACAGAAAATGGCCATTTTCCCTAATATCAGCTTTGATAATTTAATCTTCATTTGTCTGATCTTTTTCTATTTCTGAATTGGTTCAGAACATGGATAGAGAAGAAAGGTGCTATGACTAGGCAATATTGCATCTTAACAAGTTGGTTCAAGTAGAACAGAACTAAAATGTTCTTCCCAGACAACAACAACAGAAACATATTGGTCCATAGAATTAATTATTATTATTATTATGTTCTTTAGTGGACTATACTTATCTTTCAATGTATAATTGCTCTCTTGTTTTTGGTTTTTATTTTTTTATTTTCATTTTATTTATTTATTTAAATTCAAGTTAGTTAACATAAAATGCAGTATTGGTTTCAAGAGTAGAATTTTGTGATTCATCACCTACATATATAACACCCAGTGCTCATCCCAACAAGTGCCCTTTTTAATGCCCATCACCCATTTAGCGCATCCCCTCACCCACCTCCCCTCCGGCCACCCTGTTTATTCTCTGTATTTAAGAGTCTTTTTTGCTTGCTTTTAAAAATTAAATTATATTTTGTTTTATGGTCATAACTGCCACTCTTTCTTTCTTTATCTTAGCATTTTCATGCTACATTCAATTATTCTTTGTCATGTTATTTTAAATAAACCTTTTATAAATTATATGAAATGGATTTCCATCAACCTGACATGTGCTTATTGACTTACTGAAAATTGTTGTCACATTTTTATGTTTACTTGTACCTGATTTTTTACTCCTGTATTATTTTCTGTTGAATTCATAAACTATTTTTTTCTTCCAACCTTGAGGTTTTGTAGTTTTGTACTTTATTTCTATTCTAAAGTTAACTTCAAACTTTTCAACATTTTTATGGTATAACACACATAGAGAAAAATGAACAAATCATATTTTACTGCACAATAAATTTTTATGAAGTACATTACTACTTATAGCTGAATAATCAGCATATAGATGAAGAAACAATATTATCCCAGAAGACTTCTTCATACCCGTTTACAGTTGCTCTCCTCCCCCACTCCCAATATATGACTGTCCTGATTTCTATTTCCTCCATGTTGTTTTTTGACTTAATACCTCCTTTCTTTATGCTGCACAGTCCCTCACTTATAAAACATTCTGGTGATCTTTGTGGGTATATGTTTATATTCGTTGTGGTTTTAAGTAGTATTTCCTTATTACATGGATGACATTTACATGGGTTATATTAAAATGGGGTTTAGAATCTGTTTCACATGTTCATTGACCATGGTATTTTGTTTGTAAAAAAAAAAACTATTTATGTCTTTGCCCAATTTTCTGTCATATTTTGCCATTTCCTGATTGACTCATTTGATGTTCTTTATGTATTTTAGATACCAATTTCTTGTCAGTGACATGTATTAGACATATTTTTCCAGTTATTTTCTTTCTATCTGTTTATGCTGCCATTTGGAGAGCAAAAATTCTTGAATTTAATATGGTTGAATTTATTAATCTTTTCCTATATGACTTCCACTTTGCTATAGGTTAAATTGTGTCTTCCCAACACCCCAAGTTCATATGTTGAAGCCCTATTCCTTACTGTGATGGTAGTTTAAGATGAGGCCTTTGGTAGGTAACTAGACTTAGATGATTTACAGGGATGGGTCCTCATGATGGGATTAGTGACCTTATAAGAAGAAACACCAGAGAGACTTGTCTCTCTCTCTCTTCCTCTCTGTCTCTCTCTCTGCCATTTGAAGCCCCAGAAAGAAGGTGGATGTTTGCAAACCAGGAAAACAGTTTTCAGCAGAACCAACTGACAATGTTGGTCCCCCGTCTTGTACTTCCAGCTCTAGAACTGGGAAAAAATTAATTTTTGTTGTTTAAGCTACCCAGTCTATGATATTTTGTTATGGAAGCCCAAGAAAACTAATAAAACTTCCTGAGTCTTGCTAAAGAGTTTTTCGTATTCTAAGTTTGTACAGATAATCAGCTATATTTTCTTCTAAATATTATGGATTTTTTTCATTTAAATGAAGCTGAAGAATTCTAGAAGTTTCAGGCTGTCTGAGATTATAGCAGCAACCTACATTGGAATCACCTGAAACATCCTACTAAAATCCACACACAGTAAAAATAGATCAAGTTAACACTCTCTCAACTACCATACGGTAACTGGGAGACTGAGACAACTATAAACTCCTATTTGCGTGTACTTAGGGAAAAACACACAAGACAAAGTTGTTGCCCGAACCCCTAATATTGCATAGAACCCAGAAAAAACTTCACAGAATACTGTGAAGTACAGAGGCATACCGGCAGTGGTAGAAGCCAGAAAACATCACTATAGGGGTTTATTTCTAGAAGGTAGGAGTCCCACCCTAAGGGAACTGCTAAGAGCAAATGTGTGATAGGGTGGTTCAGAGGACTTACAATGGAAGAGTTGAATGGAACAGGCTTGTAAGTGCATGGGACTGGAATTGGCAATCCTAGGAATGAATCAATTCTTGGGTAGAAAGAGTAACAACCTGGAAATTGGAGGTGTCCTTTGAAAACAGCAAGCAGTGATTAAAAAGGTAAGTAGCCTTTCTAGAATATGATAGGAATGAAAAAAGAAAGGCCAGAGAAAGGCTGGCCACAAAAAATGACATGCAATATAACAACTTCCCTTAGTTGTAGCAACAGAAGAGGAAATCTTCAAGCTGAAAAATCAGAAAAGCCACTTCAATCACCTGCTATACTTCAATCCATAGAATCCCCTTTCCAACTAAAATACCAGGAATATCTAACATCTTTAAAAAAATAAAAACCAAAATGCCCGAACTAATGTGCAAATCCTGCAGAGAGACTATAAGAAAATAGTAGATAATGAAGTTAAAAATTACTTTGCAAATAAAAGTACATGAGAGAAATTCAGACACAAAACACAAGAAAATTATAACAAAAATAAAACTGAAATAAAAATAAAGCATTCAAACATACAGAAAACCATTAGGAAGGAAAAATGCAAACAAATTAGAAGAATGGCTGAATATTTTTTAATTTTTTAAAAGGACAAAATCATCTCCAAAATTAAGATAAATTATTGACACACAAAGATGAATGAATATAACTATACAATAAACAGACATGCATGACAGAAATGAGGAAGGCAAGAAAACTATGCAGATATAAGGAAAGAGACCAAAAAATCTGAGAAAAAATTGATAGATATGGAAGAAAAGCAAAGTAAACCTAATAAATATGTAAATGAAAACCCTAAAGAAGAAAAAAAATAGAGCAGAACTAATATTTCAAAATGTAATTCAAGAAAATTCTCCTGAAATTATGGAAGATTGAATCTATACATTGAATTGTCAACTTGGAGAATATCCTAGCATTAAATAGACAATAACAATAAACTTCTCTGGGTTTCTGACAAAAGGACCAAATTCTTTCAAAGCAAATAAAAGCAAGTTGGTATCTGACCTTTTAGCAACAATATTTTATCATAAAATAGTATAGCAACATCTACAATATGTGAAAGGAAATAATAAGCTTATGATATAATATCTAGTCAAGTTATTCTTCCAGGTTCAAGACTAGAGAAAAACTATTTTGAACATGCAGAATCTAAGGAAATATTATGTTGATGAGCTTTTCCTGAGAAACCTGCCAGAGTGATAACTGGGGGAAAAATTGGTATTGAACACTAAATATAAATGTCTAAAACAATTATTGTCATAAGTATGGGTGAAGAATAGTGTTAGTTTTATATGCTCAGATAAGGTAGAAATAATAACTTATGAAGAAAAAGATAGAGGAAAATTTGTATGAGGGCTACAGTGATGGTTAATTTTAGGTGTCAACTTGGCTGGGCCACAGTATATAGATATTTGATCAGACATTATTCTTGATGTTTCTGTGAAGGTGTTTTTTTGGATGAGATTAACATTTAATAGACTATAAAAAAAGCAGATTACCCTACATAATGAGTGTGGACCTCATCCAATCAGATGAAAGTCTTAATAGTACAAAAAATGACCTCCCCTGAGCAAGAAGTTATTCTGCCAGCAGACTGCCTTTGGACTCAAATTGCAACTCTTCTGAGTCTCTAGTCTTTTGGCTTCCCCCATCATATTTTGGACACACCAAATCTCCACAATTGCATGAGCCAATTCATTAAAATCTCTCTCTCTCTTTTCTCTTCTTCTTCTTCTTCTTCTCTCTCTCTCTCTCTCTCTCTCATTCTTTCCCCACATCCTGTTGGTTCCATTTATTTGGGGAACAATAACTAATACAGGGATATAGGTGATCATTTTACTATATTTTAGTTTTTAAGTATGTTCAAACATTTTAATAATAAGCTATGTTTAAAATTCAAAGTTTTTAGGCATCTGCTATCCTTGTTATTGAATAACCTGTCCCTTTACCATTGATTTACAATGCCAGGTTTGTCCATAAACCAAGTTATATGTATGCATGACTCTCTCTTTTCCTAGGCTCTTTATTCTACCCTTTGCTTTATTCATTTGCTCTGTTCCAATACTACACTGTCTTATGCAACAATATTTGAAAATGAGCCCTGATATCTTGAAAAAGAAGTCTTCTTCAGACTATCCTTCCTTTTTTTGTGAGCTTTTTGGTTATTCTTGGATATGTGCTCTTCAACATTAATTTTAATATTTCATTTTCAAGCTTTATGTAAACCCTGTTGAAATTTTAACTGTATTTTAAGGTCAGTTTGGAAAGAACTGACATTTTTAAGACCTCCATTTTCTATCCTAGTGTACGTTAAGCATTGCTTTTTTATGGTGCCTTATTTAATGTGCTTTAATAAAGTTTATAATTTTCTTTATGACAAGCACGAACCATATTTTTGATAGATTTATTTTTGATTACTTTTTATTTTCTGTTATTTTTAAATGTCATCTTTTAAAAATGATATTTTCTGAATGATTTTTTTAAGTTATATACAAATATAATTGGATTGTGTATATTGATTTCCTATTTGGGGAATTTATTGCATCTTCAAATATTTTCTTAAGTTTCTTTTAGGAATCTACATCCTTGGTTGCATTTTTGAAACTAATAGCACTTTTCTGTGTAATTTTTTTTACTTAAATTTTTTTTAATGTTTTTATTTATTTTTGAGAGAAAGACAGAGTGAGTGAGAGAGGGGCAGAGAGAGAGAGGGAGACAGAATCTGAATCAGGCTCCAGGCTCTGAACTGTCAGCACTGAGCCCGACGCGGGACTCAAACTTGGTAGCCATGAGATCATGACTTGTGCTGAAGTTGGCCACTCAATGAACTGAGCTACCCAGGTGCACCTTCTTTGTAATTTTATTTTTTTTTAACCTTATTCTCTTTCTGTTTTTCTGGCCAGGGCTTCCAGGACCATTATGAAAAGAGTGGTGATATACTTAATGTATTCCTAATATTAAACAAAATGCTTTGTCATTACAAATATTCTTAATTATGATCTTTATAGTTTTTTTTTAATTTTTTTTTCAACATTTATTTATTTTTTGGGGGACAGAGAGAGACAGAGCATGAACGGAGAAGGGGCAGAGAGAGAGGGAGACACAGAATCGGAAACAGGCTCCAGACTCTGAGCCATCAGCCCAGAGCCTGACGCGGGGCTCGAACTCACGGACCGCGAGATCGTGACCTGGCTGAAGTCGGATGCTTAACCGACTGCGCCACCCAGGTGCCCCTGATCTTTATAGTTTTACAAATAAACATTTTAAGAAGCTTTTCTTCCTAATTCCTACTTTATTCAAAGTTTCTACCATGAATATGTTTTTGAATTTCATCAAAACTCTTTTCCTGCATCTGTTGACCTTGCCAAGTTATCTCCTCTAATTTGTTAATGTGTAAATTAAATTAATCAAATTTTTTAGTATCAAGCCAGTGTTAAGTTCTTGGATAAATCTAAATTGTTCATGACATATTTTCTTTTATATAGAGTCTTTGATTTGGTTTAGAATATTTTGGTTAGGATTTTTGTATCTATATTCACCAGAGTCAACTGCCTGTAATTTCCCTTTGTTATATTTGGCTTTTCAATTTTGGAGTATTGGTAAAAAAAAAAGTTGAAGCATTTTCCTCTTTTTCTAGTTTCTGGAAGGTTTCTTAAGATTGGGATTATCTGTTCCTGAAATATTTGGCATAATTTTTTTTTTTAACTTGTCTGGGCCTGGTGTTTTCTTTGTAAAAATATTTCAATTACTCATCAAATTTTTTAGCATGGTTACAAACCAATTCTGATTTTCTATGTATTCTTTTAATCAATGTAAACATTTACTTTCATTGGTAAAAGGAAGAAAATGTGGTGCCTGAGTACAAAAATAGGCAAAATTTTAGTCTTAAGATTCAGGATATTGATTTCTCATGAAGAGAGGGATACTGGAAAGGAAGGAACATGGAGGGAATTCTTTACTGTAGGTAATGTTCTTTTTTTGTTGTTGTTGGGGTGTTGGTTACAAAGCTGATGCAACCTGTGGAAATTCATTGAATTGTATACTTATGAGTTGTGCACTTTTACGTTTATATGTTACACTTAATTATACATTTAAAAAACATTTAATTTGACAGTGTAAAGAAAAATAAATAATTACAAAGTGAGATTGTTTTCAAGATATGTAAGAATTATTAAGCAATAGGATCTGTATTATTATAACATCACTTTAATAGATGAAATTAAAATATAATGTTATTTTAATATATGCCAAAGGCATTAGCTAAAATTAAAGAGTGATTTCTGTTAAAGTCAGAGAAGTCAAATATTTCTTTAACATGTAAAGATAAAATCCATAGAACAGATTTATTTGACTACATAAAAATTAAAAATTATTTTTATGTAGATAAATTAAAGAACAAATGATAAATTATGAAAAATCCCTGCTGCTTTAATGTTAGATAATTAATCAATATCATTATGATAACAGACCTTTCACAAATCAAAAAAAAAGTATGCCTAAGCAACTCACAGGAGAAAAAAATTAATACTTTTTCATCGGTTTATTATCATTTGTATTTTTTACATTTATATTTCATACTGTTTGATTAAAGAATTCAAGTTTAAAATGGAACCTATAAATTTCATATATTAAAAAAATAATAAAATAAAATAAAATAAAATAAAATAAAATAAAATAAAATGGAACCTATAAAATGTGTGGGAATTAAATGTCTGGGAAATACCATTCTTATGCATTTTCTGTGGGGATGTAAATTGGCATAAACTTTTTAGAGAACAATTTGGCAATATATCAAATGTCTAAAAACTGACTTATTTCTGACACAGCAATTCTATCAATGAAACCTAAATAAATAATCATTAATGTTTAGAGACATCCATTAATTGTTTCGTTATATTATCTTTATAATAGCAAAAATTTGGGCTCCAGTTATATGTCCACAATATGGGATAGATAAACTTATTCAGTTAGAATCACACATTGGGATACCAGACAATGAGATTATGTTATTGATGAGGGCTAAATGAGATGAAGTAAATTTCTTTTCTGTTGTTAAGTGAAAGAACAGGTTAGCAATTATTTTTGTATATGTATACATATACAAACACACATAGACACATATATATGGATATTTATCTATGCAATGTATATATGGATATATATCCATATGCATATATTCTCAACAAATTTTTAACAGTAGTGGCATCCTCTGTGTGAAAGAATTATAAGCTATGACTTCTTACCTGTAACTTCTACATTCTGTAAAATGAATATGTATTTTTGTTTATAATGAAAAGAAATACGAGAGGTGTTATATACATGCTGTAAGAAATTATTTTTAAATTTATAGAAAGTAACATGGAGTGAAACCTACTTCTTACATTTTTGTGTTGGACCCATCAGTCACAAGGCCACCATGTTCAGTATCCTTCTCTACCCGAAAGTGCACCTCACTTCCATATCTCAGTGGAGCAACACTGTTTCTTTTGCACACAAATAGGCACTGATTGGACTGGAAATGTACCTGATCCAAATGTGTTCAACACATGCCTGTGGGAATCCATAACTCGTCAGGGTATAAAGGGTTTTTCTTAACGTAGGAGCTGGTACTTAGATATCCCAATTACTCCTGTTCTCTGTGGAATTTATATGGAATGTGTTAGATTAATGGCCTTTTTTTTTTCATGTTGAGAAGACAGATCATACACTCAACAAGAGGCAGAGAGGCCAAGAGAAAAAGATAACATGAGAAGGGAGGATGGGAAGAAGAAGAGAAGGAGGAAGAGAGGGAGAAGCTTGGGTTCATCTCCATCTCCAGCAATGGCTTGCCCTAATAGTTTGCCAATTCTAATTTATACATATCCTCAAGGTGGTCTATGTAAACCTTTCATCCTTACTGCCCAAAACTGCCAAGTGGTCATCTTCAGTTATGGGAAGGAAAGTTGATAGATACAATCACTCCTTGGATACTACATTTAGTTTACACTTGTTTAGGCATGTGGTACTAAGAGCTACTGGAGTGCATGATAGCAGAGGGGATTGTTTTTGAGACTTCTTCCTCTACGTTCTCTAATCTGTACGTGCGTGTGTGTTTGGGTCACCTATTTCACTTAAGTAGAAGTTATATTTGGGAAAAAAAAATTTTTAAACTTGTAAACAAAGGAGATGCTGAATGTGCTTTCATGATAGTGCCAGCTGGATTTCTAGAGGTTGGGCTCTTTTACAGTTCTTTTTTTTTTTTTTTTTTTTTTTTTTTAAGTTATTTATTTATTTATTTATTTAGAGAGACACAGAGACAGTGTGAGTGGGGGAGGGGCAGAGAGAGAGGGAGAGAGAGAATCTCAAGCAGGCTTGGCACTGTCAGCGCAGAGCCCAAAGCGGGGCTCAAACCCATGAAACCATGAGATCATGACCTGAGCTGAAACTGAGAGTCAGATGCTTAACCAACTGAGCCACCCAGGCGCCCCTCTTTTACAGTTCTGTAGGGCTGAGGTTAGCCTATAGATTTTTCTCTGGTAGAGATGCAGATAATTTCTTTCCCGTAGAAGAGACAACCCCAAAGGATATGGCTTACTGATTTCTAAGAAATAAATCAGTTTTGTTTCTAACCCAGCTAGTCTAACCTAACAGTTCTATATTTAATTGCACATCTGAGTAGCTTCTCAAATGCTCCTTGACCTGGTCATAACATTTTACAAGTTCTCTCACTAATTAATGAATTGAATAAAATCCTTGACATGTGTTCATTTCATAGTTGTATGAAAATCCTGATTTTTACTTTTTTTTTTTGAAATTATACTGTAACAGTGCTTTTCTCCACAAGTCCTCTTTTTCTTTCAGGGAAAATACTCAGTATGGTACAAGCTGACTATTGTATTTCCAGAATTCTTCCTTAATCCCAGATTTAACAATTTCTTCCTTACTATGACTCTTATATATTTAAATGGAAATATTTCATATAGGTTTTTGCTTTTGTTGTGTTTTATATGTAATTGTTGCTTGCCATCTCCAACAGATTTTGCTTGGCATAGAGCAGCCCATTCATTCTTTTGAGTTTCTTTTCATGATGCTTTAAAAACAATAGGCGGTAAATAAATGTTGTTTTATATATGCATTTAGTAGCCAATGTTTACTCCCTCAGAATGTCTTAAAAATTTGTTTAACTTGAAGATCACTCTTTGTCACCTACTTTTAGTCATCTGTAACGATGAGGAAGTCCACTGAGTTTTTCTCACTCCTTTACTTACAGTTCCCACTTGGTAAATGATGACATAACAAATGAGATCATTTTTTATATCCTCCTTTATTTCTTTTTCCTGTTGACAAATATTCATTGAGACCCTCCTCTGTGTTGTGTACTGATCTGGAATTTGAATATGTACGTGAATTCAGGAAATCGCATAATAATTAGGAAGGATTGTTTGCTAAACGTAGGTTTAAAGCAAGGGAGTTACCTGCAAAATTTCCAATTTCTATTCTAAGATTATTTTTTTTCAAGAATAAAGATGGAAGAAAGCAATGGAACAAAAACATCTTCCCCCTTGAACACTATACTTGAAAAACTAATAAATTCCTTCTAATTCTTCTATTTCATAGATTCAATGATGATTTATGCTTTATGATTTCCTACTCCCATTCTGATCTAATTCTAAAACACAATTCTTTTACTTAAGGTAAACAAACTTAGTTAATAATCATTGCCATTTTTCAAATGACCTGCCTTCACCAGTACTAATCTTTGCTTTCCCTAAGGAAAATCAACCAAAACAAAAACAAAAAACCAATTTGTGCTGGCATTTTTTTTTAAAGCAGCAAAAGGGGAGCCCAAGTGGTTCAGTCAGTTTAAGCGTCCAACTCTTGATTTCAGCTCAGGTCATGATCTCATGATTTGTCATATCAAGCCCTACATCGGGCTCTGTGCTGACAGTGCAGAGACTGCTTGGGATTCTCTCTCATCCTCCCTCACTGCCCCTTCCCTGCTCACTCACTATCATTCTCTCTCTCTCAAAATAAATAAATAAATTTTTTTTAAAAAGCAGCAAAAGCTTAAGGAAAAAAAAATTGGCAGTTAGAACTTGAAGAGAAATGTTTCATTTTACATTATTCTTTTGCTAGAAACAATAGAAGTGGTCATTCACCATAGATAAAACAGTGTAAAAAAAAGGAATTGAAAGCAAAATAAAATGACCCAAAATAAAATGACCCAATAAAATGACCCAAAGAGTGATGTATTGATCACTCTTTTCAATCCATACACTAACAAAGGAGTATTCATAGAAATTGACATGACATGGTGAATCATGGACCCAAAAGTGTCAATTGACATGTATGAGTTCATACAGCAGATTAAATTGTGCCTACATACAGCCACTGACTCAAAGATTTGGGGCAGAAATGTCTTTGGCAACCATCTAGGATAGGGTAAAATTATTTTCAAAGTTAAACGAACGTTGTGGGTGGATCCATCAACATGCCAAAAATATTGAAGTCAGTAGTCATAGTTCCATTGGCCTTGTGTGATTTCTGAGGCTGGCTTGGGGGGCAAGGACAGAGACTGTTGCTGGAGTAAAATGAGAGGGAACTTGGAAACAAAATCCAGAAAGAGAGCAGAATGTCACCAAGTATTGAGACAGTACTTTCCCCGCTAGTAATTAATCCAGAAGTTGTTCTCTTCCTGCTAAAATCATAAGTGGTCTAAAAAAATAATGCTCACTGCTGCATGAGATGCAGAACAATTGCTTCAAGCGATTTTATTTAGTTTACTTGGTGGAATATCAGCATTCCATGCAGATAGGGAGAGCTATAGGGTATGAAGTAGTTAGAGTTTTCAAAATAGAGTTTAATTAAGCTGTTCTTTTTGAAGTCCGAACTTTGAGCAAATGCGGTATCAGTTCTGGTCTGATAGAGTAACCATGGTTCCAGTCTGGTATGTAATGCTGACTAGATAGAAGCACACAGGATAAGAATGATGAAGAAAGAGATGATATAATAAGTGATTCCAGTACAGAGGGAGAGTCTACTACCTGAAGAACTTTAATCCTCATAAGAAATCTTTGAGACAGGTATTATTACGCCCACTTTCCAGCTCAGGAAATTGAGGCTCAAAGAGATTAAAATATTTATTGAAAACCTAAGGACTATCACCATTTTTGTTTTCACAGCAAAAGCCCACTTAGCTACTCCTGGCTCAGCATTTAATCACTTCTTTAGTGAGCAGAACTCTACTTACCCAGAAAACGATTTTGTAATGACAGCCATACGTAATATAGGGGCACATCTATGCATCTATATGGATAACGGCTCTGCTGAGGAATTCTCTTTGCATGCGACAACCTGACTCCAACTACTTACGGAAACCATAGAATATATAGGCAGGACGTCAGGGTCTGTCTGGAATGGGTGGTCAAACTGGAGAAACTGACAGGAATTGGGCCTGCTCTGAGGACTTGGAGACTTATGTTTTTCTCATTAGGCTTTCAGTCACTTGTATTTCCCTTCAGATTTCCACATCTTTAGTAGTAAGAAATTCTTCATGGCTTCCGCCATTTCATGTGGAGGTCAAGTGGGTTGTTATGAGATATGTGAGGGAGTGTTAGCAGCACTGATATGGTATGCGGGGATAATTGTTACTTCTATGTGTGATATGTATGTGCATACAGATAAGCATACAGTTGTATTTGACTTTGGTAAAGCATAAAGACTAAATTACAGTGGATGTATCTAATTATTCTTAAGACTTTGTTTAATCTAGGGTTTACTTTTTTAGACATTACTAAGAAGAGGTGCACAAACTAGATGGGCTAAAACTAATATTTCGCAGTAAGATTTTCCTGCCCCAAGTGAGAAAATCAAGTCCCTAAAACCTGAACTTGAATCTTAAACCTGAACAAAACCTAATATTTTTCAGAGGTTTTATACTTAACACTTAAGTATACAAAGTGCTTGACAGAACATTAATTTCCTTCCTTTCTATTCATAGTTTTTCTTCATAAAATGTGCATAGGTGCTTAGCCCAAGAGAATACACAGGAGCAGTAGTAATGTTTCTAATTTAATGAAGCTAGGTTTTTCAGGATGAAAGGCTTTGAGCAGATTAACAACCACCAAAGACTTTGTTATACATTTCACTTTAAAATATTTTAGAGCAATATCATACACATGAATTTAGTCGCTCCCACAGTCTTCTCGCTGAAGTGCCTCTTCTCATCGCTAGGAACAGCTTATCATGTTTCCTAGAAAGGAAGAATGTACTATACAATGATTGACATTGAAAAGATCAATTTGTCTATCTACTGAGAGTGATGCATTTACCAATACTGTGCCAATACTATCTTCTAGCATTCTGGTTTCTTCTTCTTGTACTTTCTTGTAGAACTAATAGGTGCAAAATCCAAAAAAGTCTATTCATAATAAATACTGTGAGTTTTCTCCAAAAGCAAAATTATTCGAATATAACAAGAAAGTAATGCAAGTGAATTCGTGTTCCTTAACTTTTGGGAGGCTTAGGGGAGAGAGAGAATCATATGGAGGGGATATTTTCTTTCCTCCTGTGCAAGGGCACATGGCTTTGCTCATCTGAGCTCTGAGAAGGGAAGTAATCAGTAGTTGATTTCTCTTTATTGACATATTTTCTGTTGATTATCAAACTAATCTTCAAAAGGAAGTAAGCAAGAATTATGATGTATCAGATGCCTGGGTGGCTCAGTTGGTTAAGCAGCCAACTCTTGATTTCAGTTCAAGTCATGATCTCACAGTTTGTGAGATCGAGCCCTGCATTGGGCTCTGCACTGACAGTGTGGAGACTGTTTGGGATTCTCTCTCCCTCTCTCTACCCCTCTCCTGCTCATGTGTGTTACATTTTCTCTCTCAAAATAAATAAATATATAAAATTTCTGAAAAACGAATTATGATGTATCAATTTCATATTAAGGAACATGAAAACACTGAATTCTGTACCCCAGAAACATTCATCCAGCATGCCAACCAAATTCTTAGATCTTGAAGCCTGTAGGTACTATCTTCTCCTGGATACAGATCCTGCTCCTTTTTCCTATTTGTGAATTCTGGAAAGCTTCAAGAAAGCAAGATGCCAATCATAGGGTAAACTGACTTTTGAGATACAACCTCCCTTGAGGCTTTATTTATTAGCAAGTGTTTCTGGTGAAAGTCGCTACATTTTCTGATGACTTCTGAGTTAGCTACTGGTAAAAGATAAATACAAGTCAAAGTAAACTTTGAAATAACTGACTTCTGAGGGTCACCTGGGTGGCTCAGTCAGGCGTCAGACTTCCACTCAGGTCATGATTTTGCAGTCTGTTGAGTATGAGCTTGTGTTGGGCTCTGTGCTAACAGCTCGGAGACTGGAACCTGTTTTGGATTCTGTGTCTCCCTCTCTCTGCCCCTCCTCCGCTCATGCCTCTGTCTCTCTCTCTCTCTCTTTCTCTCTCTCAAAAGTAAATAAACTTAAAAAATATATTTTTTTAAATAACTGACTTCTGAGAGCTCTGTGGGCTGTGCATGTCTGTGCATGGGGGACAAGGGATGAGGTTGGTCACTCCCTTAGCCAAGTTTTACAGTTGTCATATATGTGAGTTTCCAGAATCTTAAAAGACAGTGAAAGCACCCTATATGTAAACAGTGTTTTAAATTATTTTTATTAATGTTTATTTTTAAAAAGAGAGACGCAGAGTGTGAGTGGGGGAGGGGCAAAGTGAGAAGGAGACACGGAATCTGAAGCAGGCTCCAGGCTCTGAGCTGTCAGCAGAGAGCCTGATGTGGGGCTCAAACTCATGAACCATGAAATCATGACCTGGGCAGAAGTCAAGACACTTAACTGACTGAGCCACCCAGGTACCCAAAGAAAACTGTGTTTTAAATAAGTAAAGACTTACACAATCTATGAAGGGAAATGAAAGAAAATAACCATATTCTTTCTATTTCATTTGAAAATGCAAAATATCCAGAAGCCCAGGAACTTCCCAGTTGTCAAGAATGCAAACCTTGGATTATATCTTCCTTCCCCAGACAATATCCCAAGTAGGTGTATGTTCTTGCAAATGGCTCAACATGCTGTCTCCCCAAAGGGGTAGCAGACAGTGTCTCTGTTATGTGCAGTCCTTATGTCCTTCCAGATGTATATGATTTATGATCTAAGTCTCAGAACTAAAAATAGTATATTTATGATGAATTTTTATGTAATCTGACTTTTCACCTGTCAAACGGTAGGGGTGGGTGCAAACATTTCTTTTTTTATATATATAAAATTTTTTAATGTTTATTTATATTTGAGAGAGACAGAGACAGTGCACAAATGAGGGAGGGGCAGAGAGAGAGGGAGACTCAGAATCTGAAGCAGGCTCCAGGCTCTGAGCTGTCACCACAGAGCCTGACACGGGGCTCGAACTCACGAGCCCTGTGAACCATGAGATCATGACTTTAGCCAAAGGCAAACGCTTAACTGACTAAGCCACCCAGGTACCCCTGGGTGCAAACATTTCTATTCCCAGAAGAAAAATCTCTTTGGAAATGGACTCTCTCCCTTGGTTCCCTATAGGATGGCCTGAAGATTGTAAGGGTATCTCTTAACCTCCTATAACATTGTCACTCTAGAACATGGAAGAAGTCATATAAATGAAAGCAAAGAAACGTAGCTGCTATCCAGACGTAGTTGTTAAAGAGTTCAAACTTGGACATCCAGCAAAGTCTAGGCTGCCACCTACTAGCTAGTTGTGCAACACTGGGCAATTTAGCCTCCCCAAATCTTAGTTTCCCCATATGTACCAAGGATATTATGTATTGCATGGGAATTTGGGAAGATAAAATAAATAAAGCAAACAGCACTATGTCTAGCATATAATAATGTTAGCTAGATTATTATTGTTGTTGTTGTTACCAGCATAATTGTATTAAAATTAGGAGGTTGAATCTAATGGCTTACGACATTGGTCACCCTTCTTGTATCTACATACGTACCATTTTGTGTGCACTGCACAGCGATGACATTCTGCATTAAGTGATTTGTCTAGTTACAATCACCACTGATTCCACTCCTATATATGCTCTTATCTGGTTTTAACTGGGCATGTAATTAGAATGTTTTCTAAGTTATCTTGTGCTCCTATTGTTTCCTGTTTCTAATAGCATGGATCATTGTTCGGAGGACACAATATCTGTATGAAACATTGAACTTCAGGAGCACCTGGGTGACTCAGTCGGTTAAGCGTCCGACTTCAGCTCAGGTCACGATCTCGCGGTCCCTGAGTTCGAGCCCCACGTCGGGCTCTGTGCTGACCTCTCAGAGCCTGGAGCCTGCTTCCGATTCTGTGTTTCCCTCTCTCTCTGCCCCTCCCCCGTTCATGCTCTGTCTCTCTCTGTCTCAAAAATAAATTAAAAAACGTTAAAAAAAATGAACTTCATAGTTCATGAGGAACTATGAAGGTAGTTACTTCATACTATTCTTTAAATTTAAAACTTTTCAGCTATCTATTACATATCATATTAGCCCTTGGTGAAAACCTCGCTCACTGAATTACAAATCTTGGTGAAATAAAGAGAACAGATTGCCATCTGTGTAGGAAAAGAAGTGTAGTGTGTGTCAGTGTACTTGACCACAAAATAAGAACTGGAAACAGAATTAGAAATGGTTCTTAATGACCCAGACTGGGTTCAGTTTTCCATTCAATAAAACAATGACCACCCAATTCTTTCTTCAAGGATCTCTTTCTGCATTCTAATTAGACTCAGTGGAGCAAACTTCACCGAACATTCAGCTTTTCTTGTACAGTTCTTTCCACCAAGTCCCAGAAATTAGAGCTTTCTTCCTTTCTCAAAATTCTTCAGCCATTACTCTATTGAGGCATTGCTCCTCGAACTTTTCCTAACCTTTGGCCTGGAAAACTACTAAAACTACAGGATAGAGATGAGAAAGGAATGGCAAGAAAACACATGGTTTGACCAGGACACATTAGAGAAACGATATTCACAAGCCAGGATAATAAGAGAGAAAGGATGGATGTAGATGTCGTGTACTTAATTATAATAACATGATTCAAAAGGCCAAAAGAAAATCATAGTAAAAATTCTATATCCTATCTCTGCCTAGTCACCTAGATATTTTCTCCAGAAGCAAAGTGATTAGTTCTGAAGTGTAGATTACTCATACACTTCCACATCTGTATCTTTCCCTATATCAATATTCACAAATGGTAGCATACTATATATACTCTGCACTACATTTTCCTTCTTTCATCCAAAATACATAACTTGGAGGCGTCTGGGTGGCTTAGTCGGTTAAACTTCAGACTTCGGCTCAGTTAAGCATCTGACTTTGACTCAGGTCATGATCTCACAATTCATGAATTTGAGCCCCACGTTGAGTTCTGTGCTGAGAGCTAAGAGCCTGGAGCCTGCTTCAGATTGTGTCTCCTTCTCTCTCTGCCCCTCCCCCATTCATGCTCTGTCTCTCTGTCTCTCTCAAAAATAAACAAATATTAAAAAAATTTTTAAATAGACAACTTGGAGATTATGCCACATTAATACCTAAGAATCCCCCTAATTATCTATTTAGTTGCTATGATACCTATTTATATAGTCTCTACATATTGATATTCAGCTTTTTGCCATTACTAACAACACTGCAATGAACAACTTTGAATACATCTCTTTGCACATATGTGGGCATGCATTACTCAATGTTCATCTCTGAAAACAGAAACCACTGCATTTTAGGGAGGCAGGGGTTTCATACAGCGAGCTCTGTACTTACAAACCATTAGAGGTTTTTTGGCACAGCTAGAGCTCTTAGGGTGATCCTCGAGGAGCATCTCAGACTTGACAGGCCATGGGAACTCTCCTGCAAGCTCTCCAGCTATTCCTGCAATATTGAGTTCCAAAACATATCTCATAGCTGTCATTCAGTGATCAGGAGGCTGAGATCAAGAAAAAGTTGCCACCACGGAAACTGCCTTTCCTTAGAATAGTCCAAAGAAGCAAAATACGGCTTCATGTGCATTTCTGCCTTCTAAATTTACTTGATCACATATAATTGATGAAACCCAATTTGCTTTTAGGACCCTGATCCATAGGAGTCTGAGAAATAGGATTTTGGTTTTCTAGAGTGTGCAGCAATATAAGAAGGCACTCTAGAAAAAAAGGGAGGAATCAAGGGCGTCTGAATCAATCCAAGAGAGAACACAACTGTCACTTCAATTGATGATGTTGTTCTAAAGAATTCAGAAAATCTCACACAGAAACACTGAAGATAAAAGTTTCATTAATATTACTAATTGAAATGAATGTTTTTAAGTGACATTTTTGACTACTGTGGGTCAGAGCAACACCCACCTCCACTCCTCCCCAGGAACCTGCCCAACATATTCCCTTTAGCCAAAGAGGATGGTCCCAAAGAAACAGAGTTTCCTCTAGAGCAAACAGTCAGGGGAGCTTCCATATACACATATAGCTCAAGCCATGGTGATTCACTCAGGAAAGCAGCAGTGGGATTCAAGACTGTGATATTAAAGCCTCATGCCCATGGTAAGGTAAAAACAGTGGGGAAAAGGGGAGAAAGCAATACCAAGATGCTAGGCACTTGATAAAATATTTGTTTCTTGGAAGTAATAATGTTAAAGAGATTTTCTTTTTTTAATTTTTTAATGTTTATTTAAATGGAGACAGAATCCGAAGCAGGCTCCAGGCTCCGAGCTGTAAGCACAGAGCCTGATGCGGGGCTTGAACTCACAAACCATGAGATCATGACCTGAACTGAAGTCAGATGCTCAGCTGACTGAGCCACCCAGGTGCCCCAAAGAGATTTTCTAATAAAGGTTGTCAAGTCACTGTAAGGGGCAGAAAAGTTAAGATGCAGTGTAAAGCAAAAAGACTGGATAAGCTATTGATTGGAATATGAGGTAATGGCCCATGATGTTAATAAGTGATCAAAATAGAGAAATAAAGCATAGTGATTGCTGTTATGTATTTATAGAAATGAAGAACCACATGATCATGCTCATATTAAACTAGAATGTTTAAGATAGGAGCATATACTTACTCACTATTTGCATGTAGAAAATGACAAAGTGTGGTATGAGCAGCAGCACCAAGAAGGAATGCCCAGAAAGAATATATTAAACTCCTCTTAGAGGAGAATTTAACTAAAAGTATCAATGCTATGACTTTGATGGAGAATCACCCTACCTTAGACTGTGGAGAACTCTGTTCGGATTTTTCTGAGAATTTCTTGGAAAGGATGAATACTAACACCTGGGCTAGGTTTTCTCCAAGCTTGGCATATCCATTCTTTCATTTGCTTAGGCTAAAATACTTGCTGTCATCTTTGTTTTTGGTATTTTTTAACGTTTACTTATTTTTGAGACAGAGAGAGACAGAGCATGAACGGGGGGAGGGTCAGAGAGAGAGGGAGACACAGAATCGGAAGCAGGCTCCAGGCTCTGAGCCATCAGTCCAGAGCCCGACGTGGGGCTGGAACTCACGGACTGCGAGATCGTCACCTGAGCTGAAGTCAGATGCTTAACCGACTGAGCCACCCAGGCACCTTACTGGGTGTCATCTTTGACTTAGAGTTTGCTTGCTTCCTTCCTTCCTTGATTGATTGATTGATTGATATTTTAGAGTTAAAGAAAGAGCATGAGTGGGGTAGAGGGGCAGAGAGTATCTTAAGCAGGCTCCACGCTCAGCACAGCCTGATGCCAGGCTGGATCCCATGACCCAGGGATTGCGACTGGAGCTGAAATCAAGAGCCTGATGGCTAACTGACCGAGAGCCACCCAGGTGCCCCTAGTTTGCTTCCTAAAACGCAAAACAAAACAAACTTAAAAAAAAATTTAATTATGGTAAAATACACATATCATAAAACCTGTAATCTTAATCATTTCTACCTGTAAAGGTCAGTAGTGGTAAGTACATTCACTTTCGTGCAAAGCGTCTCCAGAACTCTTTTCATCCTGAAAAACTGAAACACTATATCCCTTAAGCAACAGTTCTCTATTTCCCTCATCCCAAGCCATGCCTTTTGTGGCAACAAGCCTTCCAGTTTCTGTCTCTGAATCTGACTACTGTAGGTACCTCATATAAATGGAATCAAACAGTATAATATGTTTTTGTGACTAGCTTATTTTACTTAGTGTAAGGTTCATCCATGTTATCAAATATGCAAGAATGGCCTTCCTTTTTAAGGCTGCTTCTTTGTTTCTTTTGGACTCACTTATCTCTCTCCCAGTCTACATTCAATTGTTATGGAATCCTCATACCTTCAAAATTAATGCAGCCCTGACCACTTCTTACTACTGCCACTGGTACCACGTGATCTCAGCCACCATCATTTCTCACCTGGATTTCTACAACTGTCCTTCTACTTATTCCCTTGTTCCCTGTGGTCTCTTTTCAACCCAGCACCCACAGCAATCTTGGAAAAATCAGGTCACTTCTTTGCGCAAAATTCAGCAATATCTCCTCATTTTGTTTAGAAAAGAAACCAAAATCCAAGGCGCGAGGAGCCTGCTAGCTCACCACCACCATCTTTGCTCTCCTCCAGCTCTCCTTGTCCCACCCACCCCTCTACCACGTCATACTCGCTTCCTTGTTCGTGGAACAGGCAGGCATGATCTAATAACAATGCCCTTGCGCTGGCATTTCTTTTGCTTAAGCAATTTAAAGGAAATCACCTTATTGAAAGTACAGTCAACCCTACCACACATAACCCCTGATTCCCTCCACCAGGCCTTGTTTCCTCTGACAATTATCAGCATTTAAATTGCTATGTAATCTCCTTATTTATTGTTTCAATGTTTATTGTCTGTATCCCCTTGCCATATATGTACCTTTACCTATTCTGTTGATCAGTGTATCCCAAACATTTAGAGCTATGCATCACAGCGTGGGCATTTAACGAACAAATGACTGTTCTTACTGAGAAGATCACCTCTTCACACTGACAGCAGGTTGGGCAGGTGCTCTCATAGTTCATACAAGGCTGTGATAGTATATGAGTAAAGAGGGAAGCAATGAAATGCTCCCTATTTCTAGTACCCTTTCCACCCACATTTTCACACCATTAGTGTTTGCTTGCTTTTCAGGGTCTGCTGAAAAGGAGTGTGGTGCAAGCGAGGGGTTGGAGTCTAACACTCTCCAAATCCCAACTCCATTATCTAGTGACTGAATGGCTTGGTGGAAGTAAGACTTTTTATACTGAAGTTTCTTCATCTATGAAATGGGGATACTGGAAATTGGGTATGCCTCATAGGTTATGAGAATTAAAGGATATAATACATGCAAAATGCTGAACATTCAATAAAATACTTGCAGGTAAGTATAATTATAAAACACTTAAAGACAATGTATTTAGCATGCTATCTATTCCTCTATAATCTCACTTATGATTTTAATTTGCTTAATAAAATTCTCTTTTTATAGGAAGTGTATAGATAAACTTCATCCAAGCTCAGATCTGTATTAGCAAGAACTCTGATATACTAATATGTGAATTACTTTAGCGTTTGTCAATTCTCAGAAGTTAAGTCCATATTCAAGTGAAAGTAAAATATATATATATATATATATATATATATATGTTCAAATATAAGAGAATTTTGATGGCCTATTTAGCTTTTCTATAGTGCTCATCATCAAGATATGACTCACTATACCTCCAGTTCAATGGTATTTTCTCAAAATAATATTACAAATAGATAATGAGCTCTTCATAGGTTCATCTTTCAAACACTATTATTTGATGTTTCCATTTTTAACAAAGCTTTTTTCTTAGGTAGGCCATCTGGATTATACCAGTTTAACTTTTTAGAGTTGGTATTTCCAATTAGCTTCAATTTGTCAGTTATACATCTGCATTAAGTACTTGTACTAGATATTAATCACCTTTGGGAACAAATACTTGCATAATTGATTAGTAGCTCTTGGTATGGTAGCAATTTCTTCAAGAACATCCTTTAATTAAATGTGGAGGTTTAAACCAATTGTAATATATTTTTTTCTTATATAAATCTGGTTTTCAATTTTTGAACCCATTACCCTAATGTTCAGTGCTATTTCCCATTTTGAAAACTCATTTTATGTGTGGGTCTTTGAAATGATCAGAGATATTACCAAGAAAATGACCAATAAGCCATAAAGCTACTCAACTCATTACTGGTACAATTTATTTATTGCTGGGAAAGTTCCACTTTAGATTAGTTTGGAAGAGAGTATAAGTGTATATGTAACAGTTCCCTGAGTGTAAGGACTTATTGTCCTATCCATAATTTATTCAGGGTTTCTGCACTACCTATTAAATAAGTGTAAAATTAAGGCCATCGCGTTTAAAAATGTAGTACAGAAATATGAACTTTCAGTGGAATCAGATAAGAAACCTGAGAAATGTGCACAAATCAAAGTCTTTATTTCATTCTCCCTACTTGCATAAGAAAGCTATCACCTCCAAGTAAGACATTTCAATCTACAAATTCACCAGCATGTGGAACAGCATACAAAAAAAAAACGCCCCAGACAAGCCTTCTGCAAACAGGCTTCCCCAAACAGGATACATAAATCTTTCTACCAAGACTGAATGAATTAAACCCAAACCAAGGACTTAAATTATATCTAACCAAGGTGATTTCAATCTGAATTCAAACTTTTCATCATTTTCTGATAACTGGAGAGGATTTTGAATCACTTGCAGGAGATCTTGGTCAAACTCTTCAACACAAAACTTTTTTTTTTTTTTTTTTTTTTTTTTGAGAGAGAAAGCATGAGTGGGACATGGGTAGAGAAAGGGAGAGAGAGAATTCCAAGCAGGTTCCACACCATCAATGCAGAGCCCTATGAAGGGCTCGAACGCATGCACTGTGAGATCATGACTTGAGCCGAAGTTGGATGCTTACCTGACTGAGCCACCCAGGTACCCCATAAAACATTTCTTTTAAACTTGTTAAACACAAGGAAAAGAGGCAGATGGCAGAGTGGTGTTCTGTGAACTTCCATTGGCTAGAAAGGAAGGCCCTATCTCTTAATCTTTAGAAAGCTTCACATAATCACTGAAAAAGATTTCAGGTACACTTCAGAGTATATTTACTTTTCACCTCTGCCAATAAGTGGCATGAAGGTACAGCCTATTTTTCTTTGGCTTTCAGTGAGATTAAAAGCTCTCCTTGAACATTTCAAAAACTTGTAAGAAGAAGGTGCTTTAGAGCAGCTGGCAAGTATATAAGACTATCGTAAAGCTTAGTTAGTTGTCTTTTATAAACACTTTAAAGATCTTTGGACCAAAGGAGCAATTCACAGAAAACATTTTTAGTTGTTAAATAGAGTATGTGTTCATGTATGGATTTTCTTTATTTTTATTTTAGTTCATAACTACTCTTTGTGGTAAATAGGGGAAAACAAAAGATAAATATGAAGTGTTCCCTTCCTAGAAAGCAAGTGATGAGGATGGGATCCGTTTCTAGAAACGAATAAGGTGAAGCGGGAATCGCAAGACTTTGAGACTTGTAAGCTGTAAGCTATGACAGTTATCATTGTTCACTGTGAACTCAGAGTCCATGCAAGTAGGCTATTGCTCTAGATTATGGAAGAAAAGGTGTTAGAGGATGAGAAAAATTCAACTCATGATCCACCATAACAATGGCTATGAAGAAGCTCTGTCTCCAGGGAAGTGTCGCAGTGTTACAGGAAGTAGGGGTGCATCCAAATGTCTCCTAATATGAGAAACGATTTTTAGCCTTGGTCCCAATCAGTAAGTTATTCTTCCTGACAACACTGGAGGCATGTAATCCTTTCCCTCGCTGTAGTGCAGATAGAATAATACAGGAGAAAAGACATAAGAAATAGAATTATCGGTTCACGGTGGAGAGAAATACAACACCATGGTAGAAGCCAAGAGAAAAAGCATTTCCCAGCATAGGTTGTGGGTTTGCTTGGAAGAAGGGGCACAATATAAAGGTTAATGACATGATTTTGAGATCAGTCAGACTTGCATTCACATTCTAACTTATGGATTTAGGCAGGAACCCCAAGCCTCCATTTTCTTTGTTATAAACTGGAAATAAAAAGACAGCAAATGAACTGACATAGTTGCTGTGAGAGTTAAGTTGTATAATGCATGTAGAATGCTTAATTAAATGCCTGATTAAAGGCTATGTGTACAAGGGTTCTAGAGTTTGGGGCTGCTCTTATTTGCCTCAACAAATCACTGATAAGGGCTATAGCTAAAATTAATTTTTTGCAAGTACATGTGCACTATCTGAAAGCAAAAGCTTTCCACTGAAATATGGACCACTAAGACGAAGGACAAGTGTGGCAAACAAAAGTGTTATCAGATTTAGGAGAAACAGCATGGATTGAACTAGAGATAGGATTAAAGGCTTTTGCAGTGTCCCTAAAAATTAACATAAGATTTGTTCTTTGTTGTCTAGATTTACATCAAGATTAACTGCAGCGTGTCCTACAGATGGTTCTTATTCTAAAGTATGTGTTTATTTATTTTCAGTCCTTACTTTTCATCTGTCTTGAATTAATAAACTTCTCCAGGTTTAGAAGATCCATTCGGGTTAGTTTCCATATACTTGCTGCAGTCTAGATTTTGGTGCCCAGAAAGAGGAAGAGTTAAAAAGTAACATTCCTTTATAGGAAACTTGCCTTAACAAACTCTGTTCTATCTGTGTTAGTGTATACACATTTGAATGTATTGATCTTAAAATGCTATGTTCTTAAATATGGTTAAAAATGTCATTTCGAACTTCCCATGAACTTCATGGGTGTCCAAGGAAACAAAAGAAAAAAATCTCTCTGTTCAGCTTTCCTCATCTTTCTGACCAAAGGAATTGGAGAAAGAAACATTGGATTTGTTTCTCTCTGATTGCTTACTTTTTGGCTATGGAGCCCTTTTTAAGGGATGCAATGTTCTTGGATCGGACAGATTTGGTTGGGAAAGCAGAAGCCACTCAAGATATAGTTAGTGGAAAGAAAATTAATATCAAGAATTTGAGCTAGATAACTATTGGAAGAGCTGCAAAAGCAAGGATCTGAAAAGGCTCTTTCAGGAGATCTGTAAGTATAGGATTTCATGGAAGCCCCCAACAATGATTTTCGTTGCCAGTAGAGATGAAATAGGACCACAGTGAAAGGCCCATAACATAAGTGAGCCACACTTCATCTATTTTCCTCTCCAGATCTTTTCTTCATCTCCCCTTCCCTGCTTTCTGTCCCAGGACGCCGACTTGAATGGACTGCACTGGAGGTCCTCCTTGTCCTCCCGTTTCCAGTGGGATTTGGCCCATGAAGAGTACCAGTAGATTAGGGGTGGGGAGAAGAGTGACATTAAGAGAATTATTCTCCTGCCTCCCTTCTTTCAAGCTTACTTCAGAAAGTCTGTGTCCTATGGCTACCGGTCCTTTCTCCCAACATCCTCTTTTCAGGTTGTGGTAACTATTCTCTTTTCTCATCCTTTAAGGCTGAGGGATGATAAGAGCTCTTATTTGCCCCAGGATCCTGCACCATCCCTTATAATTCCACTATGTCTTGCAACATCTTTGTAAATACTCCTTTAGTAGATAAACACTCCTTGAGTTATTCTACCATGAGCATACCAACTGCTTCCTGGTGGGAACCTGGCTGATATGGTATTTCATACTATAAGTGGACCCAAGAAATGATCTTTAAAGATGGGTGTCAGGATTTGGGTGATTCACATTTGAAGGAGCTCAGGGATAACCTCCTGGCCAGGATAAAAGGGACATGAGTAATCTATGGCATGTGGTAGAATCTCCCTTCCTCACATTGTCATTTTCGTCTTTGGGCCTCAGCAAGCGTAAATGGGAATTAGGAGCCATAAACATATAAATAAGAACATGGGATTGGAAGGCCCCATGGCAATTTGGAATGCTTTCCTCCTCTTCTGAGGTTGCATATCTGGAAGTATGCCTGCAGAGTTTCAGCCCCAAATTAAATGCTCAGTCCCCGCAGATCTCTCACCCTAAAACAGGGACACTGGTGGAAAGAAGTGGGACCATGAGATCTGGGTCGAAGACACTTGGGAAAATACGGGCTGAGACTGAAATCTTTAATCTCCATCTTCCCCTGAAATTCCCAGGCATGCTGGAGGAAGGGCCTTCTCTTTCTTTCAGTCCTCCTCTGAATTAAAGTTACCATATCGCAGGCAGTTGCCTCAGGAGCTAATACTGATTTATCTCCCCAGGGCCCTCGCTGACTACTCACTGCCTTTGATCTGTCTTAATAATTAAATACCAACAAAGCCCTAAGAACTAAAAATTATCAACAATGGCTAAGTAAAATATTTTGAAATATTTGATAAAATAAAATAAAGATAAATATGTCTTTTATGACTACACTATCTTTGGATTTTCAAAATGGTCATTGGGTAACACAATGCTTCCCCTTTCACTCTGTAAAAGAAAGGGCCATAAAAGTAATCAGGCTTGCCTAAAAATTCTACAAATATTAACTAATTCAAAGCTGTTTTGAAAGGTTTTGTCTACCATACTTAATATATATTTAAAAAACTGATAATTCAAAGAAAGCTTGACTTTTTAGTAAATTTGTGGATGTAAATGATCTTTTAATGACTGAATATTTTTCAAATTAAAAAATAAAACATATTCCTATTTCAGCTCAAAGATAGGTATATAACAGTTACCAAAGCAATTTGTTTCCAGGATTCTCACTTTAAAAACTTTTTTTTCTCTCCTCTCTCCTCTCTCTCTCTCTCTCTGTCTCTCTCTGTCTCTCTTTGTTTTGCTGTTGTTGTTCATTTAAAGTCTGAATAAACATTAAGGGTATGATTCAATAACATGAAAATCATCAGAAGCCTGTTATTTCAGTCTTTCTTTAGATTCAATAACCAAAACATATCCCCTTGACTAAGAGTGATACAGGAATAGAAAAATTTAAGGAAACCAGAGCTGATTTAGTTTTAAAATTCCAAATAAGCTTAATGGTTTCCCATATTATACAAATTGTTCTATTGACAAAATGCCTGAGTACTTTTTGGCCTGGTGTCAAACTATGAAATAGTGTTGCTTTCTCCATTCACATGCAACTGCTCAGCATTGCAATGCTCTAAAGCTGGATAACTTCTTCTTTTACAGGAAGAAGAATCCCATGATTATTTAGCTTATCTCAGGGAACATTCCATACCTTGTACAGATTTCCTAGATTGAGACTCTCTTGGACAATTCTGATTTACTTATGTTTATGAATGTTGATTCTTAAAAATTTTTTTTCCAAGTAGGTTATTTTATCAAGCATGAATTTTTCTTAAGATTTAAGTGTCTCACAGAATTAAGTCAATTTAGGTAGCTAAATTAGTTGCTATTGCTCAGACCTGCCTTCTGGAGGAAAAAAAAAAGGTAGAAGGCGATTTATACTTAAGGGGATATAAGATTTTATGTTAGTCCATCGCTTTGAAATGCTTGAGTTATTGAAATTTCGTGACTGCTACAGAAACCCTTAGAAAATGAATGACAAGCTAAACAAATTGGAGCTTGTTTGCTATCATTTAAGGAGATTGTCATGATAAAGGAATGTACCAGAAAAGCTTCATGGTATGACTTATAATAGCAAAATAAATATAAAATAAATTAAAAATTTTTAATTAAAAAACTTAGCAAAAATAAATTAGCCTAGATTCTACTCCCTTAGAAGCTGAGATGACCAATTATGCAGGAGACTCAAATGATACCTCTAGCTTTATCGCCAATAGGTAAAACTGTATTTCCAAAATGCCTAGCTAAGCAGCCTTTGCATGATCTGAAATCTGGAGATCCGAGCTTCTGAAAAAGGCATCAGAAAAAAAAAAAAAAACAAAAACCTGCCCTTAAACATCAACAGAAAAAAAACTTAAAGGTACTGTTAACAATTGGTACTGCAGTAAAATTCCAAGGTGTTGATCCTTGGGGTCACGTTTCTCAAATTGAAATATAGACAGCAATTCCTTCCGACTACTGGACTTCGATTCCAGCAGGAGACCCTAAATTGATGATTTTTAGGAATTCTGAAGCTGCTGACTATATAAAGTGGACAACCTCTGCCCAAAATGACAAACTGCTGACTACAAAAGTTGACAGTTTCTGCTCAAAACAATGGAACAAGATTAATTTTCTGATTTTTCAGCACTTCTTCCCTTTACCACCAATCTTGCTTATTGTTGTTTTTTGTCATTCTCTATTTACCAACTAAAAGTTCTCAATAGGACCATCATCTCTACCCTTTTACTTTTGATCCTTCTTTCCTGCCAATTAAGAAAGATCAGAAGTCTCAGGTGGTGTCTTTTTCTTACACTGTATCTACTGCTCTGATTTAACTGATTACTGACAAAATTTAATAGCCATGCTTTTAAACGCTTCAGAAGTAGATTCACTTTCACAGGTACCTCTTGGCTCTTATGTTGACTTCATACATCACAAACTTCAGGCTAATAAAAATTAGACTTTCACTTCATGTCAACAAATGCTTCTGCTAATGTTATTACCATCCCATCAGTAAGATCTTATTCATCAGGAATGAGATCTATTTTAGGGCCATCCTTGTTACAGTAGTCAGTTAGTTTTCTTGAGAGATGCCACAAACTGTTTTCAGGAACTCTTTGTACTCCAGGAATTTGCCCATCTTGAGGGACAGAAATTGATTTACTTCTTATGTAAGATGATATTATTAATCTCAATACAGTCAGTGTCCCACTAGGTTACCACTTCTTACGTGGACATCAAGCTTACTTCCACCTGTCACATCCCAACTTACCGTGCGTTTTCAGGATAACTGTTTGAGATTTTCAGATTTTTATAATTGGCAACCTGCAATGGATTAGGTTTCCCTCAAAGAAATACTCAGAAACCTCTCCAAAGAGGCAAACACAGGCTACTTAGGAAAACTAGAGTGAATAACTGATTCTTTGTGCCTATTGCAGGATAATACAATTGGAAAAAGTATTCCAATGCTGGAAGACAAAATAAATGACACAAATTCTATCTGTAAGCCCAAAAAATCATTTTAAATCTAAATTTATTATCAGAGTTGTCATGGTTAATCACATAGGTCTTAATTTATACTTAGCTACCCAAAAGGGAAAAAATTATTCTATAGCAAACACTTTTTTTTGTTCCTATGATGTTATAATTCAAGTAGAGTAGTGCATTACTAGTCTAAAGAAAAAAACAAAAGCCACCTGCTTCTCTAAAACAAACTCAGATGGATTCTGGGAAATATTTTTATAACCTGGATTTTATAATTTTGCCCCTGATTTTGAGATTTTGTTTTTGGATTTTTTTGTTTGTTTTGTTGTTGTTGTTTTGTTTGTTTTTACAAACAGAAATATTGTATTTAGCTATTTTTAGAGGGAAAAATGTTGCCCATATTGTAACTGAAGCTGGTGGGGTAAGCCATACCAAATCCAATTGTTTTGAGAAACAAGAATACATCATGAAGACATTTTAGCTTGATGTCATGAGGATAGAAGCTAGATTGTAATGGTCTGAAGAGTCATTGGGGAGTTAGAAAGTGGAAAGCAAAGTCTAGACTGCTTTTTCAAAAAATGTTATTTTGAAGGAATGTGCGAAAGAGAAATCTAGAGATGTGAGTTTTGGAGATGGGAATGCCATCCAGTGCCCAGTTGTGGGGTTAGCCATCAATAAGAGAGAACCACATCTGGTAACACATGAGGAAAGAGGTCTGTCTAAAGGATGGGAATGGTATAGGCAGGTTGTGGGCAAGATAAATGGATCAAGAAGTAGGTACTTAGGACATCACTGTTTTGTCTGTGAATTAGGTATTGAGATTATCTGCTGAGACTGAAGGTAAAAGGAAAAGGATAGAAGGTTTAAAAAATAGATGGAAAACAGATGTTGAGGAATGGAAGAGGGAAGTGAGGCCACACAGAAGGTTTTTCTGAGGAGCCTCAAATGCCGTCTTCTATTGGAAACTGGATTTGTAAGGGAACCAATGTGCAGGATTGTATATATCTCTCTAGTAGGACTCAGAAGTAGCTATTGTTTAGGAAAGGAGAAAGTGAGTTGGTGGATTGGTGCAGCTGAGATTATGTTTTATACACATGTGGTAAAATGACAAGGGAGGGGTAGGTCATCAATTAGACAAGAATGCATTTAAAGAGACGGGCCATTGGATCTGAGGTATCAAAGGCATGGACAGCTTGATGATTCATTTAGGGAACTGTACTATGTTTATGAGGCCTCCAGCAGAAATTTCCAGTGAGCAAAAGAATGAAATGTAACGTGAAGCAGAATAGAAATGTCCGGTAGACCCTGAGACACCTGAAGAATTTGAATCTGCTATAAAAGTCAGCAGTGCAAACGTAGTGAAAGAAAGTGAAGGAAAGAAGGAAGAAAGTGAAGGAAAACAGAGTTGATGGGAGAATGACATTTCAGTTAAGGGAAAGCAGTATTCAGTCATATGGTAAATTTTGGTCTATGAAATGTAAACATTGCAACTAATTTTTTAAAAAGGGAGAGCTCTAGAAATATGTTGTTTTGCCGATATTTTAAGTATCTTGCCCACACATTATGATTTTTAGAAAGTTAAATCATTTCCCTTAACTTCAGTTTCCTCATTTGTAAAGTGGTGGCAATAATGCCTGCCTTGAAAGATTTAGGAAGAGGATTAAATAATATGGTAGGAAAGTGTATATCATAATGACAAGCATAAAACCAATGTAAATTTGCCCTATATTTTCCATAATTAATACTCACATCATGTCGCTTAAGTATTTAAAAAAAGCAGTTGGTCCTCAATTAGAAAATAGCCAATATCATCTTTTCACTTTATCCCTATCAACAGAAACATAAATTTAAGAATAGGATAGTCGCATTGGAAAATTATGTAACTTAAAATGTCAGTGCCAACAGCAGGAATAATTTAGTTAAACAGGGTACTTGGGCTCTGCCTGAAACACCAGGGAGTGAACCACCCCCGGAATCTCCACAACTTTCTCATATCTCCTTTACACCAGGCAAAGAAGTTGTGTGACTATGTGTGGGTGTTTAAATCAGAGCTCTGGAGGGCTTGGGTGTAACTGTCATGTTGCCAACTGATAACTTACAAGGTACACATCTAGACTAGATCTCACTGTGGAACTGCTTGCCACACTTCTTCCCCTGGATATGGCTGTACGTATATTTGACATTGTCCAGAAATAAACTCAAACCCCAAACATGCTCTCAGTCTATATTTCCTACTGTTTTGGGGGACAATGCCACACATTTAGATACCCCAAGCTAAAAATATCTCAATTTCAGTTTTGAATATTTTTTCCTCCCTCACCAAATACCCAATAATCTAAGATTTCCCAATTTTTTTCTCAGTCTGATTACTCACTTGTCATCCCTACCATGGGTCTCAGAATCTCTCACATGGACTGTTGCATATCTTTGCTACTCTAAGAGTCTCAACTTTAACCCATATCTGTGGCTGTATCTTTCTCCCTCATCACCCATAAAACTTAAATGCAGGATCCTTATAAAGTTCCTGGTCCATGGCGAGTACTCAATAAACATTTGTTGAACTAAACAGAATTGAGGGAAAGTGGATAGTCTTTATCTGAGGAGACTCTGAGAGTTGCTATTGGAGATGAAAACTCATCTCGATAGGGTGCCCCCAGACTGTATTTTCTTTCCACCTTTTTAATTGAAGTATAGTTAACACACAATGTTACATCAGTTTCAAGTATACAACATAGTGATTGGACAACTCTATACATTATGCTATGCTCACCATAAGTGTAGCTGCCATCCGCCACCATATAACACTATTACAATAGCATTGACCATATTCCCTATGCTTTACCTTTTATTCCCTTGACTTACTCCATAACTGTAAGTGTGAACCTCCCACTCTCCTTTACCCATGTTTTTCATCCCCCACCCCCACCTGGTAGCCATCAGTTTGTTTCTCTTAGTGGTATATGATAAAATACAGGAAGAGATATATAAGGTAGAAGGAACTAATCAGTTTGCAAGCAGAAATTAGAGAAAAGAGACAAGAGTCAAGACTTGCTGGGTTGAAAAGTAAATCACCTCTCATCCCCTCTCTTCCAGCTGGTAAAAAATTCTCAATCAAATGAAGCCTGTGGATAAATACAAAATTGTGTGAGTGACTAGGCAACCCTTTGCTAAAGGGTATTGCTATACTTGTGCAATCTGGAAGAGGGGGACATCTAAAAACTCTAAGAGTGTTCTCCCATTGCAGTCACCCACACAAACTAAATTCGAAATTTGGAAGTCATCAGCAGGTAGGTAGTACCTTAAGCCAAAGAACCGAATGAGATGGGCAGACAAAAAATGGCAGGTCAATGAATAAGGGGAATCAACACAATCAAAGAGTTATAGCAGTTTGGATTCTCTAATAAGCAAGAAAATAGAAGATGGCAGTCAGTATTGGCTTGCCGTTGAGATTTCAGAGGTGCTACTCTAGTTATTAGTGATGACATGAGAGTATGTGGCAAAGGGGGAAGCAGAGGAAAAGATGAGCAGGTGTGAGGAACCACAGTATGTGATGACTTCTTTGTGGTTGTTGACATCACCAGGAATGATAGTGGGCTTAGTGGTGGAGGGGAAACCCATGTTCTTCTTTTTTTATCCCTTGTTATATCAAGAGCTGGGTGCTTTTGTTTTTGTCTCTGTCTCTTCTAAATGTCTTAGATTCTACAGAGAAATAGAAGAGACTTTAAAAAACAAGTTCTTAAACTATGGCAACTCATGAGGATTATTTTGGAAGACAATAAGCCCAAAAGATATAGGCATGAGAGAGACCAGAGCCAAGGAAGTCAGGTGGCAGATCTCTCATTCCAAGTATGTCCCCCCTTCTAGAGTGAGCTCTTCTGGAGAAGGAGGAATCTGAAAGTGAATGCTTGGGACATATCAACAAATGATCTAATATATGAGACCATATTCTTTCTAATGGATACATTTATCCATTAGAAATATTAGCATATTCTCCAGGAAACAATGGTGAAAACTAAATGAGAGGTAAAATAAAGTATTGCATATTTAGCTCTTATTCTGTTGCTAGAAATAAGTTTTTCTGGAGTCACTGAAAATTCATATTCTCCACTGAAATCTTTTAAATTCAGCAGCAGAAACAGTTTGAGTAGGAATATATCTCTAACATCATTTCATACTTAATATTATATAGGTATATGTCCATACTTTTTTCCACAGTCACTGCGCCAATTTACATTCCCACTAACAGTGCATGAGGGTTCCTTTTTGTCAACACCCTCATCACTTGTTATTTCTTGTCTTTTTTATTCTAGCTATTCTGACCAGTACAAGGTGAAATCTCATTGTGGTTGATTTGCATTTTTCTGATGATTAGTGATGTTGAGCATCTTTTCCCTTGTCCGTTGGCCATCTCTACGTCTTATTTGGAAAATGTCCTTTTAGGTCTTCTGCTCATTTTTAATTAGGTTGGGTTTTTTGGGGGGGTTTCTTTTTGGTTTTGAGTTGTGCAAGTTCTTTATATCTTTTTTATATTATATTTTGGATATTAACCCCTTATCAGATATATCACTTGCAAATATCTTCTCCCATTTATTAGGTTGCCTTTCTGTTTTGTTGATGGTTTCCTTCACTGTTCAAAAGCTTTCTATTTTGGTGTAGTCCCAATAATTAATTTTTGCTTTTATTCCCCCTGCCTGAGGAGACATATCTAGAGAAATTTTGCTAAGGCTTATGTCAAAGAAATTATCGCCTGTTTTCTTCTATAAGTTTTATGGTATCAGATCTCACATTTAGGTCTTTGATCTATTTTACTTTTGTGTGTGATGTAAACCAGTGGTCTAGTTTCATTCTTTTGTATGTAGCTGTCCAGTTTTCCCAGAACCATTTATTGAAGAGACTGTGTTTTCCCCACCGTATATTCTTGCCTCCTTTGTCATAGATTTAATCAACCACATAAGTATGGGTTGTTTCTGGCTGTCTGTTCTGTTCTATTGATCAATGTGTCTATGTTTATGCCAGTACCATACTATTTTTATTATTATAGGTTTTTTTTGTAAACAGTATGGGAGTTCCTCAGAAAATTAAAAGTAGAAATACCATATGATCCAGTAATTCTACTCCTCGGTATTTACCAAAAAAACAAAAACAAAAGCATTTCATTTGAAAAGACAAATTTTGTCTTGAAAAAACAAAAACAACAACAACAAAAACAAAAGCATTTCATTGGAAAAGACATATGCACCCTTATGTTTATTGTGGCATTATTTATAATAGCCAAGATATGGAAGCAACCTGTGCCATTGACAGATGAATGGGGAAAAAAAGATGTGGTGTGTATCTATTTATCTATCTATCATCTATCTATCATCTATCTATCTATCATCTCTCATCTATCTATCTATAGATAGATAAAAAAGAATGAGATCTTGTCATTGCACCATCATGGATGGAGCTAGAGGGTATTATGCTAAGAGAGATAAGTGAGATAGCAAAAGACAAATAGCATACGATTTCACCTACATGTGGAATCTAAAAAACAAAACAAATAGAAAAAACCAACAAATAGGAAGCAGAAACAAACCCATAAATAAAGAGGACTAACTGATGATTGACATAAGGGAAGGAGGTAAGGGGATGCGCAAAATGGGAGAAGGGGAGTGGGAAGTACACACTTCTAATTATGGAATGAATAAGTCAAGGGGATGAAAGATACAGCATAGGAAATATAGTTAATGGTATTGTAATAGTGTTGTATGGTGACAGACTGTAGCTATACGTGTGGTGAATATAGCAAAACGTAGACTCGTCAAATAACCATGTTGTATACCTGAAACTAATATAGCACTGTTTTTCAACTGTACTTCAATTAAAAGTATATACATTATATGGGTCTACATTTTCATGCTGACTAGACCTAAGGAAAATGGTCCAACTTTTATTACTCAAGAAGATCCATTTTAACATCTCCAAATTTCAAATATTTCCACAGAATCGCTCCATTTGTTGAAAAAATATAAAATGCTACTTAAAATGTTGTAATGCTTTCAGGTAAATTTGTACTTTAATAACCATGATAGTAACATACATATTTAATAGCAACATATATATGTATATGTATGTAGGTATGTACGTATTTATGTATGAAGGCATACACAAAAAAAAAATATATATATATACATTTATACATATGTATATATACAAATATATATATAATATTAAAACCAATGTTTTTTTGTGGTTAAGACATTTAAGATCTATTCTCCTAGAAAATTTCAAGTATAAAATATTGTTTACTATATTTACATTGCTGCAATTAGCTTTCCAGAACTTATTCATCTTGCATAACAGAAACTTTGTAGCAACATCTCCCCATTTCATTATGTGAGGTGATGGATATGTTAATTAGCTTGATTGTAGCTCTTATTTCACAATGTATATGTATTTCAAAATATCAAGTCATATATCTTACATCTATTCCACTTTTGTCACTTATACTAGATAAGGATGGGGGGTGGGATTTAAAAATATATATCAAATGTAGGCACTGCAGCATGAGGCCGTGGAAAGAGGTGCTAACTGGGTGCCCATGAACCCATGTTCTAATTCCAGCTCTCCTATTAGTCTATCCAAAGATGATGTTAGAGGTATTAGATAAGATCAAGCAGCTGATCTACTCCCTCTTTTGACTTTACTCATCATAGTCTATTTGGGACTTTGGCAGGTGATCACCTAGGATATTCCTCTTGTTATTTTAGCAGTCATCTCTGTCTCCCAGCTATGTCTTTCTATATTTCAGTTTGGCTCCTTCTAGGATATTCAAACCTCATTTCTCAGCTAAGAGTTATATGTAAAGGCATGACCTGTAACTTTAGATCAACAAAAGATCAGTTATGATTTTATTTTTCTATAACTGTAAGTTTTCAATATCATAATGAATATAAATCACTTTTTTCTTTGTTGACATCATGTGAATGAGAAGAATCCATGTAGCTATGGTAGCTATTTAAAAAACAAACAAACAAACAAACAAAAATTCCTCTAAGGATGCCTGGGTGGCTCAGTCAGCTAAGCAATTGACTTTGGTTCAGTCATGTTTTCACAGACTGTGGGTTTGAGCCCTGCACCAGGCTCTGTGCTGACAGCTCAGAGCCAGGAGCTGGCTTCAGATTCTGTGTCTTCCTCTCTCTTTGCACCTCCCCTGCTCTCTCTCTCTCTCTCTCTCTCTCAAAGATAAATAAACATTAAAAAAAGTTTTAAAAACTAAAAAGAAAAATCTTCTAATCCTCCATGGAAAATGCACATGGACAGTGCACAAAACTACTGTCTCCTCAGTTCTTTCTTCTTGCCTTTCTTCTTGAGCTTCTATCTTTTAAAACGTACCCCCAGTATTGTCCAATTTGCTTCGTAGTTTTGACTTTCAACAGAAGAAACCAACACAAGTTTTTGTGTGGCCACGAACAATGAAGAGAGGTCATAAAAGAGGCACTCATTACCTTTCAGCGTAAGCATGGGGTGGGTTGTCATATGTGGAGAGAGTACATTGAAAAGGCTTAATGCTGTAGTTTCATGTGACACACTTTTGAGAACATGGGCCCCATCTTGCTCCATTGGCCGTAGGCAGCCAAGGTAACGATGAGTGCTCAGTGGTGATTATACCATGTAGTCCATTAAGATAAAGATGAGCACTCAGTGGTTCTTTCCCACCAGGCCCTCCACCTCCTCCCCTTTCCGTCTCTCTTTTTTTGTGTGTACTTTCTTCTCTTTTTTTTTTTTCATTGTTCAAGGTTTATTTGGTGTTTTACTTGGCATGACACTCTGATAGTTGGTTGCATTGCTTATATGTACATTTTTCTTTTTATGCTATATGGCAATGTTTGCTAGCTCCTCTGACACATATAGTTCATACAATAAAATCCTTTAGAGCAGTTTTGCACTATTGGATCACTCCCTTTTCCTCCTCCACAAATGTCTATCTTATACTAGCATTTTAGAGATTTTTAGAGGAGGAGTGCTGGGAAAAAACTTGCTGAATAACAACCTGCTTTAGCTTATGCTTGAAATTTCACTATTAGAAAGTCATTCTTCCATGTTAGGCAATTTTTATCTGGGTTATTTCTTTAAAGTATTAATCTAACTTGGGGCACCTGGGTGGCTCAGTCAGCTGAGCGACAGACTTCGGCTCAGGTCATGATCTCCCGGTTTGTGGGTTCAAGCCCTGCGTCGGTCTCTGTGCTGACAGCTCAGAGCCTAGAGCCTGCTTCGGATTCTGTGTCTCCCTCTCTCTCCGCCCCTCCCCCACTCATGCTTTGTCTCTCTGTCTCAGAAATAAGTAAAAACATTAAAAAAAAATTTTAAGTATTAAACTAACTTGACAGAACATTATGCATTGTCATAAGAAAACAATTTAAATTAGCTAAGCTACTGCCATGCTGCAAGTGACAACAAATGTTTTCTCTGGCAATAAGAGAATTAAAATTGTAATTAACTCTGCACTAATGGATTACAGTTCCTTTCTTGAGATAGCCCCAGGAGAGAACATTTTTTTTCCTATGTGATTGTGAATATTTCTCAAAATATTAAATTTCTGTTGCTTTCAGAGGTGCCGGGGTGGCTCAGTTGGTTAAGTGTCTGACTTTGGCTCAGGTCATGATCTCACGGTTTGTGAGTTCGAACCCCATGTCCGTCTCTGTGCTGAAAGCTCAGAGCCTGGAGTCTGCTTCAGATTCTTTATTTCCCTCTCTCTCTCTGCCCTTCCCCTGCTTCTCCCCCTACTCTCTATCTCTCTCAAAAATAAACATTAAGGGGCGCCTGGGTGGCTCAGTCTGTTAAGCGTCCGACTTCGGCTCAGGTCACAATCTCGCGGTCCGTGAGTTTGAGCCCAGCGTCGGGCTCTGTGCTGACCCCTCGGAGCCTGGAGCCTGTTTCAGATTCTGTGTCTCCCTCTCTCTCTGACCCTCCACCATTCATGCTCTGTCTCTCTCTGTCTCAAAAATAAATAAACGTTAAAAAAATAAAAAAAACACATTAATTTTTTTTTTTGCTTTCAAATAAACCAATATTTAGATTTTGGGGGGCCTATTTACCTGGTTTTCTGACTAACTTCAAGAAGACATGAAATACATTATACTACTGACCCTTGAAGAACAGGGTTTGAAATACATTTATACATGGATTTATTTTTAAAAGAATTAAGCACAGTACTCTAAATGTATTTTCTCTTCCTTATGATTTCCTTTTCTCTAGCTTACTTTATTATAAGAATGCTGTATATAATAGATATAACATACAAAGTATTTGTTAATCAACTTGATTGGCAAGGCTTCCAGCCAGCAGTTGGCTAGTAGTAGTTAAATTTGGGGGGAGTCAAAAGTTACATATGGAGATTTGCAGCTAAGCGGCAGCCTAAGGAGAAGGAGAAGGGGGTTAAGTAGGAGGTCTCTGTACCGTGGCCCGTACAAAGCAAACTGCCCCAAATCCACCAGTGATAAAGCACCCAGGAAGCAACTGGCTACAAAAGCCACTCACAAGATTGCTCCCTCTACCGGAGGGGTAAAGTAACCTCATCGTTACAGACCTAGTACTGTGGCACTCTGAAATTAGACATCAGATTCACAAACTTCCTTTCCAGCGTCGGATGCGAGAAATTTCTCAGGACTTCAAAACAAATCTGTGCTCTTAGACTGAAGCTATTGGTGTTTTGCAGAAGGCAAGCGAAGCCTATCTGGTGGGCCTTTTTGAAGACACCAACCTGTGTGCTACCCATGCCAAACACAGAACAATTGTGCCAAGAGACATTCAGCTAGCACACCACATACATGGAGAATATGATTAAGAATCCAGTATGGTGAAAAACCTTTCATTCCTTAAAAAAAATTTATTGGGGTGCCTGGGTGGCTCAGTCAGTTAAACGTCTGACTTTGACTCAGGTCATGATCTTGTGGTTGGAAGGTCCAAGCCCACACCTGGCTCTATGGTGACAGCTCAGAGTCTGGAGCCTGATTCAGATTCTGTGTCTCCCTCTCTCTGCCCCTCCCCATTTTGCACTCTATCTCTCTCCCTAAAAAATAAATAATACGCATTAATTTTTTTTTTTTATTTTGTCTTCTTTCTGTTATTGATAGTTCTGAATGTTAGGTATTTTTTTTCCATAGTGTCAAAAGATAACTAAGTATATGACTGCAAGTAGAAAAATAGGGGACAGAAATCAGGTATTGGCAGTTTTTATATTTTCACGTGTGTGCGAATGTTTAATATAAATGTGGGGCCATAAAGCATTAATGTATGCCAAAATGTATCAGTAAGCAAATTTTAGTAGTTTGACTTTATCACAATTATAAACAAACCTGTTACATTTTTCTGGACAATGCAAGCATTTGGATTTTTTAGAACAAGTAAATTTCTTCTTGATAGCAACTAAATGGTGTTTGTAGCATTTTTATTCAATAGATTACATCCATTCACTATACTGTCCTGAGTTCTCTTACATGCAATTATGTGTTTTTAATGTTGTCTGTCTTCTGTGCTGTTCCTGTAAGTTTGCTATTAAAATATATTAAACTATAAAAAATAGATTATACGTGGATTTTCAACTATGTAGCGGGGGTTGGCACCCCTAACCCCAATGTTGTTCAAAGGTCAACTATATTTGTTTTACAATCAGAACTGCATGTTCTACTGTATAATCAGAATGGATCAAACATAACTATGGCACCCATCACCAATACAGCATTTGTAAAAATTAGAAAAAGAAAGGTGCCTTTTTACACTATCTTTTTATGATCATTTATATGTGTAAATACATATATGGCTTCATTGTACTTATTATTTATTTATAATTTTCCAGACTACAAGCCACTCAAGAACAGGAGCCATGTTTGTTTTGTTCATTGTTTTGTTTTGTTTGGTGTATGTCCAGGGCTGTAATTAAAGGAGACAATGTTATAAATCCAACAATTCTATGTGTGTATATATATGTATATATATATACACACATACATACATATATACATACACACATATTATATATGTGCAATACATATGTACACAATATTATATACATACTATATGGATATATAACCAAAAACAAGAACAAATATTGGTTTGCTTGTTTCAACTACACAATTTTTAGGAGTGTGGGTGGAGAGAGGGTAAAAGGTGTGGCCGTAGGTAGGAAGTAGTTCATAGCTAGGAATAAACATCGTTTAATGAAATTCATGGTTATTTCCCAAATCTCACTGTAAGCAATAGTTTTAGCATACTTTATCCCTAAATCTCTATTTAGAATATTTTTTAAATGCCATATTTTCTAAATATTTCCATATTTTCTCTTAGAGCTAGGGATGATTAGTTTACATATACTAATCAGGAGAAGGAAACAAGAACAAATAACCCTCTGTGTACAACATATAGTAGATTATCATCCCCTTAGTAAACATTAGCCAGGCAGAGAGGAAAGTGCATAGGCTTTAGAGTCAGGCAGATTCAGATTTAGATGCAGGCTAGAACACACTTTCTACAAGAAAGCCTTGGTCAAATCATTCTGACCTTCAGTTTCCTCTTTGGAACAAAAAGGGATGATAAAACCTATCTCAATGGATGGTGTGGGGATTAAATGGGATGAACTAGGGAAAGCACCCAGCATAATTCATAACATATGGTAGAAGGTCATAATTTTCCCTTTTGTTTTTCTCACCCTTGTCAAGGAGGAAGCGCTTTTCTAAATAGATTTGATTATATCGTTCATCACTTTCCTGTTAAATCTTTGAACACAGAAGGTCAGTATATTTAGCAGCTTACAAAATATTCTACTAAGGTATCACTCTATGTTGTAATTGTTCACTTGTGGACTGGTTATGAGTCTACAGTCCGAACATCTCCAGGACAATTCTATGTCCATTCATCTCTACATCCCACTAGCTTTGTGCCTGGCATGTAGTGGGCACTTGATAAATGCTCCTTAAGCAAATATAGAGAACATAGAGTATATGAAAGGACGGAACTGCCATCATTTTAAAATTCATGAAGGTTCACTAGACAATGGTTCCCCAATATGGCTGCCCATTGAAATGATGCCAAGAACTAGTGAAAAATGGAGGTAATAGCCACTTTGCTCTTTGTACCCGACAAATCAACAGAATTTAAACATGGAGGTTATGGAGCAAAATAATTTGTGGGGTTTTTTTTTGTTTGTTTGTTTTGTTTTTCTTTAACATCCTGGGTAATTTTGATGACCATGCAGGCTTGGAAGCCACTGTCTAGTGATTGGTAGTTACCAAATCATGCTTCTTAGTCTAGCTGCACCCAAATCATCTGGAGTGGGGCAATTTTATGAAATGCAGACTGTGCAAAACAAGGGAGCCAAAATCTCTGGGAATGTGTCCTAATGATCTGCATTTTTTATGTACCCCCCAAAATTTGGATATATACCAGGAAATTTGTGAACTTGTGTGCTAAGCAGTTGAAAGACTTTTTTTTAATTTCATAAAATTGAGAATGGGAAGTGAAATAAGTGATTATTTCTTCAATGAAGAGCAGAATCATTAGAATCTCCAGGAGAGGTTTTCTTCAAAATAAGCAATGCCTTCCAAATTCTAATGTGCCTTGGTTGGGGGGAGGGAAGAGTCTTTATGTTGAATTTTAAAGAGCCTTGAGATTAGGATCACCTGCCCCAGGCCACTTTAGGAGACACTTTGTTTCAGAATTTTAACACATCTAGGAAAATCCCATGTGAGTAGTGATTTAGAAACTTTTGTTTTTTTTGATAAGAACACTTCACTAAAGAAATGCTACTTTATATTTCAGTTTGGGATAAATCAGTAGGAAAATTTGTTCTGCCAAGACTAATGTTTCATATCTTTAAAAAAATGCTATTTTTTCTAATAACAATGCAAAAAAAATTCTATTGATTGATTCAGAAAAGATCTGCAATTTTCTATACCTACCTAACTTAATTTTAAGACTTCTAATTCTTCTCAGTACTTTTACCTATTGGCTTAGAAATAAACCTGCTGTCAGTCTTTGCAATGAAAACTCAGTCCAGAGCTGGTGGAAAATAATGCAGCAACCTAACATTGTGCATTAACTTATAAAGCTCCTTATGATGCAGAAGGAGTGATTGTCTTGTTTACAAACACCACTTAAATGAAAATCTAGGGGCACTTGGGTGACTGAGGTGGTTAAGCCTAGCTTCAGCTCAGGTCAAGATCTCAAGATCTCACGGTTTGTGAGTTCGAGCCCCACATTGGACTCTACTGGTGGCACAGAGCCTGCTTGGGATTCCCTCTCTCTCCCTCCCTTCCCCTGCCCCGCCCCCCCCAAATAAATAAGATATCTTTCATATATCTTCAGATATCTTTTCTCCCCGTCTGTAGCACGAGTTTCCTTTCTGTCGTTCACAGAGGCAAAGTTTTGGTTTTGATAAAGTCTAATTTATTGACTTTTTCTTGTATGGATTGTGCTTTAGATGTCACATGTAAGAAATCTTCACCAATCCCTACTTCCTAAAGATTTTTTCCGATATTTTCCCTTAAAGTTTTATGGTTTTACATTTTACATTTAAACCTGATTTGTTTTGAGTTAATTTTTGATTAAGTTGTTTCAGTTTAAGGTCCAATATATGTATTTGCCTATAGATGTCCAATTCCTGTAGCACCATTTATTGAAAAGACTATCTTACATGCATTGAATTGTGATGGCATCTTTTCAAAAATGAGTTGGCCATTGTATTCTACTGCTGCTGTAAGAAATCACCACAAACTTGGTGGCTTAAACAATAGCAAATTATTATCTTATACTTGTGGAGGTCTGAAATACAACAGTGGGTTTCCCTAGGTTAATTCAAGGTATTGTGGAGGTTGTATTCTTTCTAGAGGCTCCCAGGGAGAGTTTTCTTTTTCCCTTTTCTACTTTCTAGAGGCTACCTGCATTCCTGGGTTCATGACCCCTTCCTCCATCATCAAAGCCAGTGACATAACATCTTCAAATCTCTTTTTGACTTTAACTCTTCTGCCTCTCTTTTCCACTTATAAAGACCCCTGAGATTACATTGTGCTCATTTAGGTAATCCAAGATAATCTTCCCCTCTCAGGATACTTCATTTAATCACACCTGCAAAGTCCCTTTTGACATGTAACCTACTATAGCACAGTTTCAAGGATTGGATATCTTTGCGGGAGGCCATTACTGTGGTGACTATAGTTTTGCTTGTGTGGGTCTATTTCTGGCTTCTCTGTTCTGTTCCATTGATCTGTGGATCTATCCCTCTGCCAATACCAGTCTTGATTACAGTAGCTAAGTAGTAAGTCCTAAAATCAGGTAGACTGATTCTTCTCACAATATTCTTTTGTCTCAAAACTATTTGAGCCATCCTGATTCCTTTGATTTTCTGTATAAATTTTAGAATAATCTTATCTATATAAAAAATCTTGCAGATATTTAGAAGAGGAATTGTGTTAAACCTCTATATAAATTTGGGGAGATTTGACACCCTTAATATGATGAGTCTTCTAATCCATGAACAGGTATGTCTCTGTTCATTTAGATTGTCTTTGATTTCTTTTTCTCAGCATTGTAGTTTAGCTTTCAAGGCCTTTATGTATTTTGTTAGATTTACAAGTAAATATTTCATTCTTTGTGAGCATTTGTAAATAATATTTAATTTTGGTTTTCATGTGCATGGTCCTTACATATAGAGATACAACTAATTTTTATATGTTAATTTTATACCCTTTGACTCTACCAAACTTGCTTATTAGTTTTAAGACTTTGTTTCTGTTGTTGATTCCTTGGGATTTTCATGTCATCTGCAATTAGAGACAGATCTTTCCTGATTTGTATGCCTCTTCCTTTTCTTGCTTTTTTGCACAGGCCAGGACTTCCAGTACTATGTTGTATAAAAGTGGAAAGATAGGAAATCCTTGCCTTTTTCCTGATCTTAGGCGAATTTCCCCTCTATTCCCAGTTTTTTGAGAGTTTTTACCTAAAATTTATGTTGAATTTCATAAAAAGCTTTCTCTGTACTGATTGACACAGTCACGTGATTTTTCTTCTTTAGTTGTTAATATGATAGAATATGTTAATTGATTTTTGAGTGTTGGATCAGTTTTGCTTTTCGAGAAATTTTTCCATTTCATCTATATTGTCAAATTGATGCATGCAGAGTTGTTGGTAGTATTCCGGTACATGCTCATTTTGTAGTTATCTATGACATTTTATTTACTTATTTAGAATACATTGTTTTATTTATTTTTTAAAAATGTTTTCAGTGTTGAAAGAGAGAGAGAGAGAGAGAGAGAGAGCAGGGGAGGGGCACAGAGAGAGGGGGACAGCGGATCTGAAGCGGGCTCTGTGCTGATAGAAGAGAGCCTGATGAGTAAGCCAAAGTCAGATGCTTAACTGACTGAGCCACCCAGGTGCCCCAAATATATTGTTTTATTATAAATGTGTCTTTGGAGTACTTGAGATATGCATAATTTAGGTGATCATTCTCAAACAGGTGTCATGGGGTACCCAGTGTTGAATAGAAAAATGAAAAACTATTTTATTCTATCTTTGGTATAGAGAGTACAAGTAGATATGGCATAAAGTTTGTTACGAGTCCTGACAGCCCAAAGAATTTTGCAAAAGCTTTTTAGATTATATTTTAATCCTTCATACAAACAACAGTCAGATTCTTTTTGTAATATATAATACATATATATTTACTTCACCTTGTATTCCAAATATCCCAAGTATACCAACTTAATACCTACCTCCAAAAAAGCTACAATCTATCCTATTAAAGATGAAAATATATGTAGTATTAGCAATGATTAGGTGTAACTCTATTTTTGGTTCTCTAGGAATTTTATTTTGCAACAAAATCACAGTGACGACGTTTCACGTTCTGCAGAGTTTTTTGTTTCTTATTATCATTTGTACTTATTTTCAGTGCAGCCTAAGGCAAAACTGTTGCCTTGGTACCACAAAAAAATATATACCCTTTTATTTCAGCAAAGCTGAAATTCTTGTAGTTTACGCCATGCCCATTTTGATGAGTATCTCAGGACAGGGATGTCATGTACATCATATTCCTGCTTCCACTCACCATTTCTGCACCAATGGAAACATACCTCATTAGCCTGCCAGGGCACTCTATTCCAGAAAGTAAGGCAAAAGATTGTTATTCCTTTTAACATAACCTTTCAGGCAACTATTTCCTACCCAAAAACATTACCCACAAAATGAAGTCCAGCAGCCTTCCCTATTCTATATGTTTTATGAGGAAATTATTTGAAAATAAAACAAAATAAAAAGCATGACACTGAGTTTAGACCTAAAACTTACAGGTGGTCATTTATAGGTAACATTTAAACAAAAAATTATTTGGAAATGAAAGCCTCTTTAAAGTATGCAATAGACTGACAACAGAAAAATATTATTCTAACACCATTATTCTTACAGCCATACTGTGCAAAATATGCTGAAAATTGTATGCTGCCAGATTTCACATTAATCTGTGGTTCTGTATGGTTCAACAGGGATGTTTTTAAATAGTGAACACACTGGATCATCATTATCATTATCATTATCATTATCATTATTATATTATAACTTCAAAAAGTTTATCTTAAATAAGATACCGTAAGAAAGATTTTTATTCACTCACTCATTCCACAAATATTTCTTGAATGCTTAATAAATGTCATCCACTATTTTCAGCTCCGAACATAATTGGGAAACAAGGAAACCAAAGTTCTGCTCCCATGAGGGATGATAAAGACAGCGAGAAATGCACAAACATTCATACATAACTGTATGCAGAGTACTGAGGTAGGATGGTTAGCTGGAGGATACTTGGTAACTAATTTAGTTTGATGGGGGAGGGGTGTCTTCTCAAAGAAGCTGATAACGTGATCAGAAATGTGAATTACATAACAGAGTCAGCTTTGTGAAGTTGGGGACAGAGGAAGAACATTCCATGCAGGCAGCTGACCACATAATTTATAGACCCCCTCGCAAAGGAAAATGTGAGACCCCTTGTTCTAAAAGCAGAGAACGTTACCATTAAATGTATTAAAATATAAAGCTTTCTCGTTTCTTCTACGGTCTTTCTTTTGGACTTGCTATAGTGGTTTTTTTTTTGTTTGTTCGTTTGTTTTTGTTTTTGTTTTTAGTTTGTTATATTAACATTACTGATATATTAATGTTATTCCAAGTGAAGAAAATTAAAATTTCTAATTATTAGATAAATGTTACCATTCATCTTTAGATTGTGTAGTGCCTGTTTTAAAAGCAAAAGTAACAGAATTTAACTCACAGTTGGCATCACGAATGCTACACAATTTTTGACTTCATAGTTTGGATATACATATACATTTAACTGATACCAGAAACATTGTACAAAATTGACTCAACTATTTTTTCAGCTATTTTTTTCACTCCTTGATAGGCACATGTTCTACAAACATTCTCTAGCTTGAACTTAGTTATAAGTAAGGAAAGATTAAATGAAAACGAACCAAGGATTGCCCTATGTTTCTCTTCCTTTCTATACCATCATTTTCAGAATAGGTGGTTAGCTGATACTGGGAAGATACATGAGCAAAAAAGGTAATGGATAGGGCTCTTTGATTATTCGTGCTTCTTAGGACACCACTGCTTCCTTTCTATATTTGAAGCAAGTTCTGGTTCTGAACAGAAGGTGTGCCCTCTCGGAGCTCTCGGTGTCCCTACTTACTCTGTTCTAGACATTTGCTTACCTTGTACTCATTTTGAGCCATAGTGAACTCCTACTGCACGTCGTAGGTCTACCAGAATTCTGTGCTCCTGAGGCGCTGTAAATGCTACATGCAAATGAGCTGGCAATGAACGATGGAAATATTGTATGTATTTCCTCTGCTCACCCACGTGCTCCAGTGTGCCACTGAATTTCAGTTATGAGACACAAGTTAAAAGATAAAATTATTAAAAGATTGGAGATGGCATCAGTAGAGTACCACATCAAGTACAGTGCCCTTTTGACACCAGGGCCTGTGTGATTGCACAGGTCACACACCCATGAATCTGGTCTTTCAGGCAGATCAAGAGCTAATACAAAAGCCTGAAAGCAGAAATGAACTTGTCACTTTTTAGAATGAGAAAGCAGCCATCGAAGCTTGGTGGGTGGAGAATGGAGGAGGTGAGGTCGTTGAGGAAGGAGGTAACAGATGACCTTTGCCAGGCTTTGCTTGCCAGGGTAAGAGGTCTGATGTTTACTCTGATTTTGTTTTTTTTTTTTAATGTTTTTATTTATTTTTGAAGGAGAGAGAGACAGAGCATGAGTGGGGGAGGGGAAGAGAGAGAGGGAGACACAGAATCTGAAGCAGGCTCCAGGCTCTAAGCTGTCAGCACAGAGCCCGACGCGGGGCTCAAACTCACGAACTGTGAGATCATGATCTGATTTTGATGGGAGACTATTGAAATATTATACACTAGGAACAGCATGGTCTGGTCTACATTTCTAAAAGACCATTCTTCTGTGGAGCATGAAGTAGTCTCAGAGAGGTGGTGGTTTGAATTATGGTGGAAATAGCATATAGACAGAGAGATGCGCAAGATTCAGGATATGCTTGAGAAGTTACATGAACATGGCTTCTGTTGGGTTGGGTGTATGGTATGAGGGGAAAGAGCAAGAAGAGATTATTAGGGTTTTTTTTTCCTTACAGTGAAGTGAGGAAGTCTAGTGGTAGGGCAGGTTTGGTGGAGACAGCATATTTCTTTTGGCCAAAATGACTCTGTTGTCTGCTAAAACTCCAGGGGATTTTGCCAAATTGGCTATTTAGAATGATAGACCTAACAGTTGGGGAATAAATAAATATAAACTAAGGCAATATATAGAGTAAACTTACAAAAAATTGTAGATTATTTGCTAATTTCTCTCTGTAGGAGAGGTGACTAGCTCTTCTTCAGATGGTGCCGAGCTAACAAGTTCACAAATAAAATCTTTCTTTTATTTCCTCCTCTTAATAATGGGTCACTCACGGTACATACCCAGGAAGGTCTGTAGGCTCATCCATTAGAGAAGAAACAAAATCTTAGGAGCAGCAAATCATGTAGATTTTGGAATTTGTGAAGGTGGCATAAAATTTTGTTTTAATAATTACTGACAGATTACACATCCGACAGAAATAGCCTCAGATGAGATTCCAGAGGTCCTTTACTTTTGTTAGTCTTCTCTGCACTTTTCTATTTTATTTCTCTCCTTTTTTGGATCTCTTAAATTTAAGTGGTCAAAATCAATGGGTCAAAACTGATCCTGGAAAGTTACAACCAAAAGACTAGTATCTTGACTCAACCTTTAGCCACTTGTGTTGTGGTGACTCATGCTTGGTGAGAGCTTGCTTGGGCTGTTTGCGATTTGCAAGAGTGACATTAGAACAGTAATGCACCACTCTCTTACTGATACCTATCACTTCTCATCCCACAGCGTCTAGAAACGATTATGTGAAAAAGAGTCACTTTCCTACCACAGGTGAAGATGTGAAAGGGGAAAGGGTGACAGGAAAAAGCACCCTGTTACGCCTCAAATAGCTGCAATGATAGAGCATCTATCATATGCTAGCATTTTCTATCTTCTGTTTTTAAAACTTGAGACACCAATGCAGGATAAATGACTTAATTCCTCATTTTACAGATGATAGAGCTGGTAAATTTCATCTTTGGGAATCAAATTCATATTGTCAAGTGACAAAATCTGTTTTCCACTATACAACACTGCCTCTATAAACACACACACACACACACACACACACACACACACACAACTTTGCCATTGAAAGTTTCCTTTTTACATACCAAATATCCATATGCTTTTGTGTTCTAACTGGGCTCCTTAGAATGTTACTTTTAGAGGCTGATTCAATATCTAATGTTACAAATAAGAAAACCAAAGCACAAAGAGATTAGCTGACCTATCCAATGCCACATAATAATATATTTAATGATAGTAGCTTACTAATGTTATATATGAATTATTTAATGACATTTGCAAATTGTCCTGTTAATCAGCAAGAAGGTGTCTAAGAACCGTAAGATGGGCTTGAATTTCACTTTCCTCCAAACTTCTGTGTAAAATGCAAGTTTTTATTTTGCACAGTTTAAATGAATTTGAATAGAGAAATGCAATTAGAGATAGGATTAGATTGTCTTCTACTTAGCCTAATTCTACATTTTAGGACAAATACAACTTGTCCTTATTATTTATGAAAATTGGTTCAACTGTAATCTCATTATGTTTATTCTCAAATAGAAGCAAATATCAGAAACTATACATCCAACATGCAAATGACCATTTTTTTTTCTGAACACATAACAAGAAAAGGATACCATAGAACTTTCCTGTAACACAAGTTAAATTAGCATGATTTACTTGGGACCATAGCAGGATCCACAAGGATTTGGATATTTCTTAGTATCTGCAATTAGATAAAATGTTAGTCACTGCATGAATGAGGCTAAAAAGGAGGGTTTTTTTCGGATATTATACAGCCTGAAATAAAATTAGAATGCGCTTCATTAAGGAAAGAGGTTAAAAAATTACCTCTTGGGTTTCTTGTTTTTTTTTTTTTTCAGTGTCTCCAAAGATTTCTGAGACCTAGATAAGCTGTTAACACTGTTTCAAAGTTTGTGATATTTAGGTGTTAACTCTGTAGGATGGAAACTACTTGGTTAGAAAAATAGGAAGAATAGGTAATATTTTGCAGCACTGTGAAATTCATCCAGGACCAAGTGGCCGAATGCAGTTAAGCATAACACAGTTTTAGTGGCTTATGCAAAATATTGCTAATTTGTCCAGATCTTAATTGGAACAACTTTTCTCTGGGAGAAATGTTACTGTTCAATACAGAATGCAAGAGGTAGATGGAACATCAGGTAATGATGCCTATGCTACATGCCAAGGGAACTGTGTAAAGACTGAAGAGCAAGTAAAAAAATTGCAAGAGAGAAATGTGCTCATAATGTACTCTTTGGTGAATAAAGGTTATGCTACTATAAGGAGAGACATCTATGAAGTACTTGACGCCTCCACTAAAAGTCGCGAAATTAGCAATTAGCCAACAAATAGATCTCAAGAATCTGTGTGCTTACAATTGTGATTGGCCCAGTGAGAAACACAGTGGCCTGTGCATGCCTGCCTTCAAGGAGTGCCCAGGGACGTCCCTAGGAAAAGAGGCTGTGACAGCAAGCTGTAAAAGGTACAGCCAACATACACAATGATATTTTCCCACTAAGCCTAAATGTGACTCACAGAGCCATTTTGTATTCAGTTTTATAATCTCTATCATGGTAACTGTTTCGGGAAATACTATGATGAATGTCTAGAGCAGATTATGTGGATGTAGCTGTGCAATTAGGGCAATTCTCTCTGTGCTGGGCACGTGTAAAATGAGGGTAAATAAGAGTACTTCCAAGTACGGTCATGAGATTGAAAAAAAAGTACCAAAACTGCTTAGCCTGATCCCAAGTCCTTCCAGTCATTGTCATCAGCATCATTATCGCCATCATCATCACACAGCAAAATCTGCATGGACATTTTGTTAATGAATAGAATTAAATGAGAATAAGAATAGAATTTTCCTCCTTATTTGCAGTAGTTTCTCTACTGGGGAAAATTGCGAGTGTGTACCTATCTTAATAGGGAACCTCAGTCCTGACGTTGCAATTGCATTCACTCTTAAAAAAAAAAAGGACTGATTATAATTCATTTCAATAAACAATTACTCAATGTGTGAATATGGTAGGCATGGTAGTAGGCATGAGCATACGAAGATACATAAAATTCATCCCACTTTCAAGAACTTTCAGCTATAGAGAGAGATTCCAACAAGTAAAGACGTTTAGTAGCTTGTGATCAGCGCTCTGATAGAGCCATTACAAGGTGCTATGGGAGCAGATTGGAAGTAGGCCTATCCCAGTCTGGAGGAGAAAGGAAGCATCTGTGAAGATTTCTTGGAAGAATTATGCAATGGGTGAGTTATATTTAGATGAAGGGGATTATAAGAACAAAACAAGGAGGCTTGCATAGACATTGTGTTTTGAGGGAACTATAAGTAGTTTTTGAATGCCTGGACTAAAGTGTAGTGTAGCAGACTTGAAAAGAAGGTATAAATGTCAGCAGGGTCTAGATCACTAAAGACCTTTGATCAGACTAGAATGGCTGGTCTAGATGTGATGGCTGATAAGAATTACCATTCAGCTCATGTTCATATTTTCTTTTACTTCAATTTACTACCAATATCTGCAAATAACTCATGAAAGGATTCATGGATGAGGAAATAAGTCAGTATCTGGCCTCAGATCCCACACCTATCTAAAGTGATAGGCAGTGTGAGCTATTGTGTGAAAAGTCAGATAGCAGAGAATCTATCCAGGCTTCTAACCTTTATCACATTGGCCTTGGGGAGAGACTAAGTCACCACTCCCATGCAAAGCAATCCTAGCTGAAGCCTGATTACATTCCTTAGATATCCATTTCTTATTCATCCATAAGAATTAAAATTGGCCATAGCCTAACACAGCCTTCTATGCAAGTTCAGGGAATTTGGACTTGACCAAATAAGAAGTATTTCAAACTAATTAAGTTTCAAGTATAAAAACAGTATGATTCCTTCTATTTTGGAAATCACCCCCACATCAGCATGTTTCCAGATATCATTCAAATATATTGAAGATTACAGTAGGAAATGGCTGAAGGCCGCAAGTGGGGTGAGAAGACTTGACTGAGTCTAAGCAAGAAAAAATGAGAACCTCAACTAGGTCAGCTGCAGTGGGCATGGACTGTGGGTAAGTCTAGGAAAGACAGTCATGAGACAAACCATCAGGACTCACGACTGATATACAGAGAACCAAACAGCGATGACAAGTTCTATGTGCTTTGGCTTATTTCTGAGATGTCCACTATTCTAGAAATCTGTAACCCAATTGGCTTAGTCATTTAGGATCAGGCCCATCTCTTCAATGTGGAAATAGATTCTACAACCCTCTTTGGACCATCTTTGTCTTAAGAATGCTGTAACAGCAGATCATAGGGATCTTACCAGTTTTACCTCTCACGGTCATGGACTATGAGAAACCAGTAATACAATATTTGATTGTATTCTCTATTTTGTATCAATCTCCCTGGCCATAAGGCAGGACAGATCTAATGCATACACACACATACAGAGGTATAGACAGTTATGGCATAAACTCATGATGAAGACTTGAGAGTATCTGAAAATCATCAAAGGAGTAAAAGTAAATACGGAACAATTCTACCCTAATATCTAAATGCTGAAAGGACCTCAACCAAACACATAATATTTGGTCAATTAGGACCTTCACACAGTGATATCTATATATTTCCATATAATTCATGTTCAGTATGAAATTCTAATTTTCAAAAGCAGAGAAGTTTCTCTGTTTTTATTTTGATATCAGTTCCTGTTCCAGTGATATGTGGGGAGCAGTAAGAGTTCAGGTCTGGATTAAGAGGGGTGTCTGGAGGGGGCTCTGTCAGTTAAGCATCCGACTCTTGATTTCAGCTCCGGTCATGATCTCAAGGTTTGTGGGATCAAGCTCTGCATCACATTCTATGCTGCCAGCATGGAGCCTGCTTCATATTCTCTCTCTCCCTCTCTCCCTCTCTGCCCCTCCCTCCCCTCAAAATAAAGAAAAACTCTTTTTTAAAAAAAGTAGAATAGCCTTACCTGTAACTAATCTTATTTAATACATCTGAGTGGGCCTTGAAAAAACTTATCTTTGAAAAATAAAGGTTCTCAGAGCGATTTTATGTGCATTCAGGGTTGGAGGACAGGTTTCCTAAATAAAGTTCAAATTCCTTATTACGCCATATATGGTCCTCTATTCTCTGACCCTTGCCTGCTGCCCTAGCCCCACTTCCCCACTGCAGTCTGCTTTCTACCCGTACCAAATAGCCTGCAACTCTTCAGACATGTTAGACTGAGTTGTGCCTACCTGCCATGTCTGTCTGTATAATGCAAGAACCCAGGTTAAAATTGATTACTGACTCCATCGGCTCCTCCTGCATTCTAATAAGGACTCCTATCACAGACTATGAACACCTTGAATCAGGATCAGAAATAAGGCATTTAAAGTTGCCTGCAGGCTGCAGCTATTATACCAAGACTGTTGGCAAAACCAAAACATTCAGAAAAGCCCTTCCTTTGAGGAAAAACACTTTAGTAAACCTTTTTTATGCAAAGAAAAGATCCTGATCCTACTCTGAAGGGAAAAATGGGGAGCCATAGGGGACCTAAAAGCCTCAGGATAATAGGGCTGTAGAGAATCTTGGTTTTCTGGGCAAAGAGATGTTCTGACAAGGCAAGACCAGCTTCTGACTGACAGAGAAGACAGAGAGTCCTGGATTTCAGCGTTCTTGGAGGGTCTCAAAGCAGCAGGCTGCATTCTGATCCTAAAGCAGAGGCTCTTACCCCTACTGTTTGACTTGATGCTGACTAATGGGTCTAAGCCAGAGGAGGTTAATGGACACAGAAGGAAATTTGAGAGTTCCAGGTGCCCCCCTTCTTTCTGTCAAAGACAGCAGTACCAGAAAGTGTTCAAATAACCATTCACTCTCTTAAAACAAAACAAACAAAAAAAAAACTGTAAAAGGTGATTGTTATTAGCTTATCTACAACTCTAAAAGTCCCTGGTGTGGAGGATGAAGTAGTATCTATAAGCACACAATGAACTAACTGGAAGCAAAGACAATGTCATAGGGTGGGTCTGTTTGCATTAATAATTGATACCCTTTGAGTGCTAACGATACTAGGCACTGATGTTTCTTGGTTCATGTAATCCTCACTGTTAGTTCCACCCTGGAGTGAGATAAGGTTGTGGAAGTAGACACGTAGAGAATTCAGGGTCAAAACATCGGGCAAGTGCCAGACTGTGGTTTGCCCCTTGTCTCAGTCTAGCTAGAGCCCCTTCTTTTGACCATGTAACTTAAGAACATGCAGCCCACAATGGCAAAGGTAAGGAAAACCTACCGAAAATCTTTATTACGAATAGCAAAGGAGATTCGAATAGAAATTTTACCAGGCAATCACTTAAGTACAGCACTGACCACTGAAAAAAACATATATGTGCTACAAAACAAAAAATAAATCAATAAAAGTTTTATTTAGGACCTATTTCACAGTAAAAGCAATCTCTTGTTCTGTTTGTGGCTAAGTTGCTTTTTCAGTAATAAATCTCGTTTGACGGAGTCAAATTTCTTAGTATTTTGCCTGTACCACCATAAATTTTTATTTTATTGAAATGTATCTTCTTCCTTGTTCCATTTTATTCCATTTAATGATACTCCCCAGCTTTAATTGTACTAAAAAACCTCCTCCACCTTGTTAAGTCGATTTGGGAGTTTGTAGAAGAATCCCTCTTTGTTCCTAAGTAATTCATTTTTCTATTTGTAGGGAAAGAAATATTTTACCAACACTTTTAAAAAGAACCTGCACTGGATAGAATCTCTTCTAATTTTAAGAAAGGTAAGTACCTTTCCCACTGAAAATACAAATTCCCATAGATATGAGATAATTCTGAGGAAGCCATACAAGATAAAGCCACGTACATAAAGTACAGACACCAAGCTCACTTAGTATTTCTTTAAGAGATAGTCTTATTGTTATACCATAAAATGACCTATCTGAAAGGCTTTTGCTTTTTCAGTTATCTGATATAAATTAAATTTGGATAATATCACATTGTGTTTCGCACGAGTTTCAGTGGCTGCCACTAAGCACATATTCATTTTGTCAGAGCAGTAAACTATAGAGTCTACTTGGTGGTTTTGGTGATGAAAAACTATCAGAAGGTAAAGAGCTCTCAATGGATTTGAACTAATCAAATCAGTAAAAGTTATTTGTGGCCAACTCAAAACTGCTAGAAAATGGCACATCAAGTCCTAAAGAGTAGGATAAGGAAAAATAAGGTGTTTTTTTTTTTTTTTTCTATTCTCTTATAGACCAAGATGTTGTGAAGCATTCTTTGCCAATATAATACTCCAAGGGTTAGGTTTTGGTAATTAAAACTATTCACCCTTATTATTAAAATTTATCTGTATTTAAAATCTGAGGTCAACCAGCATGAAGAGCTAAATCATAATTAGTTAAATAAAACTAACCAGGGAAGTTATATGATTTGGCCGAAAACACAGAAAGTCAATGAGATGGGTCTTCATTTGAGCTTTATAATTGAGACCTATCTGTTACTGTATGCCCTAACTTACACTCTTTATTTTTTAAATAAGTTTATTTCTTTCTCTTTGAAAGAGAGGCAGAGAGAGAGCAAGGGAGGGGCAGAGAGAGAGAGAGAGAGAGAGAGAGAGACAATCCCAAGCAGTCTCCACACTGTCAGTGCAGAGCTTGATGTGGGGTTCGAACTCACAATCACAAACCATGAGATCACGACTTGAGCCAAAACCAAGAGTTGGACGCTTAGCTGACTGAGCCACCCAGGCAGCCCCAACCTACCCTCTTTAATATGAAGATAATAAACTTCATCACAGGGTGGGCATTATACCAGTCATTCAGCACTGCTGTTTTCACTACTGATGTCTGGCCAACAGTCAGTGTACTGTTGACAGGGTGTTTGTTTGTTTTTTTCTGTTTTTCTAATGCTGGTCTTCCAGTTTTCCCATGGATGAACTGCCTTCTCCCAACTCCCCTGCTACTTCCCATTTTCCATGTGGGTCCAACTCAAATGGCCTGGCATGAATCGTTTTAGTGTTAGGAAAAAAAGTTTGAATCACCTTTAAAGATTTTTAAATTGTGAGTTATGGTCTAAATACTTGTCCTTGCATCCCAGGACTTGTCGTGTATTAATGCTTTGGGGGGAGGTTGAACATTCTCAGGCACTGATGGTTAGTTTTCTATTTCATTTTTACTAGTATCTAAGTTTCCTAATACTAATAGTAATACTTCCAGGTTAGTATTAAAATAGATTTGTGATAGCTTCCATTCCCAGATACCCAACTGCTGGACAGAGACAGAAGACAGCTGAGATCACACAGAGTAAAGAGTGGCAAATTGAAGGTGAACATAAATAGAGTAGATGATTCAGAAAAGACTTCAATCCTCAGATCAGTAAATGAACCTGTCTTTTTATTCCTTTCAGTTTGTTTTTTAACAAACTTGGGTATTAAGTACCTATAAGCCTAATTAGTGGAAACACCATTGATTTTGGAGTCAGACCGATTTCAGTTCGAATTTCAGTTTTGCTTTTCATTAGCTATGAGAGACCTGGATAATCTGTTCTTGCTAATTCTCAGACCTGCCTTTGATGAAATAAGGAGAATAGAAGACTGTGAAATTTAATGCTGACATGTAAAGTACCCAGCACATGGCGAACGTTACCCTAGTTTGTAACGTTACATTAGTGCTCCCTCTGCACTCCTACCCCTCACCCCACACAACACACAAAGGTGTCAGGGAAATAGAAATGAATATGACAACAGCCACCAGACTGTAAGTTCTTCTAGGACAGATACTCTTTCCTATATACTTTTGCTTCTCCGGTCCCTGGCTCAGTGGCTAGCGTATTGTAACTCAACATGTTTGTTGGGAGAACAGGCTGTGTCGGTATATAGGAACTCACAATCTATACAGGCTAAAGATGGGCCCTCAGAAAAAAGTAGGAAAATTACACTGAAAACCACCTAGGATGTAACTCATGTAAATAGCTGGTAGGGAGAGGGAGCTTAGTAGTAGCTCAGCTCCTCTGAGAAGGACTAGAGCCCAGATGAAGAGACTCTAGGAAAGGTTAGGAGGTGCTATGAATGAAATAGAGGAAGAATAGGTCACCATTTTACACTCTCTGTCAGATCTTCGTGAGACTTTGGGAGAAGAAAGATCTTTCGGCTGCCATGGAGGAAAGATTTTTATCATGAATTTTGGGTCATTGCTGAGAAATATCTTTAAATTAAATAACACCAGACACAGAATCCAGGGAATCAGTGGCCTGGCTCTGTCTTAAAGTAGCCAGAATGCATTTTGGAAATGTTCATAGTCTCACGCCTCATTTTCCCATATGTGAGTAAAGACCAATCATTAAGATTATTCACTTAACATTGATTCCTCACAGTGATTTTCTCCAAGAGACCAAAGCACTGTTCCTTTCCCTGTTCAGAGCTCTGAGAGAAGGGTGGGGTCTTTCCTCCAGTTGCGAAAGGACTCTTAAAAGCACTACTGAGAAGACCGACTTTTCACTACCCTAAATGTACCTGCTTTCATTTTTATCATGACAGGACTTATTCTATATATGTTAAATAATGGTTGCAAATGGATTCTGTTACTGTGAAATAAAAGTTAAGATTCTATTCCAGTATGGTCTTAGAATATATGTTAGCAGAGCTTAATTATCACTAAATTGCGAGAGAATAACGACATGGCATCTTTACACCTGGGAGCTATTCCACTCCCTCGGTGCCTTCTATTATCCACTTAAAAAGAGTTCTCCAGCGGTTTGGCTTTGCATTTTCATTATTTGACAGGCATTGACTATAGCACATGCGTAGCAGTTGACCACTTCTCACCACCTTCAGTGCCACTACTGTTGTCTAAGGCGCCATCTTGCTTCACCTAGATTTCCGCAAAACTGTCTTTAACCGGTATCCTTTTCTCCGCCCTCATCCCTCATTAGCCCCTATTACTGTCTTCTCCATATCGCACATAGAGAGATGATAACACATTGTGAGTCATGCCACGCCTCTGCTCAAAATCCACACTGACTCCCCTTTTGGTGCTTCATAAAAAGCCAAAGGCCTTATGGGGATCCACATACTATGAGTGTGTATAATCTGTCCCCAACTTGTCTCTGCTTTGCCCTCTTCTCTTACTCTCTCCCCGTTCTCTTCATTCCAGCCATACAGGTTTTCTTGCTGTTTCACAAAACTGTCATGAATGTTCTCACTTAAGGAATTAGTGCTAGCTGTTCTCTCTGGCTATGCTGAAAAAGCCCATATGGCTTTTACCTTCACTTCCTTCATGTCTCTGTTCAAATGTCATTTTCTGTTTGAGGCCAGCCCTGACTCTCTTTACACCTGGAAACCATGTAACTCTATTTACACTTCTAAACCTTTGTCTTTGGCCCTCTCCATTCCTCCTATTCTGTTTTTGTTTTTGTTTTTCTTTTCATAGCATTTATCACTTTATAAGAAACAAAAATTATTTTATTTATTATGATTGTTATTTATGTCCTTCTAAACTGACATAAGCTCAATGAGGGTAGGATTTTGATGGTTACTGAATCTTCACTGCCTGCAATAGCGCTTGGCGTATAGTAGCTGATCAATAAATATTTTAAATAAATAATGCATTTTTTTTTTACTGTTTATTTATTCTGAGACAGAGAGCAAGTGGGTTAGGGGCAGGGAGAGAGGAGGGTGAGAGAGAATCCCAAGCAGTCTCAACACTGTCAGCACAGAGCCCCTTCCAGTGCTAGAACCCACGAACCATGCGATCATGACCTGAGCCGAAATCAAGAGTCAGACGCTTAACCGACTGAGCCATCTAGGAACCCCTATGATGCATATTTTAATATTATATGTAGACATAATAAAGTCCCAAATTTTTTAAAGTGCCAATAATTAAAGAAAAAAGAACTATGTATTATTTATCACTTGGGTGAAGTAAGTGCAAAAGAAAGAAACAAAGAAACAAAGAGAGTAAGATCCCTCGTAGTATGTATACTTTACAAAGACTGCATTTTTTCTGTTATTTGTTTTGGTTTACTACTAAGAGATTGAACATACAAATGGACAATGGCCAGACCATATATACAAATAGAACTTTGACCTAAAATCTTCAGCACCTACCAAGGAAACCATTCCCCTTATCTATAATAAACAACCCAGAAAGCCAGCTTGCTGAAGTCAGACTTGCAGGAAGCCAGATTGCTGTCTCTAGTGACAGTCTAGGAAGCTAAACAATAACTTCTGCAACAGTCAGTCCCAAATGGCTTGGACGTCATGGATAACTGACAGCTTCTCTAGTTTTCGCCCCTGTTTCCAACTTAAGACCAACCAGAAGAAGCCAAATATGTGTCCCGAAGCAGTCACATAGGACATTCCACTTCTAGTTAGCCCACCTATAACTTCCTCTTGGAAAGATCCTTCAAGCAGACCTACTTTCCACTGTAAAACTTTCCAATTTCCTTGAATCTCTACCAAAATGCAAGCGACAGTAGCTGACTCCCTTACTATAGCAAGCTCAGAATAAATAGCATTTGCTTTTTTCATTTGGTTGGTCTTTGTTTAGTATGTCTTAGTATGTCCTGAACTCCTAGAATAACACACAGTACAAACTAGGTGCTTGGTGAATACTCATTAAATGAATAAATGAATGGAGGACTAACATCATCAAGGAAAATGGCACTTAATGTCATGACATTTTTTTAACTTGCCTTAAAAGAAAAAAATGGAAATTGTTTCCCATGTACACTTCCATCTTGAGGCTGTTTAAAGCTATCTTAACTCTGTCCTGAAGAAAAAGAGAAAACTGAGTCATATTAGTAGAAGATAGGTCTTTCTGTGTGACTCAAGAAAGGATAATAAATATAGCATCTGAGGACAAGCTTTCCTTTGCATCCTGCTCATTGATTTGTCTTTGGTATCCTGAACTTCAAGGATTCCATGTAGTTTATGTGGTGGAAAAGTATCTCCTCTCTATTTCTTACCCTATCTCTCAGAGGAGTTGTCATAATCCACACGTGGTCCAGGCCAGCTTCCCAGGAAACTAGGTTAGAGTCGAAACCCCAGTTAGTAGTAGAATGTGACTGTTTGCCTATAGTTTCTATAGACAAGCCAGACAAGTATATAAAAAGGGTGTCTGTGACCATAGTAGGCAGCTGGTAGGAAATTAAGAGGCTTCAGAATATGGCTACCTTTTTGTTATTTTCTACTAAAAATACTTTACCTGCTTTTCCTAATAGAACTTCTGGAAAGGTACAGGGCTGGAAATGGAGAAGGTGACTAGGTGTGAACATTGGGAACCATTGAACAATGTGGTCTATAGATCACAATCATATTTTGCAAAAGGAGTTTGAATATAAGGTAAGCAGGGAAACAAGTTCCTTGAAAAGAAAAGAATACAATATAGTGGTGTTTTAGGAAGACTGGGCTGCCAGCCTGTGGTATTTGCCAGTAAAATTAAATTGTCAGATTTCTGTAAAATTAAATAGAATAGGTGACATTACCTCAATTTAATTTATTTATTTTAAATAACTTTCTGATAATTATTTTGGATCAAATTCAGGGAAAGAAATTTCAAAGAAAACAAAAGTAAGCCCATTTCTTCCTTTTAACATCAATCTTTTCTCATAAAATGTTATTAATTCATTTTATATCAAAATATAGATTAATTTTTTGTAATGAATTAAGGCAGACAATTAACATTATATGGGTAGGAAAAATTTAAGGTGTATTTAGACTATTAAAGGGTTCATGTGGTGCACAAAGTGAGCTTTTCAAATATTAATCATGTGTGTGTACCTGTGTGTGTGTATGCGTGTGCATGCATGTGTATGCGTGTGAAAGAGGAAGAGGAGAGGAGAGGAGAGGAGAGGAGAGGAGAGGAGAGGAGAGGAGAGGGGAAGAGAGGAGACGAAAGGAGAGAAGAGAAGGGAAGGGAACGGAAGGGAAGGGAAGGGAAGGGAAGGGAAGGGAAGGGAAGGGAAGGGAGATAGGTGAAAAATATATCACAATTTTTCTGAAAATTCAGTCAGAGATTGTTAATGACAAGTTAATGGCTTAAAAGGAAAGAGTTTCAGATTTGAGAAAACCAATATAACTCACTCACCATATCCTTTTGTATATATTTAGTAAATATATATAACTGAACTTTAGGATCTCTGTTCATATTTTGAAGATGCATTTCAATGGCAAAATAGAGACAGCTTGCTAAAAGCCTTAGCAAATCTAATCGCATTAAAATTTGGAGTTAGATTCAAAAGGTAATTGCAGCTCGTGATTAACAACAATATTAATAAGTGAATCAGAAACTCAACCCAGGTAACTTCCTTTATAAACGTTTTCTGGTGATACTATTATAAAAAGGAACATTAATTATTTAATCTACTATAGTTGATTTTCAGATATTAAATTGCTGTGCTGAGCTTTTGGACTCGTGATAATCAAAATGCTAAGAACTGCAAACAAGCATTCTCTGAGCCCAGAACCACTCAGCCGCTCATCTATGATTGGGAAGAGCATTTAAGGCTCATTTGTCAATATTCATGGTCAGGTTGAGTTAGGTGAAAACATTTTCATGATATTAGAGATTATACTGTAATAAGAATTCCTTGGGAAGCCTAAAGAGATGTGTGGTATACAGCTGTTATGCTACACATTTCTGGGAAATTTTGACCAAAAGAACTAGGTTTAAACTAAACCATCTGACCTTCTAGATGTGTGACCCTGGTTATATTCCTTCTTTTTTGAGTTTGTTTGTTCTTAAGGGTAAGATCTATGACCTAGGGCAGTGGTAAACGTGAAAGAAAGCATTTAAGTACTAAGAGAGTATCTGTTACATAACAGTGTCTTAGTAAATTATTTGAACAAAATAAATATTATGAAAATCTGAATAAAAGAACGAGAGAGCAAAATAAGTCTTTTGTAGTGAAGACTGGATAATGTCAGGCTCCCTTACTTCATGAGTGTGTTTGCTGATACCACTTGAGAGCCTCGCAGTAAAGTTTAAAAGGGCAAAATCTTAGGACTCTGCTGCCTGACCAATTTAAGTTCAATCATTTACTAACTTTGTATACTGGACACATTCCTTCATTTCATTATACTTCATTTCCTCTTCTGTAAAACAGAGATAAATTATCTATATACAGAGTCTTGTAGGATTAACTAATAGGAGGCAAAGAAATCACATAATACCATGTCTGCAACTTGGAGTGTGGTCTTCAAATTGAATGTATGCACCTCGTGAGGTACATGAAGTCTTTCCAAAGGTTGCATGGGCATCGAGAGTTCGAATGAAGTGACTAGACATATCCCGGTTTGTTTATCACAGTCCCCACTTATGTCTATTCTTACTGACCTATTATAAATGTCACCCCTCTTTACCTACACAGTGTGCGGGTTTGGTTAATAAATGTACAGTCACACTGGTTTTAAAAGAATCAACTTCCAGTGTCTCAACTTCCCTATGAATCTTTATTAAAATAATTTATCTAAAAATGCTCCTATTTCTAAAAATAATTTATCTAAGAATAGTCAAAAGTCATGCAAATTGTTCCTTCTCATATTCCTTTATGTAAACCACCCTTCTCTAACTTCATAAAGGATATCTTTTCTTGTCTGAGACCTCGGAAACAGAAATTCAAGGGGGCAAAGCAAAGAGGCAATTGGTAACTGTTACACCCAGACATCCAGTCCATGTCCAGCTTCCAGATCTTTTCTTAAAGTTGGGACTCACAGGTCAAATGATTGGCAAAGGGAAGTATATTAAAACATTTACTTTAACTGAAAAATTCAGCCATACGTTACCTGACTGAAAATAAATTTCATTGGCTTGATGAGGAGGACAGGTTTTGCCTATTTAATTCACAGCAAACATTTTATAATTTTAATGAGCTAAGTTTGCAGTTCCAACCCTTTTGAAAGAAACATATTTAAATTGAAGTTAAATAATTTCTTTAAAAAGTAATGTGCTGGAAAGTGTGTATTAAATTTGACAACATGTTGATATTTTCAACCTTTTCTAAACATACCATGGCAATTCTAGCAAAAGAGCTATAAGCATAATTAGTAGTCATTTGCTAAGTCTTGGTAAAGTTTTTTTGGTATATTTCCCAGAAACTGAAAAAGTGAATGATTCACACTGACTGGGTAAGGAATCCTTTGGTGAGTCAGATGGCTTCTACTTTACTTTAAAAAAAAAAAAAAGAAGAAGAAGAAATGGGGCGCCTGGGTGGCGCAGTCGGTTAAGCGTCCGACTTCAGCCAGGTCACGATCTTGCGGTCCGTGAGTTCGAGCCCCGCATCAGGCTCTGGGTTGATGGCTCAGAGCCTGGAGCCTGCTTCCGATTCTGTGACTCCCTCTCTCTCTGCCCCTCCCCCCTTCATGCTCTGTCTATCTCTGTCCCAAAAATAAATAAACGTTGAAAAAAAAATTAAAAAAAAAATAAAATAAAAAAATAAAGAGAGAATTGAGTTGCCCACTGGTATATAATTAAAAATATCTTTTGGTGAATGAATATAAAAATATATTTTGGTGAATATATATACATATATATATATATATATATAAGAAAAGTTGTTCTAGTAAGAAGTAACATTTATTCACAAATTAATAAACAAATTAAAAAGCCCCATTCATTTTCTTGTGGGTTGAATTTCCAATAAAAATTACTTTGCATATTTAATATTTTTCAACAATTAGACAATAGTTTTACCTGAATGAATTTATATTAGTAATGATTGCAATAGTTCAGTCAGATGATTGAATATGTTATTGCAATAAGCAAAAGGTAAAACACTTTTAATTATTTAAACTATGAAGAAAAATTTTAGATGTGTATGGGAGAAGCTTGAAGATCAGTAATCTAGGAAATCTATCCCTGTCTCACCCCAGTTTTCTAATATATCTCCTTAAAATTTCACAGGTATTATTTTTTTTTATTTATATATGAAATTTATTGTCAAATTGGTTTCCATACAACACCCAGTGCTCATCCCAAAAGGTGCCCTCCTCAATACCCATCACCCACCCTCTCCTCCCTCCCACCCCCCATCAACCCTCAGTTTGCTCTCAGTTCTCAACAGTCTCTTATGCTTTGGCTCTCTCCCACTCTAACCTCTTTTTTTTTTTTTTTTTCTTCCCCTCCCCCATGGGTTCCTGTTGAGTTTCTCAGGATCCACATAGGAGTGAAACCATATGGTATCTGTCTTTCTCTGTATGGCTTATTTCACTTAGCATCACACTCTCCAGTTCCATCCACGTTGCTACAAAAGGCCATATTTCATTTTTTCTCATTGCCACGTAGTATTCCATTGTGTATATAAACCACAATTTCTCTATCCATTCATCAGTTGATGGACATTTAGGCTCTTTCCATAATTTGGCTATTGTTGAGAGTGCTGCTATGAACATTGGGGTACAAGTGCCCCTATGCATCCGTACTCCTGTGTCCCTTGGATAAATTCCTAGCAGTGCTTTTGCTGGGTCATAGGGTAGGTCTATTTTTAATTTTCTGAGGAATCTCCACACTGCTTTCCAGAGCGGCTGCACCAATTTGCATTCCCACCAACAGTGCAAGACGGTTCCCGTTTCTCCACATCCTCTCCAGCATCTATAGTCTCCTGATTTGTTCATTTTGGCCACTCTGACTGGCGTGAGGTGATACATGAGTGTGGTTTTGATTTGTATTTCCCTGATAAGGAGCGACGCTGAACATCTTTTCATGTGCCTGTTGGCCATCCGGATGTCTTCTTTAGAGAAGTGTCTATTCATGTTTTCTGCCCATTTCTTCACTGGGTTATTTGCTTTTCGGGTGTGGAGTTTGGTGAGCTCTTTATAGATTTTGGATACTAGCCCTTTGTCCGATATGTCATTTGCAAATATCTTTTCCCATTCCGTTGGTTGCCTTTTAGTTTTGTTGGTTGTTTCCTTTGCTGTGCAGAAGCTTTTGATCTTCATAAGGTCCCAGTAATTCACTTTTGCTTTTGATTCCCTTGCCTTTGGGGATGTGTCGAGTAAGAGATTGCTACGGCTGAGGTCAGAGAGGTCTTTTCCTGCTTTCTCCTCTAAGGTTTTGATGGTTTCCTGTCTCACATTCAGGTCCTTTATCCATTTTGAGTTTATTTTTGTGAATGGTGTGGGAAAGTGGTCTAGTTTCAACCTTCTGCATGTTGCGGTCCAGTTCTCCCAGCACCATTTGTTAAAGAGACTGTCTTTTTTCCATTGGATGTTCTTTCCTGCTTTGTCAAAGATTAGTTGGCCATACGTTTGTGGGTCTAGTTCTGGGGTTTCTATTCTGTTCCATTGGTCTATGTGTCTGTTTTTGTGCCAATACCATGCAATCTTGATGATGACAGCTTTGTAGTAGAGGCTAAAGTCCGGGATTGTGATGCCTCCTGCTTTGGTCTTCTTCTTCAAAATTACTTTGGCTATTCGGGGCCTTTTGTGGTTCCATATGAATTTTAGGATTGCTTGTTCTAGTTTCGAGAAGAATGCTGGTGCAATTTTGATTGGGATTGCATTGAATGTGTAGATAGCTTTGGGTAGTATTGACATTTTGACAATATTTATTCTTCCAATCCATGAGCAGGGAATGTCTTTCCATTTCTTTAAATCTTCTTCAATTACCTTCATAAGCTTTCTATAGTTTTCGGCATACAGATCCTTTACATCTTTGGTTAGATTTATTCCTAGGTATTTTATGCTTCTTGGTGCAATTGTGAATGGGATCAGTGTCTTTATTTGTCTTTCTGTTACTTCATTGTTAGTGTATAAGAATGCAACTGATTTCTGTACATTGATTTTGTATCCTGCAACTTTGCTGAATTCATGTAACAGTTCTAGCAGACTTTTGGTGGAGTCTGTCGGATTTTCCATGTATAATATCATGTCATCTGCAAAAAGCGAAAGCTTGACTTCATCTTTGCCAATTTTGATGCCTTTGATTTCCTTTTGTTGTCTGATTGCTGATGCTAGAACTTCCAGCACTATGTTAAACAACAGCGGTGAGAGTGGGCATCCCTGTCGTGTTCCTGATCTCAGGGAAAAAGCTCTCAGTTTTTCCCCATTGAGGATGATGTTAGCTGTGGGCTTTTCATAAATGGCTTTTATGATCTTTAAGTATGTTCCTTCTATCCCGACTTTCTCAAGGGTTTTTATTAAGAAAGGGTGCTGGATTTTGTCAAAGGCCTTTTCTGCATCGATTGACAGGATCATATGGTTTTTCTCTTTTTTTTTTTTGTTAATGTGATGTATCACGTTGATTGATTTGCGAATGTTGAACCAGCCCTGCATCCCAGGAATGAATCCCACTTGATCATGGTGAATCATTCTTTTTATATGCCGTTGAATTCGATTTGCTAGTATCTTATTGAGAATTTTGGCATCCATATTCATCAGGGATATTGGCCTGTAGTTCTCTTTTTTTACTGGGTCTCTGTCTGGTTTAGGAATCAAAGTAATACTGGCTTCATAGAATGAGTCTGGAAGTTTTCCTTCCCTTTCTATTTCTTGGAATAGCTTGAGAAGGATAGGTATTATCTCTGCTTTAAACGTCTGGTAGAACTCCCCTGGGAAGCCATCTGGTCCTGGACTCTTATTTGTTGGGAGATTTTTGATAACCGATTCAATTTCTTCGCTGGTGATGGGTCTGTTCAAGCTTTCTATTTCCTCCTGATTGAGTTTTGGAAGAGTGTGGGTGTTCAGGAATTTGTCCATTTCTTCCAGGTTGTCCAATTTGTTGGCGTATAATTTTTCATAGTATTCCCTAATAATTGTTTGTATCTCTGAGGGATTGGTTGTAATAATTCCATTTTCATTCATGATTTTATCTATTTGGGTCATCTCCCTTTTCTTTTTGAGAAGCCTGGCTAGAGGTTTGTCAATTTTGTTTATTTTTTCCAAAAACCAACTCTTGGTTTCGTTGATCTGCTCTACAGTTTTTTTAGATTCTATATTGTTTATTTCTGCTCTGATCTTTATTATTTCTCTTCTTCTGCTGGGTTTAGGCTGCCTTTGCTGTTCTGCTTCTAGTTCCTTTAGGTGTGCTGTTAGATTTTGTATTTGGGATTTTTCTTGTTTCTTGAGATAGGCCTGGATTGCAATGTATTTTCCTCTCAGGACTGCCTTCGCTGCGTCCCAAAGCGTTTGGATTGTTGTATTTTCATTTTCGTTTGTTTCCATATATTTTTTAATTTCTTCTCTAATTGCCTGGTTGATCCACTCATTTCTTAGTAGGGTGTTCTTCAACCTCCATGCTTTTGGAGGTTTTCCAGACTTTTTCTGTGGTTGATTTCAAGCTTCATAGCATTGTGGTCTGAAAGTATGCATGGTATGATTTCAATTCTTGTAAACTTATGAAGGGCTGTTTTGTGACCCAGTATATGATCTATCTTGGAGAATGTTCCATGTGCACTCGAGAAGAAAGTATATTCTGTTGCTTTGGGATGCAGAGTTCTAAATATATCTGTCAAGTCCATCTGATCCAATGTCTCATTCAGGGCCCTTGTTTCTTTATTGACCGTGTGTCTAGATGATCTATCCATTTCTGTAAGTGGGGTGTTAAAGTCCCCTGCAATTACCACATTCTTATCAATAAGGTTGCTTATGTTTATGAGTAATTGTTTTATATATTTGGGCGCTCCGGTATTCGGCGCATAGACATTTATAATTGTTAGCTCTTCCTGATGGATAGACCCTGTCACTATTATATAATGTCCTTCTTCATCTCTTGTTACAGCCTTTAATTTAAAGTCTAGTTTGTCGGATATAAGTATGGCTACTCCAGCTTTCTTTTGGCTTCCAGTAGCATGATAAATAGTTCTCCATCCCCTCACTCTCAATCTAAAGGTGTCCTCAGGTCTAAAATGAGTCTCTTGTAGACAGCAAATAGATGGGTCTTGTTTTTTTATCCATTCTGATACCCTATGTCTTTTGGTTGGTGCATTTAATCCATTTACATTCAGTGTTCTTATAGAAAGATATGGGTTTAGAGTCATTGTGATGTCTGTATGTTTTATGCTTGTAGTGACGTCTCTGGTACTTTGTCTCACAGGGTCCCCCTTAGGATCTCTTGTAGGGCTGGTTTAGTGGTGACAAATTCCTTCCGTTTTTGTTTGTTTGGGAAGACCTTTATCTCTCCTTCTATTCTAAATGACAGACTTGCTGGATAAAGGATTCTCGGCTGCATATTTTTTCTGTCTAGCACACTGAAAATCTCGTGCCAATTCTTTCTGGCCTGCCAAGTTTCAAAAGAGAGATCAGTCACGAGTCTTATAGGTCTCCCTTTATATGTGAGGGCACGTTTACCCCTTGCTGCTTTCAGAATTTTCTCTTTATCCTTGTATTTTGCCAGTTTCACTATGATATGTCGTGCAGAAGATCGATTCAAGTTCCGTCTGAAGGGAGTTCTCTGTGCCTCTTGGATTTCAATGCCTTTTTCCTTCCCCACTTCAGGGAAGTTCTCAGCTATGATTTCTTCAAGTACCCTTCAGCACCTTTCCCTCTCTCTTCCTCCTCTGGGATACCAATTATGCGTATATTATTTCTTTTTAGTGTATCACTTAGTTCTCTAATTTTCCCCTC
>NW_024412376.1:82886372-83027483 GCF_014898765.1 Herpailurus yagouaroundi | reverse complement strand
TTTAAAGCGTTTTTCAGCTCCTCGTGACTGTTCCTTAGTCCCTTGATCTCTGTAGCAAGAGATTCTCTGCTGTCAGCTATACTGTTTTCAAGCCCAGCGATTAATTTTATGACTATTATTCTAAATTCACTTTCTGTTATATTATTTAAATCCTTTTTGATCAGCTCATTAGCTGTTGTTATTTCCTGGAGATTCTTCTGAGGGGAATTCTTCCGCTTGGTCATTTTGGATAGTTCCTGGCGTGGTGAGGACCTGCAGGGCACTTCCCCTGTGCTGTGGTGTATAACTGGAGTTGGTGGGCGAAGCCGCAGTCAGACCTGATGTCTGCCCCCAGCCCACCGCTGGGGCCACAGTCAGACTGGTGCATGCCTTCTCTTCCCCTCTCCTAGGGGTGGGATTCACTGTGGGGTGGGGTGGCCTGTCTGGGCTACTTGCACACTGCCAGGCTTGTGATGCTGGGGATCTGGCGTCTTAGCTGGGGTGGGTAGGCAAGGTGCACAGGGGCAGGAGGGGTATGCTTAACTTGCTTCTCCTTAGGTGATCCACTTCAGGAGGGGCCCTGTGGCAGCAGGAGGGAGTCAGATCCTCTGCCGGAGTTTTGGCTCCGCAGAAGCGCAGAGTTGGGTGTTTGCGCGGAGCGAGCAAGTTCCCTGGCAGGAACTGGTTCTCTTTGGGATTTTGGCTGGGGGATGGGCGGGGGAGATGGCGCTGGCGAGCGCCTTTGTTCCCCACCAAACTGAGCTCTGTCGTCCGGGGGCTCAGCAGCTCTCCTTCCCTTTGTCCTTCAGCCTTCCCGCTTTCTGAGCAGAGCTGTTAACTTATGACCTCCCAGCCGCTTAGTCGCGCTTGCTGTCGGAACACAGTCCGTCAGGCCCCTCCGCTTTTTGCAAGCCAGACTCGGGGGCTCTGCTTGGCCGGCAAGCCGCCCCTCCGCCCCGGCTCCCTCCCGCCAGTCCGTGGAGCGCGCACCGCCTCGCCTCGCTGCCCTTCCTACCCTCTTCCGTGGGCCTCTCGTCTGCGCTTGGCTCCGGCGACTCCTTTCTCACAGGTATTATTTTTAAAGAATATAAAGTATATTTATTTCATGCACGAGATTTCCATTTGTAAATGTCATTAATTTTGTAATTATGATTTCCTTAGTCCTATCCCTATCTTAATCTTTCTCAACTTTCCCTTCATTGTTTTCCACTACAAATGCCCAGAGGCCTCTTAAATATGCTCCAGCTTGACCCACCGCCTTTGTCTTTATTCTGATCAATTTTAAAATGTTGTTTGCTACTTGCTCTGTTAAAAGCCTCTGTTAATACCACGTAGCCCCAAATCTCACCTTCTCAACAAGGCCTGTTCTCACCAATTTCTCTTCTGGGCCATTCATTTTATCCTCAAATACCCTGCATTCATACTTCTCTATTTCACTTGTGCACATCTTGAAATACAGTTAAATTCTCACATACACAATCTTCCTCCTATGCTACCACCTTCCACAAGCACGTCATGCTCCAGCTATGTGGAGATGCAAGCCACTTCTCTAATAAAACATTTCCTCCATCTAAAGAAACTTTTCCCCAATACCATATGATTTTACTCACGTGCAAAATCTAAAAAACAAAACAAATTAATCCGTAACCAGAAACAGAATCAGATCTATAAAGACAGAGAACAAACTGTTGATTGCTAGAGAGCAGGGGTGGGGGATGGGGGAAGGAGAGTGGGAGGTACAGGCTTCTAGTTATGGAATGGATAAGTCAAAGGAGTAAAAGGCACAGCACGGGGAATATAGTGTGCTATTGTAGTAGCATTGCATGATGAAGACGGTAGCTACACTTGTGGTAGTTGAATCACTGTGTTGTGCACCTGAAACTAATGTAACATTGTGTGTCAACTATACTGAAATTGAAATGAAAAAAAAAAAAAAATTAAAGTGGCACCTGGGTGGCTCAGTCAGTTAAGTGTCCGACTTCAGCTCAGGTCATGATCTCACAGTCTTTGAGTTCAAGTCTTGCGTCGGACTCTGTGCTGACAGCTCGGAGCCTGAAGCCTGCTTCATTCAGATTCTGTGTGTGTCTCTTTCTCTGCCCCTCCCCCACTCACACTTTGTCTCTCTCTCTCTCTCAAAAATAAATACACATTAAAAAAAATTTAAATTAAATATGGTATAAAGAAGCAAAGAACAAAACTACGTAAGATGTTAATATTATTTTATTAATCAATAAATAATTTTCTTAGCTCTTAAAAAATAAAATAAAATACCATTTCCCTCTGGTTTCCAATTTCTCCAGCTCTCAACATTTCCATTCATTCTTTAAGGTCTAGTTCAAATGTTACCTGTTTTAGGAAGACTTCCTGGAGCCTCCGAAGTTTTGAGTCCCACCTTTGTGATCTCATTGAATAAACTTATTTATATAACTTGTGAAATATTGTATCTATTTATTTGTTATTTTGCTCCCCAATCAGAATAACCAGGAAAAAGTGTTAATAAATATTTATGAAGGAAAATGTCTTATGACCCTGCTCATTGGGCAGGGTTTGAATCATATAGTAGGAATTAACTGAATACCTATCGAATTACTATTTCTCAGGCAAATAGTAATTAACTGAATGAATAAAAATTTTCTTTGTGTATTTATCTTCAGTATATTAACTCAGAAAATATAAGCAACAGAAATATTGAGCTCTGTCTAATGGGTATAGATAGACATTTAAATTGGCAGAATATATGGAACTTCTGGAAAATTGTCTCATTAATTTCAAATTTTTGGGAGCATTCACACCACATTATATGACCACAGTGAAATTAATTTAAAAATAACAACAAAATATAAACAAAAATTGTCTTTAAAATTTAGAAAAGTGGGGCACCAGAGGGCCCAGTTGGTTGAATGTCTGATTCCTGATTTCTGCTCAGTTCATGATCCTAGGGTTATGGGACCGAGCTCTGCATCAGGCTCTGCATTGAGCACAGAGCCTGCTTAAGATTCTCTCCACCCTCCTCTCCCCTACTCACTTCTCTCTCTCTCTCTCTCAAATAAATAATTAAAAATAAAATTAAATTAAAACCTTTAACTTGTGAGTAAAAATCATAATATAGAATAAAAATATTTATAAGCAAACAAAAATGAAAAATCCGTATTAAAAAGAATCTATGGGATACAATCAAAGCAATACTTAGAGGGAAATACAGAGCCTCAATACTTACATCACAGGGGGCAGTCCAAGATGGCAGCATAGGAAGACCTTGAACTCACCTCCTCCCATGGGTGTACCAAATCTATAGCTTTATATGGAAAAATGCCCTCGGGAAAAAAGCTAGTGAACTGTTGCTCTATAGCAAAGATAAAAGGACCACACTGAGACAGGTAGGAGAAGCAGAGACATGTTCTGAGAAAAAGCCCAACCCCACCATGGCAACCCACAATAAGGAGGGATCTCACAAGTCCAGAGTTTCTCCCAGAGAAGAGAAGGGCTTGTGTCCTACATCTAGTGCCCTATGCCTTAGGACCTTCCCCAGAGGTATAAGCCTCTAAAACATTTATCTCAGAAAACTAACAGAGCTTACCTTCAAGAGACTTGTAGGGAATGGAGATATGCCTATTAAAGGATTCAGGTGCATTTTCAATCACTCTGAGACCCAGAGAAAAAGCAGCAGTTTGAAAAGCACCTAGGCTATAACTGAGGCAGATTCATTTGCTGATCTTGAAGCATCTGCCAGTTGTGAATCTCTCCAGAGATGGAGGTCTAGAGAGTACCAGATGGGGCACCTACCACTGCCTTGCTAAGGCCAGTGGGGGTGAGCAGTGCAGCATTCTCCTGCTGCCATGCTGGAACTGGAGTCACATGTAGACACAATACTTTCCCGCCACCTTGCTGAAATCAGCAGATGTGTACAACCAAGGCATTCTCCCACTTCCTTGCCTGCCCCACCCCCTGCACATTCCAGCCGAGTTGCTAAAACTCCTGGATGTATTCAATCCACACAGGGGATGCCCCTTTATTGCATGTCCCTGGTGGCCAGGAGGGCTTGTGTTCTTGGGCTTAGTGGGATTATAACAATTGGAAAGGAGTTCTTGGTCGGCTACTACACCCAGGGCACTGCACAGAGTGTAAAATGAAGCACACCCCCCAGTCTTCTTGTGAAAAAAGACCTATTTACTTACCCTGGAGCTTCAGCCTAAGGAATAGCCTTCAGGTTTGCCACACATCTAGAAACTACGGTGGAGCTCTCAGGGAAAACAGGTAAGGAAACATCATCCTTGCATTCTCCCCTGGTCTCACTACAGTTCATCTGTACCTCCCAGAAAGGAGCTTATTTATCCATTTGGAGCCCCAATTTTTGCAGCTTTCAGCCAGGGGACACCTTCAGATCTCCTGGTCTGGTGGCCAACAGGGTTTACAATTATGGTCCCACAGGTCTGTATATATTTGCATATTTTATTTTATTTATTTTTTAAACGTTTATTTATTTATTTTGAGAGAGACAGAAACAGTGTGAGTGGGAAAGGGGCAGAGAGAGAGAATCCTAAGTAGGCTCCATGCTGTTAGCACAGAAACCAATGCAGGGCTCAAACTCACGAAATCATGAGATCAAGACCTGAGCTGAAACCAAGATTCAGAAGCTAAACCGACTGAACCACTCAGGTGACCTTATTTGCATATTTTAAAAGCTGCTGCCTGAGGGTCTGGCTTCTAATCAGCATGAAATTAGGTGCCCACTGAGTTCAAACCACAAGATCATTCCTCTTGGAAGATGACAGGTCTTGGCACACTCTCAACAACAAGGACCTATCCAGAATAAGTCAGGCTGCTTAGACAACCACAAAGGTTCGAGAGACAAAGAAGAGCTGGGGCAAGGTTGAACAGTAAGGTTCATCAACTACCTAAGACTGCTCCCTCAAGACCAGGAAAAGTGGCCGTTTTGCTCAATACATAGAAACACACATAAATAGTGAATCATACTGAGAAAAACCAATGAATATGTTCCAAACAAAAGAACAAAATACAACGTCAGAAAAAGACATCAATGAAACTGAGATAAGTGATCTATCCAATAAAGAATTCAACGTAATGGTCATAAAGATGTTCACCAAACTTTGGAGAAGAATGGATGAACACAGTGAGAACTTCAACAAAGAAATATAAGAAAGAACAGAAGTCACAGACCTGAAGAATACAATAACTGAACTGAAAATACACTAGAGGGGTTCACTAGCTGGTTAGAATCTACAGAAGAATGGATCAGCAATCTAGAGGATGGGACAGCATAACTCACACAAATAGAGTGGCAAAAAAAGAAAAAGAATTTTAAAAACTGAAGATAGCTAAGGGCCTATAGAACACCTTGAAGCAGAATAACATCTGTGCTATAGGGGCCCCAGAAAAATTAAGAGAAAGGACCAGAAACTTATTTGAAGAAATAATGGCTGAACATGTCCCTAACCTGAGGAAAGAAACAGACATACATCCAGGAAGCCCTCAGAGTTCCAAACAAGATAAACCCAAACAGATCCACACTAAGACACAATACAGTTACAATGTCAAAAGTCTTTTTTTTATTTAACGTTTACTTATTTTTGAGAGAGCAAGAGAGAGTGAGCAGGGGAGGGGCAGAGAGAGAGGTAGACACATTCTGAGGCAGGCTCCAGGCTCTGAGCTATCAGCACAGAGCCCAATGCAAGGTACAAACTCACAAACCACAAGATCATGACTTGAGCAGAAGTCTGCCGCCTAACTGACTGAGCCACTCGAAATTAATGAAGAAGAAAATATGTAAAGGATCAGCAAAACCCCTGAATGATGAAATTGACAATCTTTGTGGGAAGATAAAGAAAAAAAATTTTTAACGTTTGTTTATTTGAGAGAGAGACACAGAGCACGCAGAGAAAGAGGGAGACACAGAATCTGAAGCAGGCTCCAGGCTCTGAGTGGTCAGCACAGAGCCCGATGTGGGGGCTCAAACTCACAAACCGTTAAGTCATGACCTGAACTGAAGTTGGACGCTTAACCGACTGAGCCACCCAGGTGCACCGCATGTCACTGCATTTAAAGCTTTAGAACATTTCAGTCCTATTGCCACTTAGTGCTCCTTCTCTATCCTATCCTGTTGCCTCTTTCAGTTAAATAGAACCCTGAATTTTGTATGTTTATAATAGATTTTCTTAATTGAAGTATTTAATAAAATGCACAGACCCTAATACATTTCAACAAATAACCACACATATGTAAGATACTTCATTGCACCAAAAATTCTCCCTCCTCCTGCCAAGGCAACCATTCTTCTTTACTTTTCTGATTTCTACCACCACAAATTGGTTCATCTGTTTCTGACCTTTACATAAGTTGACTCATACTGCATATATCCGTGTGTATGTGTGTGTGTTTCTTTTAATCCAACCGTCTCGTCTTTGTAATTCATTTTCTTTGTTGCTGAGCAATATCCCAGTGTATAAATATACCAATTTGTTCATACATTTTCCTGTTGATGGAATCTCAGACTGTTTCTAGTTTGAACTTGTTATAATATGAACAAAATATTGTTCAACAAAACCAAAAATAATATGAACATTCTTTTTCTAATTTGTTTAATGTTTATTCATTTTTGAGAGACAGAGCACTAGCAGGGGAGGGACGGAGAGAGAAGGAGACACAGAATTGGAAGCAGCTCCAGAATCTGAGCTGTCAGCACAGAACCCTACGTGGGGCTCGAATCCATGAACCGTGAGATCATGACCTGAGCCAAAGTCAGACGCTAAACCAACTGAGCCACCAAGGCGCCCTGTGAGCATTCTCTCACATACTTTTTTGTGGACATATTTTAACATTCCTTGTGTAAATAGTTTGCAGTAGAGTTGTATTATCAGTAGGTAGGTATATATCTTCTTTATTATAAGAAGCTTCCAAACTGTTTTCCAAAGTGCTTTTACCATTTTATATTCACACTAGAAATTTATGAGACCTTCAGTGCTCCCTTTGAAAGTGGAACTTTGAATGTCATCAGTCTTCTTAATTTTAGCTATTCGAATGTGCAAGGACTGATTCCCACTCGAGTTTTTATTTGCATTTCCCTGATAAATAAGGTTGAACAACATTTTATGGGCTTAATTGGCTCTGAAAAGAGACAGTTTCTGAACTAAAGAGTTTTCCTCATTTTGGACCTAAAATTTTAAAAATAATACTATTTTTGGATTAAAAAGATGGCTTCTAGCTTGTCTTCATTACTTTTTAAAAATCTATAGACTTCTGAGTAGAAGACATTTCTTTCTCCTCTCTTAAAAATAAAGAAGGCCCATGGAAATATACAAATGACTTGGGTCACTGTGTGAGGAAAAGCTTCACATGCAAACAAAAAGGAAAAAATAAACTTTAAATTGTACCCTTGGCATGACCACCCACCCCCATTCTGACCAAACAAGCACTGACAAAAACCACAATTAAAGAGTTAGAGGGAATAAAACCATAAATTCTAATTGACTTCCCTGGCCTGCCTGAGAGTTCTATAATAACCCTCCATTGTGTGATCTGAAATATTTGGTAAACAAACAGAGTGATACATAACTATCTCCAGAGTGATACATAACTGTCTATCTCCAAAGATAACTGATTGATTGGATTATAAATTCACTTAAAATAAACAGAGCTCTTGTTTTTATTGGGTTATTGTAACTAGTAAAGCCTACATAAATTTAAAGTTAGAAAATTCATAAATTTCCAGAAACAAGAAAAAGAAACTTTGAATACTTGGAGAACTGTAAAGTTATGACCTTGTTTGCTATGTTACAAGATAAGGAGCATAGAAATGTGATTTATATCACACAAGTAGCAAGGGGAAAAAAAAACAACTAAGAACTTCAGTACTCCTAATATACCTTAAAGGTTAAATCTGATTAAAATCTATAATTTAGGGGCACCTGGGTGGCTTAGTTAAGCGTCTGACTTCGACTCAGCTCATGATCTCAGGGTTCATGAATTTAAGCCCTGTGTCGGGCTCTGTTTTGACAGTTCAGAGCCTGGAGCCTGCTTCGGATTCTGTGTCTCCCTCTCTCTCTGCCCCTCCCCTGCTTGCTCATGTTCTCTCTCTCTCTCTTTCTCTCTCTCTCAAAAATAAATAAACATTTAAAAAATAAAAAAGTAAAATCTATAATTTAGTTAATAGTAATGTACCAATATTCATTATTAAATTTTGACAACTGAACCAGTGCTATGTAAAATGTTAACATTAAGGGGAACTGAGTGAAGGGAGCAAAGGGACTCTCTACAACAGATGCAACTTTTCTGTAAATCTAAAACTATTCTGAAATAAATAACTCATTTAAATATATTTAGAAAGAGATAAAGCAAATATGGCACAAGTTAATCATTGGCATATCTAGGAGACGGGTATATATGGGTATTCACCAGCTGATCCTTTCAACGTTTCTATACGCTTAAAATATGTCACAATGAGATATACTTAAAAAATCACATTAGGGAGAAATAAAACAAAATGCTAGAGTTAAAAATATATATTTAGTATATAAATGTTGAAAGTCATTAAGACCATATTCATCATCTAGAACAATTTATACTGGTTTAATAATTTTGATTTAAATAATATGTGTCATCTCCCAGATTTTATTACAGTGTGAAAAAATGATGTTGATATATCTTGGTTTATTTTAGTTTAGTTAGTAATGTTTTAGGTTATGTAAGACATGTTTATTTATTCATCAAAATTTTAATTCTTCTGAAATTTCTAATTTCCTAAACTGATTCTAAGAGTCAAATAATTTATCATTGTTTCCAAAAAATGTAGGGAATATTTAATACACAGCTGAACTAAACTATAATAACAGTATTTTCTAAAATGGTTTACTGTTTAAACTTCTTATCATGTTGCAAACCAATAGAATTAATTATTCCAAATACACTAAAATTGGCTAAAAATTGGCTAAAAATATTATATACTAACAAGTGACTATTAGTAGGTTTAAAAGAACATATTTTGTATTAATGTACATGTTTCTTATTAACATTCACAAATGTAAAAAGCATACATATGACCATGTCGTGATTGAGTCCACAATAATGTTCCATATCTAACTACCTCAACTCAGTGGATTGAAAGAATAAATATTTATTCCCTTGCTCATACGTCTGTAGGTAGTCTGCACATTGGCTAGGCTGGGCTGGACTTTCAGCTCTGGGATTCAGGCTCCAGACTCTATGATGCAAGTGTATTTGTTTTGGGGAATAGACAGAAGGGCGTCAACTACCTAGGTCATGTTTCTTTAATGGCAGATCACTGGAGTGTAAAAGGGCACGTCGTATCATGAAAGAACATTTCAAGCCTCCACTCGCCTCCTATTCACTAACATCCCAATGACCAAAGCCAGGCACAAGGCCAACCACAGGTCAAGGGGCAAAGAAATACACTTCATCTACCATGAGGACATGGCAAATGTCTGAAAATAAAATATTACAACAGAGCAGTGAAGGAATAGGACCAATAATGTAATCTACCTTGTATGGACATGTATAATGGTATGCAGTTGTTTCTGGAAATTTGCTACTCTGCTCACATGTATGTCTGTGAGAGATAGTTCCAGATTTATTTGCTAGTACTTTTTGGTCTGTGACTGAAACTAATAGTGGTGATTGAGACTCTAATAAATTCAACAGCTGCAAAGAAATACAAATGTTTATGGAGAATAAATGGGTCTGATTTTTGTCGACGAAGGGAAAAAAAGCATAGATAAGTAAAATGGTCTGTTACACTAGAATGTGAAAGATAGTAAACTAAGACAAATTGAGGCTCTACAGTAAAATTTAGAATATCTGAGGTAAAGTGAACCTTATTTGTCTTTGTTTATAGTGGCTGCAATGGTGAGTTTAAAATGAACAAGAAAATTTATTTAATTTTGACAAAGTGTTAATGAATTTATTTTAAGAAAGTTTTGGTTCTCACCGACAAATAGGATCATTATTCCCTTCCATCATTCCTCCCCGTTTCCTGCCCCTGGGTGACGCATCCTCCTTATTGATTCTCTTAATCCTGACTACACCTCCACATATGGTCCCTTCATTTAATTCTTTACAGTTTAAACCCTTTGGAGATTGACATCTGTTTCTTTGTGGGATCTTAACTGATAAATATTCATCTCTTTGTTTTGTTTCAGAATTACACATTTTAATGTTTAGATTTTACTTTATATCCACTGTTGCTCGTTGTTTGGAGTATAGGAAAACGTTCAAAGTATAACCCGATGGTCATCTTTTAAATAAAAAATATGTATATCCTTAGTGATTATCTTGGAACATATATCTATTTAATACAAAGTTTCTCAATGCTTTGTTTCCATCTTGTCCTTCAAGACACAGAAAGGTATCTCTGAGGACATAAGTGTATTAAAAATGATTCACTAGGGGGCGCCTGGGTGGCGCAGTCGGTTAAGCGTCCGACTTCAGCCAGGTCACGATCTCGCGGTCCGTGAGTTCGAGCCCCGCCTCAGGCTCAGGGCTGATGGCTCGGAGCCTGGAACCTGTTTCTGATTCTGTGTCTCCCTCTCTCTCTGCCCCTCCCCTGTTCATGCTCTGTCTCTCTCTGTCCCAAAAATAAAATGAAAACGTTGAAAAAAAAAAAATGATTCACTAGTCTTTTTTTTTTTTTTTTTCCAGAAGAAACACATAAAACTCCCAATTTCTTCACAACTTTGGATCTTTCAGTGAATGCACTACTCACCTTATCCCTTTCTTTACAATGCATCTCTCTGCTCTGGTACATGAAAGTATCTGAATAAAAAAGCCCATGTAAATACTCAGCCTAGGTGGAAAGAGAGATCACACTTGCATTTGTAGCTTCAGACGTTTTATAACAAGTCTCAGACCTAAAGCTAGCATACGTGTCTGTGGTGCAGAAAATATTTCTGCATTTCCGGAAAGATGCTCTGATAGCCCTTCAATTCCTTGCTTTGAATAAATACACTCTTTTTTTTTTTATGTTTCTTGATTTATTTTGGGGAGGTGGAGGGGTGGTGGGACAGAAAGAGGGAGAGAGAGAATCCCAAGCAGGCTCCGTTCGATCCTACAAACCCTGAGATCGTGACCTGAGCTGAAATCCAGAGTCCACAGCTCAAACTGACCAAGGTGCACCCAGAGAAAGAAATTCTTAAGGGGAAAGGCATTGCTATCTGTCAATTGGAAACACGAGGGACTAAAGAACAAATTTTAACAAATTAATACAGTGGGAAGTGCATAAATCATAATTAAAACAAACCTGAGTTCAAAACCAACTCGAACAAGTTATTTGTTGGTGGAGGTCACGCAAAGAACATGACCCCTGCTTGATGCCAGCCCGACCAGCAATAAGAGGCTCCCTTGCACTTTGGAACTTACCTTCTGTGCACCGTTTCTGTAGCCACAGTGCTTTCAAGGATGCACCCATGACAGAATAATGAATTGCTGACCATATACTGACTGACTCCCTTAAGGCTGCTACATAAACTTTAATTTTTGTTTTTTTAACATTTATTTTAGTTTTGAGAGACATAGCGAGAGCAGGGGACGGGCAGAGAGAGGGAGACACAGAATCCAAAGAAGGCTCCAGGCTCTGAGCTGTCAGCACACAGCCCGATGTGGGACTCAAACCCTCGAACTGTGAGATCATGACTTGAGCCAAGGTCAGAAGCTTAACCGACTGAGCCACCCAGGTGCCCCTAAACCTTTAAGATTCTTATGGCAGATGAGGAGATCTACTCATCTTGCTTACCCAGATTACAAGTCTCATATATGAGGAGATCTACTCATCTTGCTTACCCAGATTACAAGTCTCATATGTAAGCTCCCATGCTTATTAAAACTGCTGCCTACCAATCTGGGGTGGCCTGCCTCTCTCTTCTTCTCTCCTGGTAGGCTGTGGACTGGGTCAGTTTGCGATCCAACATAATTTCATCCTCTCCAGTCTCTTCTTTTGCAGAGGAATGCCTACTTCACCCACTATGGATCATAGAAAAGGATACTAAAGAACATTTTGTCTACACTTCTTATTTATGGAAGAATTTTTATTGAACTGGACTGAATAGAGCATAAAAGATTCCCTGTATCCTGATTGTCTTCAACCTTTCCTTGTTCCTTGCTACCTGGTAACCTTGAGCAGGTGGCTTAAAGTTGCACTGCTTCAGTTTCTTCACCTTATAATGGGGTGAATATGTGCCATGTACCCAGCACATTGTTTGGTTCATAGGAATACTCAATAAATATTATGGTTACTATTTTTGCTTTTAGAGAAAACACGTACATGAGTGATATGATTGAAACAGAAAGGGCAGGGAAGAGGAGTCTAAGATATAATTTTGAAAGGAGCTCATGACTAAAATAACCCAAAGAAGAAATATTTAGAAAATAAGATTGGGGCACCTGGGTGGCTCAGTAGGTTGAGCATCCGACTTCGGCTCGGATCATGATCTTGAATTTCATGAGTTCGAGCCCCACGTGGGGCTCTGTTCTGACAGCTCAGAGCCTGTCTCTGCCCCTCTCCTGCTTGTGCTCTGTCTCTCTCTCAAAAATAAACATTAAAAAAAAAAATAATGATAATAATAAGAAAATAAGAAGATTGCATTTGGCCTTAGGTAATCATGTTTTTTCTCCTTTAAGATTCCATTGTGCTTTTCATTGCATTTCATCCCAGTTCACCTCGATGAAACAGCTGCACGGTGGTGATTGCCTGCCTCCAAAATACAGAGGGATAAGCTTGTGCTGGACCGTCAACAGGGGAGGGGTGGGTGATGCATTTTACTTTGGTAAAGTACTTGCATTCTATGTTCACTATGTAAGTCTTCTGGATAATGGGATTACAATATTTATCTACCTCATAAGGATTGACAAAGTAAATTAACACCTCTTCATAGAAGTACATATTCAAATGTAAGTTCTAAAATTATTTATTGCAAGAAAACCAATCTCTTCTGCTGTGAACAGACAGAAAGATAGATTTTCCTGCATCTTTTGACAGTGATTTGGGGGTTTTCATGAATTTTGAAAGCTTATGAATAAAGAAAAGAGTGTAATCCCAGCAGTGAGTAGGAAGTTTATGATGAAGGATGGCATATGGATGGATGTCAGCAAGTATCAAGAACATTCAGGCAGAGATAAGGGAAGACATTGTGTGGGAGGAGTTGGCTCAGTTCTCTCAGGGTGCCAGAGACAGACCATCTCAAGTATCACCAAAATTCAGGATCCTGCCATATATTTTTCATTTATTAGCTGTGATTAAAATGTCCCCTGGAGAATTCAATTTAAAAATGTTTTTCACTCTGATAAATTGATTTTCCCACCTCAAGTGGAAGAGTTTCAGTACTACTATGAATAATAATAAAACCAACAAAGTTAAGAGCAAAATAACAGCAATAAAATCAGATCAATGCATTCCTCTTTTGTGCCAGGCCCTTGTCATCTCATTGACTATCACAGCAAACATGTGAAGAAGGTATTATTATCCTTACTTTGCATTATGTGGAAATGGAGGCTCATGGAAGTTAAGAAACTTTGCCACAGTAACACAGGTTGGGAAGGATAGAACTAGAATTCGAACCCCGATCTATCGCTTTTCAAAGCTGAATTTTTAATCTGTCTAAAATGGCATGCATATACAACTGGTTTATATTTTCCATTGTATAGTTGACATTCTGAATTGTCCATCAACAATAAGAGAATGAACGTGAAACTTATGAACTATATTGGCTTTAATTGCTACTCACTGTTTATCCTTTTGGAAATGTTCCAAGAAAATATACCAAGAAAGCCAAGCTGCACAAGAAGTAATTTATACACTATAGAATTTTGGCTACATAAGATTACAAAGCATTTCTCTTTTATGATAAAGTCACAATTTTTTATAGATGGCACAAATTAAAAATATTTTAAAAATAAATTGGGTTTAGTATTTCTTGAAGTATACTTAATTTTCAAAAATTCTAATACAAACCCCTGGATCTTTAATTAGAAGATAGCAGATATGCTGACATGACATCAACAAGTTAAATTGCGAATTATTTTTAAAGCCTTTTCTTTCTTCTTTTTCTCCTACTCTCAAATACTCCCACTTTTGTACTTCTGATTTTTTTTACCTTAATTTCTAAATATTTGGCTGTGGGTTTCCTTGATGTAGAGAGAAGCATGTTTATGGTGGGAAGACTATAGAGTCTTAAATATGCCACGCTACATATAAACATACACATGGTGAGTGAGAAATATTCATAAATAGTTTTGGTGTTATTATTACCAATCTCAGAATTTTTTCTTAGTTGTAAGAACAGTTTGAATATAGAAAGAGCCTATTAGTTGACACACGCTTTATTTCTTTAATTCACAAATACATATAAACACAGATTATGAACACTGATTCATTTTCAATTGAAATTTTTAACCTCACAGAGAACAGCTTTTAGTTGATACCTTTTAATTATACTTTTTAATATTCAGCAAGATTATTATCACCATAACTATGCGTGCAGCATAGCCTTCCCCCTTTAAAGGACTACTCTTAAAAATATGCAAGTATTTGCCTTATGTCAGGTTTTCTGCTGATATCTCAGAAGAGGTGTTCCTTTAAGATAGTCATTTCTCTTAAATATGCATTTAACATGATCTAAGTGAGCTTTAACCAAGTGAACAAATTTATTTTTCATTGTTGAATCACTTAGGCAAACTGCCTCAGAATGCAAGTGAAATACAAAGTGAAATAAATTTGATCAGCTAAAATGTCTTTAAGGTAAAAGTCACATTCAAGCTATGTTTTTATTGTTGTTGGAGGCCAACAAACTTTACTGGGTGAAAAGAGGTGAGGCATTATATAGATAAGACAGCCCATGTCCTATTGTGTAATCCACAGCCATAGAAAAACTTAGTTACTTACTAAAAGTGAAGATTGAATACCAGCTTTAGAAATGACATGTTTTAATGACTATTTTGCCCCTCCCCCAAACTGGGCAAAACATATACATTTTTGACAAAAATAATCCACGGATATAAACATGAACGTAAGGTAGATAGTGGTTCTTAATCAGGACCAATTTTGCATCTCAGGAGACGTTTTTGATTGTCACAACTTGAGAAGTGCTTCTGGCATCTTTTGGGTAGAGGCCCAGAGTGCTTTTTAATATCTTAAAATGCGCAACTCTCCACAATAATTATCCAGTCCCAAATGCCAATAGTGACATTGTTGGCAGCCCTTTATGTAGAGATATCTCTGATTAATATGACAGAATATTAAAAGCATTAATAAGCAGGATGTCTAGAATTCAAGATCTAAAGTTAGTATATTTTGGGAGAATTGAAGTACAGGAAGGTATGTAAGAATGAGGAGGAAAATGAATAAGGCATTGAGTCTACAGGCATCATATTCAGGAACTGAATGCAGTGAAAAACTAAACTAAGTCACATTCTCTAAATAATACAGGTCAAGTTAGAAAAAACCTGAAAAATCTGGCTTATATCCAGATTATAGGGAAAGCCCTATACTTAATTATAGGAAGACAAGCAACTTAATTAAAATACTGGCAAAGTATTTGAACAGGTGAATCAAAGGAGAATAACCAATAAACACATGAAGGGATTGTCAATATTACTCATCATGTGGGAAATGCAATTTAAGATCGTATGAAACAGCACTACCCACCCAATAGAATGGCTTAAGTTGATAAGACCAAGTGCCAGCAAGTGTGTGGAACAGCTGTAACTCTCATATACTGCCGGGGGGGGGGGGGGGCATGTAAAATGGTATGATCACTTTGGAAAAAAAGTTGACATTTTCTTAACAAGTTAAGCATATATCTACTTTATAACCAAAGAGTAATACAAGTATATATCTCTTCAATAACTTGTACTTGACTATTCATAGCAGTTTTATTTGTAATAGCACCAAAGTGGAAAAAATTCAAACATCAGTAGACAAATAGAATAGATAAACAAAGTGTAGAATGTCTAAACAATGTAATACCAGTTAACAATTAAAATGAACAAGAGCTGTATTAACATGCAACAAAAATGATACATCTGAACATGATAATGCTGAGTGAAAGAAGCTAGACAAAAGCAGTATATGCTCTCCGATTTCATTTTTGCAAAATTCCAGAAGCAAACAAATCATATTTACCTGAATAAGTCATTGGTTGCCTGGTGACACAGGTAGAGGGAGGGATGGACTGAAAAAAAGAACTGAGGAAACTTTTGGGGCAATGGAAATATCTAAAGTGATGATTGTGGTAAGAGTTTCATAGGTATTTATATCAAATTAGACACTTTAAATCTGTGCAGCAAACTGTGTATGAATTATCTCAATAAAGCAGTACAATTTAAAAAACTCTATAAGTATTTTTGATCAGTGTGGTGGAAGAGGCAGTGATTAAAAGCTTCCCAGTTATTTTTTTCTTTCTTCTTTTGAATTTTTAATTTTTTTCTTTTTTTTCGAGAGAGAAAGAGTGCATGAGCAAGGGAAAAGGGGCACAGAGAGAGAGAGAGAGAGAGAGAGAGAGAGAGAGAATCCCAAGCAGGCTCTGTGCTCAGTGCAGAGCCAGACATGGGCATGTCCCATGACTGTGGAATCATGACCTGAGCCAAAATCAAGATGCTCAACTGACTTAGCCACCCAGGTGCCCCAATGTTTCCGAGTTCTAACCGTAGAGAAGAAAATTCCCAGGCACATTCTATGTATTGAGAATTTTGAGGTCTAGTTGCCCATAGAATTGCCAACTTGATAATATATCTGAATGTTGGTTTTCTTTCTTTCCCTGTTACATTCTTTCACATTCCCTACTCCTATTCCTGGGGATCCATTCTTGAAATAAACTACCTAACCTATTCTTCAGAGTCTGCTTTCTGCTGAGTACTCAAGGAAAGATATATATCGGTTCTTCAAAGTGTCTCCATACTGTAAAAATGGCGGATGATAAAGACGGCATAGGTCTGTTAGGGTCTTTCAATACAGAAGATATTTTTGAGTGATGCCTTCAGGGAGGGAAGAACTTCCTTCTGTAGATTCCTGAATGTGTTCAATTGAATTATTCATGTGAAACTTCTCCAACTTTAAATTGTTTCACAACTTTATTTGATGTAAATATACCATGATGTTAAGAGACATATTTCCAGCCTATCCTAACACAAGGATTCACTTGAGCTCCTGTCTTCAATGAGAATTTGCAAACTTGCAACCTACTTTAGTGTCAAACGAAACTGAGATGTGTTTTGTGCATTTCATTTAGGGATATTAGTTTGCACTTTTATTTTCCCAAGGCTAAAACAAATGGGTACTGTGTATCTTTTCATCCAAATAGGAAAATGTTCCCACACAAAGCTTTGGTTTGTTATTAAGATATCATTTTAAAGTGATAATGGATGTTTGTTATCTATATCTTAAGAGTAAGCCTTAGATCTGGAGAATGGAGTCAAATGTGTGCTGGAACTTGATTGTGCCAGTTCCTGAGAGTTGAATTTGCATATCTCTTCCCAACTTTGTGTTTAGTGACATCGCATAGGCACCTTGAAATTGGCAAAGGTGAGAGAGTTTATACCATGGAAATCAGCAAATGCCACAAATCAGAGCTTTTCTTCTCCCACCCGCACCCCCTGGCTTAGTTTGTCAGGCCCTCACTGATAGAATCAACAAGAGGGCAGAGGCATACTGTGGCAATTACCCTCAGTTTATCTTCCAACTGGATGATCATTGAGCTGCCTATACAAAGTAACCATAACTTAGAGGTAAAAGGGAATGGAAACCACTTTTAAACTTTCTTACTTTGCAGGTGATAGAATGGATGTCTAGAAGGGTTAATTGATTTACTCAGCCTCACACAATTGGTTTCAGGGCTTAGACTAGAATCAGCCTCTTGATTCTTAGCAACTTAGTAGGAAAACAATTGTCTAATTATTCAAATCTGCAAGATTTGTAGATTCAACTTGACCTTAGGGGCCCAACCAAAGCTTTAAACATATTTGGGTCCAAAATCTATATTCATGCTATTCATTATGGCAAATCCTAAACAAGCCTGTAGAGATGTTTTTGTAGTTTGTTTCATTAGAAACTTCAAGTCTTTTGAGAGTTGAAGAGTCCAAGTTAACATCAACACGTAATGTACATACACAGACTCAAGTGAAAGTTAGTGCTGCTCCATGTGTCTTGAGTTCTAGTTATTGGATCTAACAATAAAACAGAGCAGTGAAACAGATCTGACTTTTCAACATCTTAATGCTTAAATAAATGACATAAAAGATACCATAATATAATATACCTAAGACCAAAAGAACACATTTATAAATATTTAAAAACAGAAAGGCAAATATATAAACACAATGTTCTCAATCTTGGACTCACAGTGCTAAAAGAGTTTTGAAGAGACCCTTAGTACACCTTTATTAGTGATATACAAATTGGTATTTATTGAGTTAATTGATCCCAGATGACACTCTACAACTTCATGTAGCAACTTTGTTAGCATAGTCCTATGTGTGTCTTACAGACTATGGGACATCCATGCAATGAGAATTTTAATTCCTGTAATAGGAATATGGAAAGCATAATGTTAGTTGGGGGAAGTCTTCCTGAAGGGAGTACTTTGTTTCTCCCCCTTATCTGTGGACTATGGAAATTCTTCTCACTGCTACTTGGATGGTTTTGGGAGGTCAATGTCTCCTACCCTTCTGTGGTAAACTTTTGAGATGCAAATACTTCTAGGTATGCTCTGGGAAGAATAGTCACATCATTCTCTAAACTTTACAAAGAATTCTGTGAACCCCCCAAAGATGACAGTAAGGGAAAAGTTAATTAATTTCATTTATGGGCAGCACTGTACAATGCATTTAAATGCATGATTGCATTTATTAATCCTTCACAGTTTGAAGAAATAATATTTCCTGGCTCTGATCTGTTAGTTCTGGCTTCCTGATCTGCTCCAGCATGTTGTTAGCCTCTTAACCCTCACAGTTGTTGCTAGTCATTTCTAGAGTTAATCAGGTGAATCAATATGCAGGATGGTAAATAGCTATTTTATTCATTTTGTAAATCCTTATCATTCAGTTTGCTTCCTTGGATTTATTATTATTTATCCACGAATTCTATAGAACATTGGCATCTTCTAACAGGAGCTCCCTCGGGCAAAAACTAAAGAAAGGAAACACCATTCTGTATATAACGATAACATATTCTATAAATTTTTGTAACTAGCCTATGAAACAAACATGTAGAATTCTATACTTAAGTGGCCCATTTTCCCTTTGATTATTCAGTACTTGGGTTTCCTTTGTTTATGGGTGAAATATGTGGCTGTAGTTTTCCACCATTCATTTGAAAGCTTTTGTCTGGACACAAAAATCGGTAAAAATATATATTGTAGCTTGATCTGAAGTTTTCATCAATTGAGCTGATGAGAAAGCAGGTGGTTACGATGAAGCAGGACAAACCTTAGATTGCTATAGGCATGACTCACTATAAAATACAAGGGAGCAATATATAAAAGCAGCAAAGAATTGAAGGGATGGAATAATTTCATATTTCTACACACACACACACACACACAAATTGGCCTAGGATTTTTTCCTCTTCAAAAGGGGATATATGACCTTCTGTCCTGGCTCATGAACGAATCTATTCAACATTTTTCAGCATGGCTACTCTCTCCCACCTTGTTGAATGTATCCCACAGCGTCGGGAGAACAGAGACAAATGCTCTAATTCCTCCCCAACTATTTGAGAAGAACCTGAGATCCCAGGGTTCTACTCTGTTTATAGAAGCAACTTTCAAAACCCAACTTAAGCTGAATTTTTTACAAGGGAAAAAAAGGTGTATTGAGTGAGATATGAGCATGGGGGGGAGGGGGGTTCATGCTGTCAATATGCCCGAGAAACTATGAGGCATAGAGTAGGAATATAAGTACCATTGGTGAATTGAGTTACATCTTTGAATATCAGGCCACCAATTCTTTATGGTGCTTAAGTCCCTTATAATGAATTAGCTCATTAGGGAAATATGCTATCTATTTTTTTAATTGTTTTAATTCTTTTAATGTTTATTTATTTTTGAGGAGAGAGACAGAGACAGAATGTGAGTGGGGGAGGGGAAGAGAGAGAGAGAGGGAGACACAGAACCCGAAGCAGGCTCCGGGCTCTGAGCTGTCAGCATAGATCCCAACGTGGGGCCCAAACTCACACACTGGAAGATACTGACCTGAGTTGATGTCAGACACTTAATCGACTGAGCCACCCAGACGCCCCAGGAAATATCTTAATGACCTTTGTGATTTTAATGATCATTAGAGACTTCCAGGCACATCACCATTATCATGAAGAAGTTTTCATGTGAGACAACATAGAATAGTGTTTAAAGGCACGGGTTTTGGTGTCAGAAGGCCTGAATTGACATGTGGCTCTGTCACTAGCTGGTTGGGACCCTTGGGCAGATTTAGTAACTTGTAATTTATTTGTTTGTGTCCCAGGTTCTTCATGGGTAAGACTAGAGTTCTAACAGCAATTGCCTTTTTTAGGGTTATTTGTAAGGATTTCATGAATTAATGGATGCAAAATTCCCAGCACACTGCTTGCACAAGACCTTCCCAGCACAAGAGGAGGCACTCTGCCTGCAGGTTAGCTCTTGCCACTACTTGTCCTTTTGGATGCAGGAAGAGGCCAGAACTGGAGTGAGTCCCGGTATCCTGATTCTGCCAGATGTTGTCAAGTTGACAAGGCAATCTTTGGGTTTAGAGTTCTTATCTGACATAATGGCAGGGTTAATTGGTTATAGTTTATATGAAGAATAATGAAGAAATGTTTAATTAATGATAGTATAATAATAGCTAAAATTTATTGGTTAGTGGGGTGCCTGGGTGGCTCAGCTGGTTACGCATTTGACTCTTGATTTTGGCTCAGGTCACGATCTCCAGTTTGTGAGTTCAAGCCCCACATCAGGGTCTGTGCTAACAGCACAGATACTCTCTCTCTCTGCCCCTCCCATTCTCTCTCTCTCTCTCTCAAAATAAATAAACTTTAAAAAATAATAAAATTTATTGGTTAGTGTATGTGTTACTAAGTTTCAATGTTTTGCATATACTAACTCATTTAATTCTTATAACAACCCTATGAGATAAGAATTACTTTGTATTATCAATTTTATAGATGAGGAAATTAAGATAGAGAGATTAGGTAACTTGATGCACAGCTAGAAAGTGACAGAGCTAGGATTCGCTGCATTAAAAAGCAGGATATATAATATGATCCCTTTTTTTGAAAATAAACTATTTTATATACATATGAACTGCATTACATATACAGTTGACCCTTGAACAACATGGATTTGAACGTTGCAGGTCCACTTATATGCATATTATCTTTTTAATTTTTTAAGTTTATGTATTTATTTTGACAGAGAGATAGAACAAATGAGCAGGGGAGGTGCAGACAGAGAGGGAGAGAGAAAATACCAAGCAAGGTCCACATGGTCAGCTCAGAGCCCAATGTGGGGCTCAAACTCACAAACCATGAGATCAGGACCTGAGCCAAAACCAAGAGTCAGATGCTTAACCAACTGAGCTACCCAGGTGCCCCTATCCAGGTTATTTTTGATAAACACAGTATAGGACCGTAAATGTATTTCCTCTTTCATAGGATTTTCTTAACATATTCTTGTCTCTAGTTTACCTTGTTGTAAGAATACAGTACATAATATGTATAACATACAAAATATGTGTTCATTGACTATTTATGTTATTGGTAAGGCCAATGGTAAGCTATTAAGTTTGTGGGGAGTCAAACGTTGTACACAGATTTTTGACTGTCCAGGGAGCACCATCACTAATCCCTGTGTTGCGCAAGGGCCAACTGCATATATAAATTATATTATACACACACACATGCACACGCTGTCCAAAAGACAATTCAAAGAGCTCTAGTTGATATGAATATGTTACTGAACAAGAAACAAATCTTTGGTGAACCGGGAGACTTCAAATCTGAAAGGGGGTTGAAGCTCAGAAGCATGATGTTATAGGATGGCTTATAAACAGAGAACAAGAAAGGTGTTTAACCTTTACAATGATTTGATAATTTACAATGAGGATTTCCAGACAGCAGGAGATTGGTTAAAAGTGATTACATTATACCATTTTAGGAAGACAATTTGTTTCATTTATCAGAGCCATTTACAAGGAATAACCTAAGTTAAAGTTTGCTTAAGTTCATGGAATAAGCTAGATTAAGTTTTGTTTATGTGCTTTAACCAGTGGATCTTAAGTCTGATCTCCATTTAATTTATTATAATAATAATCCCCTTTTGGTCAACCTTTCAGCAAGCTGACATAGTCACCAGAACAGATAGTCATGTAGTTACTGTTGTTTCCAAGGGATATTCTCCAAAATGTTAAAATGTTAAAGGAAATATATCTAAGAAGTAGAATTTAGGGTGACCTTACATTTCGTATCTTTGCTCATTGACACTTCTAATATTTCTATAGCAAACACATTACTTGAATAATAAAATAAATTGCATGCAAAAATAAATAAATGGCTTGGACTAGATGAACTTTGAGGTCTTGCTGAAAATAATATTTTTCGATTCCACATACCAGATAAATACAGTAGCAGGGAGGTTTTGCTATAGGAGGGTGAACAGTAACTACCCTCCAACCCTGGCCCCATCTGTCTCAAAAGATTCCAGTAATATGCCTATTCAGGAAGGGTCACCATTGCCTGTGCTCCTGGCATCAGGAGAACTGCTGATAATGGAGGGACTTGTTAATCTGTGGTAACTTGAGTGCAACCTGGGACTTGAGCGCTTCTCCTCTGTACTAGTTCACACAGCAGCAGGGGACTAACTGAAAGGGCTGGGGGTGTCAGTGCCTGTGGTGTGTTTGGGAGAGCCATTATACAGTGACACACAACTCGATTCTGTATGAATCCGAAAGTATGCTTCTTTTAGGTAATTCAGATGTTTCCACTAAAGCGATTGCTGATCAAAATGTTCAAGAAAAGGAGGGGAGAGGAAACAGAGATTAAATACTAAAGTCTGCTGCTACTGCAGTGTTCATGTTTGAGACATTGCCACTGTGAAACATCGAAGGGGCAGGTCAAGGCTGTGCAGAGGTCTCAGGAAACAAGAAGACCAAATTTTGTTGAAAATAACATATATATATATATATTTATTTAAATATATATATATATATATATATATATATATATAATCAAAGTCTCTATGGAAAAAATATAAACTCATTACAATTTCTTTTTTTAATGTTTTATTTATTTTTGTGGGGAGGGGCATTGCGAGAGAAGGGGACAGAGGATCTGAGGCGGGCTCTATGCTGACAGCAGCAAGCCCAATGCAGGGCTCGAACTCACGAACCATGAAATCATGACACTCAAGGACACTCATGCCAAAGGACACTCAACCAACTGAGTCACCTAGGTGCCCCAGAAACTTACTACAATTTCTAATTGTACTTATTTTATGTTAGTACTGGTCATGCCTTGAATGTGTGTGGGGTATGTTCTCTTTACAATATTTAGGATCTCTTAAGGTCTTAAACTAGCTCTTGGCATCATCACACATATGATTAAACCATATGACTCTTTGGAGACAGAATAGAAAATAAAGACTGAATGAGCGGAATATGAGCTATTGCAAATATTTCTAAGCTGCCAGCCGTGATGTTTACTTAAGCATAAATCACTGATTATTGATCACTGCATATAACTCTTTGCCAAAGATAAATACCCTTTCTCTCTGGGTCTCACTATGAATGTGATAGTATCTGAAGTATGATTTTTTTATCCATACCTGAATAGATCTTAAAGTTTCTCTCCTTCATAACTGAGTGAAGGGGAAAAACATTTCTTACCTGGATTAAACTTATTTGACTATTTACCATTTTAAGTCCCATGATCTCTCGTCTTTACCATCAGAGGATAATATACCCAAAGAATAGAACCGAAGCGGTTGTCTTAGGTTGTTTTAGAGAAAAGAGTAACTTCTTCATTAAAGAAGCATCAAAAAGAATTCTTCTTTATTAAACAATACGTTTAATTCTAACTTTATGTATGCATAAATATTTCCCATCTGAAATCTGATTAGTCTGTATACAGTACTTACAATCTGCTGTAATTGTTTAAGAAAATAAACATGAGCAATCTCTTTCTATAAGAAAAAAAAAGCTTAAACGTCAAGAGACGTGTTGAAGCCAGATTCCAAGAAATAACAGAATCCTTAGGTTAGAAGAAAAGGAAGTGGATTCAGTTCTTCTGCTTCCTTCTTCTTGTCTATAACGTAAGAAGGCAAAAAACCCAGAACAAGTCATGGTGGTCAATAGCCATTTTAAAAGACGAAAGGAGTATGTTCTAGGAGAGAGAGACTATATTGGGCCAATTTAGACTGAATCCCTGATGAAACACCTCACAAATGTTTATGGGTTAAATAATGACAGAAATGGAATCAATTAACTTCGTTTTAATTTGTACCATATGAACGATTTGCATGCATTTTGGAGGAAGCAATTGTGAGCTCAGTACTACCTGGGGTCTTCCTCATTTTCACTCCTTGTCACAGCCTCTGAGTTAGAGTCAAAGAGCATGGAAGTCTTGCTTGCTTAAGAGACAGACAGTCTCTTCGTATTGCAACATCCTACCCTTGCTAGAATTTAGAAAGAACACGTTTAAGACTGCTCAACTGGAGATTTTAAGAGTTGACAGAGGAAAACCAAATGAGGTAAAATGGTCTTGCTCTGTCAATGATGCCGATGGTGGTTTCTTTCAAAATGGAGCTAAGCCCTAGCAAGGCCATGCCAGAGCACCGGATTCTCCCCTCTTCGATAATAGCATTGAGGCCTCAAGTCTCTGGTTGTTAGCAATTCTTTGACACTGCGCAAGTGAACACATAACTCCTTTACAATTTTGATCAAACGTCAACACGTCGTTTTTGCATTCAATGAATATTTGTCTGTACTTCCTATATGCCAGGGAAATTAGTTTTCTCTAATAAAGCATCAGGAAAAAATAAGTGTGATATATATATATAGCTCTAAATATGGGGCCCGCATTCTTCCTTCTCTCTCATTCTGAGGAACGTCTGTGATTGGACTTTTTTGTATATGCCCAATTGATGCCTGCCCAATTAAATAAGATATTAGAGACAGGATTTGCCAGTGCTTGACTCTGAGGCAATTCAGGAATCTCTAACCCTCAAGTTTTTTTTTTCAAGTATTCACTATTGATTGAATATGATTGTGATTTTCTTCTGAGAAACTCTGAGATATTCACTGAATAAGTGAATATCCCAGAAATGGGATGCTCTGCAGTTGGTTCCCAGAGTAAGATTAATGACACCATGTAGATGGTGATGACAAGGCCATGCTGAGCAGTCATGGTAGATTAGGTTATAACCATCTGTTTTCCATGTGATGTCTTAATAAACACCACTACCTACACTGAGGTGTTATTACAGTCAGTCTCCTGAGTATTTGTAGATCAGGGCACTTGGGCACAAGGAAGGACTTGTTGCATTTCCTTGAGTTACCACATGGAATGTTTGTGGCCTCCATTAAAACAGTGGTCTTATTTTACGATGTGTGTGTGTGTGTGTGTGTGTGTGTGTTTTAATTGCAAAGAACATTTGGTGAAAGGACGCTGAGAATGGAAGGTTAGGAAGAAGAGGTTTGTGTAGAAAGAAAGTAGTATGAGAAGTTAGAAAAAGTAAGACAGAAGAAAAGATATCTCTGATTTTTGACAAGAAAGAATTGAATAGAGAAAATTCTGGTTATGTATTATACTTAATATGAATACCATAATAAAAACAATAAAGAACCCCTATGATTATTTTCTAATTAAAACTACCCACCCATGATGAGCAATAGATATATATGTGTGTGTGTATGTATATATAATACCAGCAGAACACTCATTCGCTCAATAAATATTTCTGATATTTATAGGAACTTATTATATGCCAGGTAAACCAGTTTTTCCAAATAATAGATGTCTAATTTTCTCTAATAATAGATCAGAAAAAAAACAAGTTTTTACTTGTATATATTAAACTTATTGCTAATTACTATTAATTTAACTTATTAAACAATATCATTGATATATATTAATACTAATACTAATGTAATATATACCTATACTGATTTATTTTCATTTAAAATGCAATGAGTATATAAGATTCTATTTCTGTATAGACATCATAACTCATGAGTTTGAAAATAACTTATTTGGAACATAACTAGTGAAACAGATGAAAAACCAAATTGAATTGAAAAAAAAAAAAAGAGAGGGAGAAAAGACCTGCAGAGAATAAAATATATATACTTGGGTTTATGCTCATGGGCCTTTCCACTTTATTCACAGAAGAACTCCTCAACCCTTCATTGATAACATATATCTATATATTTTTAATACAAACATCATTATGACAGTTTTGTTTAGGGGCCATTTCCAGGGAGCAAACATAGGGAGAAGAAAGGGAAAGGGCCCTGTTTGAGTGAGAGCAAATAGACAAATAGACAAGTTGGAGAGAACACAGTTACAGTAGTCACAATAAATAAAATGAAATGAATCTTGACCCATGTAGTTTAGGGGTAATGATCTGGCCTACCTCAGCAGCATTATTTTTCCAATATGTATTATAATTATTGATTTTAATAACGAATTTGAGCCACCCACAAAAGGTTGCTAGGTTGACTTTTTTTTTAGTGAGATAGAAAATTTGTAATCATTTTAGCAATATTTCTAACTAAAATTGTGAAGAAAAATTGAAAGCTTGACTCAAAACTACTTGTGAAATTTTTTTTTTTTTTTTTTTTTTTGGTTAATTTTTTTTTTTTTCAACGTTCATTTATTTTTGGGACAGAGAGAGACAGAGCATGAACGGGGGAGGGGCAGAGAGAGAGGGAGACACAGAATCGGAAACAGGCTCCAGGCTCTGAGCCATCAGCCCAGAGCCTGACGCGGGGCTAGAACTCGCGGGGCTCGAACTCATGGACCGCGAGATCGTGACCTGGCTGAAGTCGGACGCTTAACCGACTGCGCCACCCAGGCGCCCCGTGAAATTTGTTTTTATAGAAAATTTTCTTGGGGCACCCGGGTGGCTCAATCAGTTAACTGTCTGACTTTGACTCAGGCCATGATCTCATGGTTCCTGGGTTCAAGCCCCACGGCAGGCTCTGTGCTGACAGGTCTGAGCCTGGAGCCTGTTTCAGATTCAGTGTGTCTGTCTCTGCCTCTCCCCCACTCGTGCTCTTTCTCTCAAAATTAAATAAAGAAATTTTTAAAAAGAAAGAAACACAAAATCTTCTCTGACTCTATGCAAGATAAGGGAGTTTTTATATAATATTTAATCATTAAAACAAACAAACTCAAAAACTGTTCTTTTGTAACCTGTCTCATTCTTCTAGATTAAATGACTTTTAGACACTACAAATTCAGACCAGATCTTGCTAGCAAACGTCTTCTCATATTGGCTGAACATAAAATAGGTCTCCTCCTGGAGTTTTATTTTAAGCAAAGTCTATGTTTGGGCACCTGGGTGGCTCATTCCGTTAAGCATCTGACTTCAGCTCAGGTCCTGATCTCACAGTCTGTGGTTTTGAGACCCACGTCTGACTCTGTGCTGACAGCTCAGAGCCTGGAGCCTGCTTCAGATTCTGTGTCTCCCTCTCTCTTTGCCCCTTCTCCACTCACTCTCTGTCTGTCTCTGTCTCTCTCAAAAATAAACATTAGAAAAAAATTTTAAAAGGGGCGCCTGGGTGGCTCAGTCGGTTGAGCGTCCGACTTCAGCTCAGGTCACGATCTCACGGTTCGTGAGTTCGAGCCCTCCCGTGTCAGGCTCTGTGCTGATGGCTCAGAGCCTGGAGCCTGCTTCCGATTCTGCCCCTCTCTCTGCCCCTCCTCCATTCATGCTCTGTCTCTTTCTATCTCAAAAATAAATGAACATTAAAAAAAATTAAAAAAAAAAGAAAAAGAAAAAAATTTAGAAAAAAGAAAAGTCTATGCTTATGAGGTGCTAGATTTGAAGATGCTGCAGTTCCATGCCAAGTGGCCATTGGCATTGTACATTTCCTGTTCCAAAAAGCCCGTTTTGGAGACCAGGCAGGGCGAGGCCAGTGAGAAGTGGAAATTTTGCTATATTACTACCCATATCTACAAATATCCTGTTTCCTTTTTCTTTTTTTTTTTTTTGGCTTAAACAACAGAACTTTATTTTTTTTTTAATTTTATTTTTTATTTTTTAAAATTTACTTCCAAATTAGCTAGCATATAGTGAAACAATGATTTCAGAAGTAGATTCCTTAATGTCCCTTCCCCATTTAGTCCATCCCCCCTCCCACAACCCCTCTCGTAAACCTCAGCTTGTTCTCCATATTTATGAGTCTCTTCTGTTTTGTCCCCCTCCCTGTTTTTATATTATTTTTGCTTCCATTCCCTTATGTTCATCTGTTTTGTATCTTAAAGTTCTCATATGAGTGTATCTTAAAGTTCTCATATGAAGTCATATGATTTTTGTCTTCCTCTGACTAATTTCGCTTAGCGTAATACCCTCCAGTTCATCCACGTAGTTACAAATGGCAAGATTTTATTTTTTTTGATGGTTGAGTAATACTCCATTGTATATATATATATATACCACAACTTCTTTATCCATTCATCCATCAATGGACATTTGGGCTCTTTCCATAATTTGGTTATTGTTGATAGTGCTGCTATAAACATGGGGGTGCATGTGTCCCTTTGAAACAGCACCCCTGTATCCCTTGGATAAATGCCTAGTAGTGCAATTGTTGGGTTGTAGGGTAGTTCTATTTTTAGTTTTTTGAGGAACCTCCATCCTATTTTCCAGAGTGGCTGCACCAGCTTGCATTGCCACCAACAATGCAAAATTTCTCTGCATCCTTGCCAACATCTGTTGTTGCCTGAATTGTTAATTCTGACAGGCTTAAGGTGGTATCTCATTGTGGTTTTGATTTGTATTTCCCTGATGATGAGTGATGTTGAGCCTTCCTGTTTCCTTCTTAAATGATAATGCTTTCTGCAACTTCACATTTATGCACCTCCCTGTCTTTTTCCTACTCAATTTAATATCTAATATAGCCTTTGCCCTAACTTGATATAGTGGTGTTAAAATACCTAAGTCCACTGTTTTAAAGGACATACTAAATTGATTCATGCCCAATAAGAAAATGCTAAATCCATTGCTGCCTTCCTGGGCCTTGCCTTCCACATTTTGTTACAGGCAAGAAAACAGAGCCTAATGCAAAAAGCTTGCTTAGGGGATTGAGAGAATGAGGTCTCCTTCCTGATTAACAGCTGACTAATTATGAGTTACTGTTAGGCCTGGAGGTAAATTGCCCCTATTCCGGTTTTTATAAACTCGGAAGTGTCTATGTGCCATTTTTAAAATCCTCATCCACATTCCAAATTCCACATCCAAATCTTCTTATTAATCACTGCCCAGACTAGTTCAAGTGGGAAAAGGAAAAAGCAAAACGAAATCAACCAGAAAAAAAATATATACATAATAGGTTTCTAAAAGCTTTGAGATAAGCTGGAAATAGATCCACACCCTGTTACTCATGTGTATGATACACAAGAAAACAATTTTAAATTTTTGAGTCTTTTTCCTTTCAATATCCAATTTGTATTTAGTGTTCATTAAACACAATAAATACTGGGAAGTTCTGTGTGTGTGTGTGTGCACGCGTGCACACACGCATGTTCGTTCTTTCTTTTTACCTGTAGTTTCCTGATAGTCTATGGAAATAAGACCTTCCTTTGCTGTTTCTGTGATGTACACCTGCTTTCTTGGAAAGATAAGCCATAGGTACATTTGAGAAATGGGTAGCAATGTTATTGGAGTTTATTTTAAAGCATCTACAAGGACATTGGCAACTACAGCTAAAAATCTGACTTTTGAGCTGGGAGTGGGACTAACTATTGAGGTCTAAGGAATTGCCTCCAGTCTTTGCTAAGATTTTACCTCCTTCTACTGATTATTTTCACCCTTTTCTACTGGAAAATTCTCCAGTACTTCTCTAGAACATTAGAATACTACCCCTCTCTAAAAAGATAGAAAGAGACCCGCTTCTATAAAAAATAGTTCTCAAGTTAAAAATGCCAGGAAAACTTTCTCTTCATTATCCTTAAGAAGTCTTTTAAATAAATACACAAAACTCATTGAGCTTTTCTATTGATAACTCAATAGATAATTATATCTATTTGATATTATATAATTGATTATATAATCAATTATATTATATCTATAGATATAATTATAGATATATTATATCTATATATATAGATATATTAGATATTATATAGATGATTAGATATCTATATATATAATAGATATATCTATATTATATCTATCTATATAATATCAATTAATTATATATATTTGATAGTATATAATTGATTATATAATCTATTATATAATTGATTATATCTAATTGATAATGCCTTGTTTATGTTTATCCTTGAGAACCATGTTCAGAGGCATATTTTGAAGCAAAGATATCAATGCCTCAGCATCTCTAAAATCTGGAATAATTTCAAAAAAGGGGGAAATACTCCTACAAGTTTGGTATTCTGTAAAATAAAAAATGAGAGCAACAATTTGAATTTTATTTTTAAATTATTGGAAATCATTAGAAATAATTGTAAGGTGTTGATTACCCAAACGCTATGAAACATCTTGATTATTTTTATTGCAACAATTTGTAATGAAATGTCATGAGTTTTATTTTTAATGCACTTTATGGTTTTTAGTTCTAAAGTTTTAGCAAGATAAAATTCAATAGCAAATAGTAAAAATAAGCTATCTAGTAGCTTTTACAGATAAATTATATACTTTCAAAAATGATTGGCTCTACAATGTTCTCCCTTGAATCTTTTTTTTTTCAATTTTGTTTATTTACTTATTTTAAAATGTTCATCCCTTGGATCTTTAAAACATAAGATGTAAGCAGAACTTTATATAAGAAAAAAAGTGAGTAAAAGTAAACCAACAGTTTACTATGGTAAACTATTTTCATTTACTATGAAAGTCACAGCAAATAACCTACTTAGGTTTAATGTGTTGTTGCATATTTTAAATAATATCCTTAGTTCTGAGTTAATTACTTATTAAAGCAATCATGATTATCATCAAATATGTAAGTAGGTATGTATATGGCTTGTAATAGAAATTTTGTATCTATGCCTCTCAGCTTACCTTATGACAGAAATAAGGACAAGTTCAGTATCACCATTTATTTTCCCCAGGATGGTATACTGAACCCAAGCCTGTAGGCCGTTAAAGGTTATAAAAATAGAGTTCTGTGGTCAAATAAAAATCTTGGAAATGTTTTGTAAAATTCAAACTCGTCCTTTAATATAAAGCTTCTTGTTCTATTTATGTGTTAATGTGAACTGTGGGCCTACAACAGAACGATTATTTAGCGGGTTTGTTAGACGATTGCATTCGTCAGGGTTCCCCATAGAAACAGAACCAATAGGCAATACATAAGGAATTTATTACAAAGGGTTGGCTTACAAGATTATGAAGGCTGAGAAGTCCCAGGATCTGCCATTTGCAAGCTGAAGGTCTGGGAAAGCTAATGGTGGAGTTGCAGTCCAATCCCAAAGGCCTGAGTACCAGGGGAGTCAATGGCAGGAATCAAGAGAAATAATTAGGGAATATCTCAGGACCCGAGAACCAGGAGGCCTACAGTGTAAGTACAGAAGGCTTGAGAACTAGAAGTAGCAAGGTCTGGGGGCAGGAAAAGCAGAAAGCAAATTTGTCCTTTGTCTGCCTTTTTTGTTCTAATTGGGTCCTCAGTGGATTAAATGATGCCCACCTGCACTGGTGAGGGAGGTCTTTTCACTCAGTCTACAGATTCAAATGCTAATCTTCTCTGGAAACACCCTCACAGACACACCCAGAAATAATGCTTTACCAGCTACCTGGGCATCTCTTAATCGAGTCAAGTTGACACATAAATTAACCACCACAGCCTTGGATGTGGTGAAGGATCTAAACTTTGCCATTAAAATGATAGAAGGATTTCGATCATGACATTTTGAGGTAACTAAATAAAAACATATAGCTTTCGCATTTTGAGTATTTTTATTATAGTTTATGTCATAAGATGCCTTTTCTTTCAGCAATTGTTTGTTGACCCCCTATTAAAAATTAGACAATTTAAACTTGACCTAGATATCACAGTATGTTTTTCCTGAGTTAAAAATACAACTCTCGTTCACTGTTAATCAGTCAAAGACCAGAAAAATAATGTACTGAGCTAACAAAGCTAGGTTTATTAGACGTATTGCAGTTAGGGAGAATGCCAGCTTGACCAAGTCTTCATGAGAAAGGAGACCATCTATATCAAGACATAGTGTTAGCACTGAGAATTGAGATGATCTTGGCTTTTTCCCAAATAATCTTTGCTCAGGAAAGATAACACCATAAACCAATAAATATTTTCACTGTTTGCTTCAGGAAATTCATGTAAATCAATTTTTCTGAGATCACAGTCTGCTCATCTGGGTAAACAGCTCCCTTTTCAAACAGCAATTTACTCAGCAAGACTCACGTCAAAACCTTTGTTTCACTGTATCTGTCAACCCCAAATTATTATAAACTTTGCCCATTCCCAGTACATGCCTGTCCCTAGAAAATTTTGAAAGACCCACCTTAACTACTTGAACTCAGATGTCAAAGTCTATAAATCTTTCCCTCTACCGCCCCTCTTCCAAGACACCGCTGACATGGTATTCTGCTTTGCTACAGTTTTCATAAACTCAGCTTCATTAATTTATGGTTTGGTGATATTTTAGAAAATTCAGCAGTAGGGTCTCAAAGAGGGTAAATTAAGTAAGGATATTTTTAGAGTTTTAGGTCCTGGGCAGTGTGATTTTGTAAGTCAGGGAACTACCTGGGTTTGGGCAGAGTTTATACATAATAGTTTTGGATTGGTGAGGACAGCAAAGCAAGAGTTTTGAAGCAAATCTTGATAAGCAAGCTATTAGTCTTAATATGTGCACTCTTTTCCTCTACAGTGGTTTACAGTGTTATCTTTTAGGAGCAAATATATTTCATTGAGCAGGCAGAACATTTCTCAACTTGGTCCCAGTGTTGTTTCACATGGGAACAGAAATATATGCCCCCTCCTTGTAAATGTTTAATAAAAGGACAGGAGATCATGTTGGTTTTAGGTCTCATTGTCATGCAGATATACGATGAATATATATTCATTTGTTCACTGGAATACCTCGTTCGTTACTGGAGCATTTAAAGTAGGTCAAATTAAAAGAAGATTGTGAGGCTAACTATAAAAAATGGCTAATGTCCTACAGGACAATAAAATTGTAACATTTGTGTCTATCTTTTTTACTGGATAGACATCATGTAATTGCTTATAAGTGAATTTTTATTCACATATAAATAGCAAGTTTAACCAAGAACATTAACCTAAATAATTAAGTAATTCTTGGTTAGGCCTTTAAAAAAATATTCAGGTATGACATTAAAAAGATATGCCACCCTGCACTGGTGAGAGAGTTTTAGAAAAATTTCAAGTATTAGAAAAATTTTAAAATACAGCAAAACATTTGGCCTCATTGCAAAATAAATAAACTCCTTCATTTAACTGTCTGCTCCACAAAACCCAGCACTCTATCTCATTAGAAGTTTTAGACTATTGTACCCAGTACATGTTCAAGAAATCTCAGCTGAATTGCCTTTCCCTCAACCTCTACAATTCTACAGTCCTATGTGTTTATATGTAGCCCTGTTGATTCTGAGGTTTATGATTCAAGGTATGTACTATATATTACCTCATTTCGTGTCTTGCTTTCCCTCCTCCCAGTCACTGCCATTACAGCTATTATCATCAGAATGCTTTAGCATAAACAACTTAAAGAGAGAATGAATGAATGCTGAAGGTGCTTAAATGAGGCAATTTTCATAACTTTATCTGAATAACTAAAATAAAATCTTAAACAGGAAGACTGTAAATTGGGTGGACAATGATCTAAATATTTTAAATTAAGAAGGCACACTCATAGTTTTGGGGTTTTGTTCAGGGGGTAACCATCCCTGGAAAGGGTACAATCTTTATCATGGGACAAACAATCGTTACCCAGATTAGGAAGAAAGTGAAGCATAGCGATGAATGTGGTTGGAAGGAGAGTGTTGTTCTTGGATGGGATTTTGATGTATGATTTTCATCTGAAGAAAAGAATTACAAAAACCTTTGAGACAATGTGGAGCATGGAATGCTTGTGTATGATGGTAGTGGGAGGGAAATATCAGACAAAAATTAGAGGAAGAGGTGAGCAAACACAACCGGAGAGAATGTTATGTTTCAAAGCAACAGCAGTTTGGAGATATAAGTGAAACCACTTTTTCATAAACTAAAAAGCCAGAGTAAGAAATTTGACTTGATTTTTATGTGTTGAAAACAGGACTGTCATGTATTAGAAAGCTAAACTGAACACAATGTTCAGGATGTAGAAAAAGACTGAAATTGGATTGACCAGTTGAGAAACCATGGCAATAACTCAGACAAGAAGCTGTGAGAGTTTGGATAAAATGAAAACACACATCTTAGACATTTTGATGGATATGTTTACAGAATTTGATGACTGATTGAATATAAGAAAGGAAAAGAAGATAAGCAAAGATAAATCTACGATTTTTTAACGTTCATTTCTGAAATGAGGAGTTAGAGGTGTGGAGGTGGAACGGGGACAGAATCGTGAATCCAATTTAGGCATGCCAAATTCATGGGCTGCAGCTTCCAGTTGTGAGATGGGTGCTAGAGGAAGAGGCTCAAAGTTGGGGAAGAAATCAGAACTTAACATAGAGATTTGTGAATCCAGCATCATTCAACCTGTGAACATGGGTGATGTGTCTCCTGAAAATGGTACAGAAAATTAAGAGCAACTGGCAAAGTTCAAGGCCACAAGAGAAGATGCAGGAATCAAGAACAGGCATCAGTTTTTATAAGGAGGAACAAAAGAAAAGGTGCTAGGGAAAGAATATTAATTTTGGTCAGAAGAAAGCCATTCTTGGCCTTAGGGATTAAGGTTTCATTTAGGGAAAGGAGAATGTAAATAAGTTAAGAAGACATGGAAAGGTGAGAATATATAAACAACAAGTACAGACATAGTGCATTCAAGAAACCTGGGAGGAAGAAATGGTAGCACATGGGTGGGCACACTGAAAACAATGTTAAATGCAAGCAGGTTGCTAAAGATACAAACAAGAATATGATGGTTGAAGGAATGCATTAAATTAGTGAAAGAAGGAGCAAATTCCCCCAACAGTTAGGAAAAAGTAAGATCTAGATATTGGGATTAATTTTAGAGAAAATATATTTTTCAAACTAGATGGAAAGATAAGAGGATCAATATAAATGTATATATTGGTGGTATATACCATACCTATGATATCAGAGAAAAATTATGTAGATTCCCATAGGTAAGATAAGATGCACACTTATTTTGGAATGATGCAATATTTGGGAGATGAAAAGAAGTGGGAAAGAAAAGAGAGCTTTTTATAGCAAGAGTGTATCTGCACGTATTTAATAAATCAGCATGGAGAAGTGACCCGATGCCCCTTCTTCCTACTCATTGCTATGGGTAGCAGGGAGTTCTTGGTGAAAAGCTACAAAGATTTGTTTTATGAGCACAGAGATCTTTTGGGCAGGAAGGGGTCAAGACCTGAAGCTCTTTGCTGTGAAGTAAAAAGTTATCAAAAACTTTAGAATAGATCAGGTATCTTTTAACAAGGCTGTACGGTAAAGAAAAAAACAAGACTGCTGAAGTAAGAGACAGAAAGAGGAACAATGGGCCTGAACTAAAAGTTGGAAGGTTTGTAGCTCCCTTAGGTGGCTTCCACTGGAACCGACTCTAACTCAACTGTCCTGTTGGCAAACCATGTGTCCTAAGGAGGAGTCATGCAAATGAGTAAATAAAAACCAAAGTTATAAAGACCTATAACACTGGGGCTACACCTATGGGACAGCTGTTGCTGAGCATAAAATTGAAGATAGGTGTGTCCTCTGTAAGGACACTTGAAGAAACACTGCAAGACCACCAGTTGCACTGAGAGGGCCTCGCACCAAAATGTTGGACCCTGTTGGTGTTAGCAATGACAACAGACCTTGCTCTTTACAAGTATTGGAGCTACGTTGTGAGAAACCGATGTAGGCCAGCAGGGGGTGCTGCTGTAGGTCAGGTCCTACAGAGTCATAATGGGTATATCTAATCTGTTCAAATGACTAATTTGGGGGAAATCTTTATGAAGCCTTGGAAAAGAAAACCCAGTGAAAGACTGTTCTTCCTGCCAGTTTGGACATACAGAAGGTGAGTTTTTATATATTTACATACGAAGACTTCTGACCCAAATTTTTCTCCCATATGGATATGGATATGGAGAAATGGAAAGATACAGGAGTTTGTTATGTTAAAACAAAAAGCCTATGTGTGTGTGTGTGTGTGTGTGTGTGTGTGTGTGTGTGTGTGTCTGTATACACATACATATGATATTTAGACTACAAGCTTTGCTTTGACAAATTATGATTTAAGTTCTGGTTCTACTACATACTATCAAGTTGTGTGGTTTTATATGAATTATTTAAACTCTGGGAGAGGTTAAATGAGAAAAATAATACCTGCTTGGAGATATTTTACTAAGTAGTACAGATAGAGGCTATAGCTCAGTGCCAGACTTAAATGTATGGTAATGGCAACTGCCATGATGACTTTTACCATGTGAATTCTAACACCATGTCAACACCTAACTTACTGAGTAAATTTCTATTTCAAATTTTAGAGCTGAATAGCAGAAGGATTATTTTTTAAAACTTGTCTGTGTTCAATTAAAATGTGTGTCCCAGGGGCGCCTGGGTGGCGCAGTCGGTTAAGCGTCCGACTTCAGCCAGGTCACGATCTCGTGGTCCGTGAGTTCGAGCCCCACGTCAGGCTCTGGGCTGATGGCTCAGAGCCTGGAGCCTGTTTCCGATTCTGTGTCTCCCTCTCTCTCTGCCCCTCCCCCGTTCATGCTCTCTCTGTCCCAAAAATAAATAAACGTTGAAAAAAAAAATTTAAAAAAAAAAAAAATTAAAATGTGTGTCCCAAGAAGAGGTTAGTAAATCTGTCAATGTTGACTGAAGAGGTGTTTCTTCCCTACTCTGGGTGATCTCTTTTTATGTGGAGAGTTTTTTGATAATGATATTCTCCTGGCCCCCTTCCACTTTCTTGCACATTTTGCTCCATGGAGGATGAATGACTTAATTTGATGGGTCAGTTTGGTAGCAGAAATTGTTCATGCCTATCTCCCCCATTTGTTCTTCTTGGGAAGTGAGCTGGATACAAGGATCATGTATTTACCTTTCTTCCTGCATGCTGTGTGTACATCCTATCAGTAGCCCTGCAGGTGGGGAGGTCTGCTCCTGGGTGGGCATGCTTATCTGATTCTGGATGTCCATTTTAGACAGCCTACTTGCCCAGACACTTAAACCACATTTTTCAGTTTTTCTTTCTCACAGAAATTTTAATTTCCTCTTAGAAGCGTTCACCCTCATATGGGAGACAAATAAAAAGTGGTTCGTTATCAAAAACTCATATATTTTAGAAATTAGGAAAATTTTTAAAAATACAAGTGAGAGACAAACTTTAGCCTATGAAAGTATCCCAACCATCAACGTTTCTCCCAAGGGAAGGCAATTTATACTTAATCGTGTGTCTCATGTAGTAGCAGCTAAAAACTCCAAATGAGGATAATCTGCTGCTATTACAGTTGCCAGCATTTTAGAATTTACAAAGTTGTTTCATAATGATTGTGATTTTTATATCAACCATACTTGTTGTAAATAGGCACAAGAAGGGTAGGGAGATTGACGTTAAGTGACTTAACTAACAATTGTTTTATATTCAATATCTCTAATATCTATTTTATGTCTAAACTAAATAGTATGGATCCCATTTTACAGACGTGGAAACTAAGGCTTGGAAGAGTTAGGTAACTTAATTAAGATAACAGAGTTGTGTTGTTCCAAAGCTCATGTTCTTTCTATTCGATCACCCTTTGTCTTTAGAACTGACATGTGAATTCAAGTCCTATTTTACGTTCACGATACTGCTTAAGGTATTGAATTGGTTTTCATCTTACTGACATTTGTTTACTTTAATCTGATAATACCTACAGAGTTATTGCAATTCCATTTCTAATTTTAACATCAAAGGATAGAAACATAGGGTGTTCAGATATCTTCATCTCCTCAGCTAATAGCTTTGCTTTGCACAGACCACAAAGCTGAGCACACCAAATTTGAGGATCAAAAGAATTTTAAATCCTACATACTTTAAATGTATACTTTATGTTAACCTGCTAGTGTCATTCATGCAGTTAGCAGCATGACTAAATGCAGAGACCATTTTAAGTTGTGATGGCTATAACCGGTCGGACAAGTACGCAAGAGAGAGAAATTATTTTTCGAGAAAATTATCAAAAGAAGGGTAAACACCGAGGGTCCACAAATGAGATTTGTAATGAGTCTAAGTCTGAGGTGCTCACATGCATGAGGGAAGTTTCTGAAAAGGAATGTATAGACTAAACACAACATTATCCTGAACCCTAAATGTAAACTTTACACAGGAAGTAATAAATGAAAATAATATTGAACCATTTTCTTTATCTTTTCAAAGCACTGTCATTTCTACTCCATTTCTACCATCTTATAGAAAATAAATGAAAGTAACTCTCCAGGTTTGGGGAAATATTTTGAGAAATTTGCCAAGGAGAAATCTTACTGATTTATCATCCTTGATCTTATAAAATTTGCTCTTCCCTTGAAAATTGTGACTTTTGTTGTTACTCAGAAAGCTGCCCCTGTGTGAGATAGTCTCAAATAGCTAATGGAATGGGCTTATTTCATAGGCATAATTTTTTCATAGAATGGGAATGAATGTTTCCTTTTCTTGAAAAATAGAACTGCATTTTGAACCAGATGAGCTGAACATAAGCAGGGAGTCAGGGGAGGATAGTTTCTCAGAGGACAGGCTCTAGTTCACGTCAGGTACCCTCTCTTTAATGACAGAACATCTTCAGCCAAAGTTGTTCTGCTCTAGGAATCTTGTTCTCATCTATAAAATGAAAACAATGATACTACCTATTTGATATCTATATAGTTATTACTCAGAATACATTAAACAGTATTTTTTTTTTCCCAGAGAGAGAGCATTCACAAGGGAGAGGGGCAGAGGGAGAGAAAGAGAGAATCTTAAACAGGCTGCCCTCTCAGCGTGGAGCCCAACACGGGGCTTGATGCTACAACATTGGGATCATGACCTGAGCCAAGTTCAAGAGTCAGCCACTCACACAAGTGAGCCACCCAGGCACCTCTAACCAGTGCTTTTAAAATATCAGATACATGGGGCGCCTGGGTGGTGCAGTCGGTTAAGCGTCCGACTTCAGCCAGGTCAGGATCTCGCGGTCCGGGAGTTCGAGCCCCGCGTCAGGCTCTGGGCTGATGGCTCAGGGCCTGGAGCTTGTTTCCGATTCTGTGTCTCCCTCTCTCTCTGCCCCTCCCCCGTTCATGCTGTGTCTCTCTCTGTCCCAAAAATAAATAAACATTGAAAAAAAAATTTAAAAAAATAAAATAAAAAATAAAATATCAGATACATTATAATGATTCAAGGCATGTTGGATATTATGATAGTGGCTATAACTCGTGCTCTGTCTCTCTCTCTCTCTCTCTCTCTCTCTCTCAAAAATAAATAAATGTTAAAACAAATAGTAATAATAATTAAGAGAAATTCCTGCCCATGTATTTAGATAGTAAAGAAAGTTTGACATTCAAAAAATATATATTTTTGGGCTTTGTATCAAGATGCACTTAAAAAAATTTCTTTAATGTTTATTTTTGAGAGAGAGAGAGAGTGTGCGTGCAAGTGGGTGAGGGGCAGAGAGAGGGAGACACAGAATCCAAAGCAGGCTCCAGGCTCTGAGCTGTCATCATAGAACCCACCAAACATATGATTATGACCTGAGCTGAAGTCACACCCTCAACCGACTGAGCCACCCAGGTGCCCCAAGATGCACTTTTTTAAAAAGTTTACTTATTTATTTTGGAGAGAGAGAGAAAGAGAGAGAATGAGTGAAGGAGCGGCAGAGAGAGGAGGGGAGACAGAGGATCCAAAGTGGACTCTGGGCTGACAACAGAGGGCTCGATGTGGGGCTCAAACTCATGAACCCTGAGATCATGACCTGAGCTGAAGTCAGACACTTAACTCACTGAGCCACCCAGATGCCTCAAGATGTACCTTCTAAGCGAAAATATTTTATGAAAGGGACCTCTGGTCATCCTAGCCTTAACTTGTGTGCTCACGTGTCTGTGTATGTGCATGTGTGTATGTGTGTATGTGTGCGTGTGTGAAATTTTAGTTCTTTATATTCTGTGTAAATAATGAATTAGAAAAAAGATTGCTCAAAGTTAATGAAAGTATTGAACTCAACTTTGAAATATTGGTATGGGTAGTTGAATTACTTCAGCCAACTTTCTGCATCAAAGATGAAGGGCATCCTTTCCCAATTCTGGTTTATAAAGTCTCTTCCTCATAATGTCTTCCTTCAAGAAGAGAAGCTGACCAAAATGAGAAGGGAGGAGTATTGAGTGGAAATGATGATTCATTACCGCAACTACCAGCAATAGAATAATCCATTCACACAGTTCTTGGTCATCTGTTTTTCTATGCTGTTATGCTAATGAATCACTGCTGTTTACTGCTTGGGAGTAGCACCTTTCAACACCTGTAAGAAAGAAACGCTGTTTGAAAGTTGGCTTCTAGGTTAGAATGCCAACAAGTTTTGTGACATGCTCTGGTTCCAAGAGCCTAGTAGCAGAAAGGACTACATTCATATTCTAAACCTGAAGAGACTGCTTCTCTTAGGAAGTGTCTCACTGGAGTGAGATCTGAAAGTCACTGTCAGGCAAAAGAGACCTGATCTGGAATTTGTCCCTATTGACTCTGGCTTATTTAAAACAGAGAAGTACAAATAAGGAGATTGAACACTGCCTTTGCATCTTAAAGAGAATTTATTCTGTTTTGGATTTACTCTCTTGGCTGTGAACTTTCCAAGATATTTTGGGCCAAGATAGCAATTACTTCTTTTCTTAGCTAATCTTGGTCTGCAAATTCAGACTTCCGAAATTAATTCTAAAATCAGTCAATTATAAAAAATATTCAAAAATGAAATAATTTGGGGGCACCTGGGTGGCTCAGGCAGTTGAGCGTCTGACTCCTGACTTCAACTCAGGTCATGATCCCAGAGTTGTGGGATCCAGCCCCACATCGGGCTCTGTGCTGAGCGTGGAGCCTGTTTGGGGTTCTCCCTCTCTCTCTCTCTGTCACTCTTCCTCTACCTCTCTCCCCACTCATGCTTTTACTTGCACTCCCTCTCTCTCACAAAATTTATTTTTTTTTTAATTTTAAAAACTTAATTAAAAAAGAAAATGGAATAATTTGACATCTGGGGATATCACATTTAACTATATTACCCTAAGATTGTTTTGCTCAGTGTTTTGTTCAATCATTTTGTTTCTCATTCTGGATGATAAGGATAGCAAACTCCATGTTCCGGTCCGTTGGAGTTGACATATGAGGTACTTTGTCTGACTATTTTGAACATTTATCTGAGTCTGGTAATTCATTTTTGTTCCTCTAATGATGTATATTCTTATTGTCTCAGTAGTGCTCTTGTAAAAGAACCAGGTTATCATCATCTATATATCTGAAAATTCCATCTACGTGAAAGTGACTTTGAGTGATAGGATTCTCTTTGAGAGTATGATGCAGTCCCCCCAAAAGAAAGAAAGAGGCTTAGAATACAAAATGGGAGACCAGTACAAACACTAATAATGCTACAGTAGCCAAGAAGTCCTAGAATCCTGGCTTCCCACATCTCACAATCAAAGGAAACAATTCCCCAGAGAGAGGCACTCTCTCCAGCTGGACATGGAAAAGAGTAAATAATACAATAAAAATGTGAGGGATTAAACGGCAACTCAAATAATCTCTTTCCTTTTAGGTTGAGTACATTTGTTTTCTAAGCAAATGGAAAATGGGTCTTAGAAATATTATTTTAGCTAGTGTGGTGTTTTTACTCAAAAACCATTTTAAGCTCAGTCATGGTTCCAGATGGCTAGCATGGAAATCACTCAACTCACTGTAGAGGTAAAACTAAAATTTATAGCTGGGAATTTACTAGCATTTTGTTGTATGCTAGAAATTCTGAATGTTTTAGGACCTTTAATATGTCTGACTATGGTGCAGAGGTATAATAAATAGGCATGGTATGGTTATGCTATGACGAAACAATTTTATGCAATACACATTGTCAAGTGACATATGTATGAAAGACATCAGCCTTGTCAACACTTGATCACACATAATTCAAATGGGTTCTCTATCAATTTAATAATTTCTTCATTCATGCTCCCTAGAGTAGACTCATTCTTTCAGAGAATATTAGTAAGAATAGTTTTTTTTAAATATTAAAATATTGACTGTTTCCATGGGGATGTTACTTCCTATCTCTTGCTGTGGGCTGTTGCTCCAGGGTTGATAGAAAAAAGTATGGATTTTTGTGGTTCTTGCCATTTGCTGAAAGTCAGTGATAACATAGTGGTACATAAATTACAATAGTTTATCTAAATTATTCTTTATCTTATGACTTTCTTGGGGACTACAACATGTCTAAATTTCCCATCATCACCTGTCACCCCAAGATATATTAAGGCATTTAATAAATTCCTTTTGTGGATTATATCCAATCAAAATATATTTCTTCATAGTCTGAAATTTGATTTCACTGAGTTTAATAAATATTTACTTAGTAGTAAATACATGGATGATATTTACCAGGTGCTGAAGATATCGTCCAGGTCCTAGTAGACCCTGTGAAATTGCTAGATTGTAGAAATGGTAAGGACAAAGACTTTTGTGTCTTCAGCATAGATATCTTCATGGAAGCTACAAGGGCTCATAAGGTCTCTGAAATATTTTTGAGCTGTGGGATCCTAGGTTTGTAAACTATAGAACATTATTTTTCCTTCTCTGAGCCTCATGATTGTGTGTAAAATGGAGATAACACCTATATTACATGGCATTCTGAGAAATAAATTAGCATATATAAAGCATCTAGTATAGTAACTGACAGAAAGGATACTCCACAAAAGGCCTTTATCCTAGTGCTAATGTTCTTAGGAGGACCATTTTCATCTAGAAACACTAGGAATTTAGAAAAGAGCATCATGGTTTGATTTGCTTGGAAGTCTTTGGGTTTACAGAGCAACAGTGATACCAGTGGCTCCAGTGCTGAACAGCTTATGTCCCAGTCAGATTCAGAGGGCAGAGCAGTGGTAGGTGCTGGAAGCCAGGAGCACTGTCCAGCTTCCATCGTATTATTGTGCATCATTCAATAGGAGGGTGGTGGGTGACAACTGTAGGGAAAGCAGGGTCACAAATGTGGCTGTGGCCTGAGGCTGTGCACCAGTGGCCCTAGTACCAGAAGTGAGGCCTAAAGTAGCTGCATGTTTGGATGTATCAATGTGGATTGAAAGATTAGAGTAAATGGGAACCGACATTGTGGCAGGATGATCTTTTGTAATATTAAGAAGTAATTTAGACATCTGGGATTTGCAGCTTCAATTGCCTCAGGAAAGGAATGTTGCAGCAGAAGCTCAGTGAAACTTCAAAAGTCTTATTTCCCCAAGAGAAGTCAGGGTAGAGAGAATAATTTGTGAATCAGAACAAGGCTTACAATCCTCTGAGGCTTCAGGTTTGGGGATGAAGAGAAGAGGAAAGGGGAAAGCAAGAGAGGTAGTCATTGTGAGTATCTGAGAAAGAGGGGAACAGTTGTATTCTTCACACAAGATGGGATTCAGCAGGGATGACCAAACCCTAGAGAAGTTTTGTGGCATGTGATAGCAGAGGGCACTTGTGCCTCTTTTGTGGGTAAAGCCCAATGAAATGTTAACACTGTTTAGAGGAAAGACCAGAGTGGTTTGTCTAGGCAGATGTGTGTGTGTGACATAGTCCTGAATTGTCTGTATTACATCAGGGGTCAGGAGAAGAATGAGTTAGAGAGTCCAAAAGTGGCCAAAAAATGCAGAATGAGCAGGATACGGAGAAAAAAAAGAGAATGAGAAGATGAAGAGAGCCCTGATGAGCATTAATGAGCCCTCCCTTTGCAAGGGATGAGAAAAAATGCATCTGTGACCCATGTGGGACAACCACTAGGGTCCATACAGGATGGCGGACATCTCAGAAAGTGATGACTAATGGTCTGATTTCCTGCACTCCCCAAATCACAGAGCAGCATCGCTGAATAGGGAATCATGTGGGGTTGGGAATAAATGTCATGGACTAAGCAAAGTAGGCATTGAATTTATGGTACAATTCCGTTCTTGAATTGGGATTTGTATTTGTGATACATTGGTAGGGCCCTACTTCATTTTAATCCATAGGGTTAAAAAATATGGAAATAAGGCATTTGTTTTTCCCAACTGTTCACATCCACTACTTAGAAGCCCAAATCAGTCACTGTTAAAAATAAACAACAAAATTGGGTGGGTGCTCTGGGCAAAAATTTCGTAGATTACAATTTAGCTTTTTGATATCTTTTTTCCCAAAAATCAAAAAAGGCAGTGGGACATGTGGACAAAAAGTGTGACTCTATTAAAGGCAGATGGGAAGGCAGGAGGCACATGGATAGGGAAAGATGAAGATGTTGATGGGGAGGGATAACATGGGGGCCCAGACTGTCCCAAAGTAGGGAGAAGCAGATCAGGTAGGAATTAAAGTGAGGAGAGCCAGTGAGGGAATTTATGCTGGATATGCCCCCTTCTTTGGTGAAGTAGAAGGCAAATCACCTGCTAGCTAGAATGGGGTGGGAAGAGGTGGACTAGGGGAAGTGGGGAACAGGGAGCAAGGAAAGCAGAAGGGAGTGAGGGCCACTCTGGAGAATGTGTGATGAAGTCAACAAGGAGAGAACATTTGCCAAGCAGCAGTGAAAACTCAGTTGAAATTAAAAAACATGAATTTATAATATGCCAGGGTAGATGTTTGTCTACTTCTTTCTTTTATCAATCTTTGCTTTATTCTAGTGGTAGTTGTTTAACCTGTTTTGTCACATGAGGAAATTAGTGGTCATGTTCTTCCTTCTTTTTTTTTTTATTTTTTTTTAACGTTTATTTATTTTTGAGACAGAGAGAGACAGAGCATGAATGGGGGAGGGGCAGAGAGAGAGGGAGACACAGAATCAGAAGCAGGCTCCAGGCTCTGAGCCAACAGCCCAGAGCCTGACGCGGGGCTCGAACTCACTGACCGCGAGATCGTGACCTGAGCTGAAGTCGGACGCTTAACCGACTGAGCCACCCAGACGCCCCCTTCCTTCTTTTTAAATATGCTTTTGTGTTCTCTGTGAACTTTAAAATGAAATTATTTGTTTTAACTCATTGAAAGAGCATAAAATATAAGCCTTAGGAAATTTTCATATATTTTTATTGGCTTTCATATATAATAGATTTATATAGATCACTTTTATTCTTTTAAATATATTTGGCATGTTATCTATGTTAGTAATACTTTAGGACCCTGAGACAAAAAGAGAAAGACAAAGAGAGAGGGGGAAGAAGGGAAAGGCAAGGGAGGAGAGAGGAGAGGGGAAAAAGAGAATGGAGAAGCCACATAGTCCAGGAATTTAGAGCATCCTTCTCACAAGGTTTCTCTTATATATACAAACATGGCTATGACATTTTAAATGGCTGAGCATCCTTGAGTAAAGAAACATCTTTAAGCTTCTACTGTCTCACCTTGTTTTTTTAAACCTATGTAGCCTGTAAGAAATATTGACCAAAATTAGTATATGTGGTGCACAAACAAGGCATTTGAAGTTAGACAGACCTATGACTGGCACACAACAAGCTTTTAATAAATAACCATTATTGATAATTTTTAACAGCTTTTTGAGACTTCTTTTCTAAGGCCAGTTCTTATGTTGTAGGAGTGGAGCCGAGAGAAGGAATCAGAAGTGGGACTTGTGCACTTAGTGGCCTGAGTACCACTCTGTGACTATTCATGACAGATCAGGAGCTGGTGTACTCACTATAAGAGGGACAGCTAATGCACTAGCTAGAACTATGGGCAGAGAAAGGTGATGGATGCTCAGATTGGTGCTAGGCAAGATAAAGAAGCAAGCAGAATCTATTATTGACAGACTTTTATTACAAGACCTATCTATCAAACAAAAAGAAAGGTAGAAAGGTAGAAAGAAAGAAGGAAGGAAAGAGGGAAGGAAGGAAAAAAGAAAGGAAGGGAGAAAGGAAGGAAGGAAGGAGGGAGGAAGGAAGGGAGGGAGGAAGGAAGGAAGGAGGGAGGGAAGGAGTGGGGAGGGGGGAAAAAGAAAAAAATTTTTCAGTCTTAACCAGTTTTCCCTTACTTTTACCTTCACCTCACATACTCACAGAATCCACAAACTCTTGCCTTCCAGTACTTCAATTTCCTGCCAAACTTACTCAATGGCAACTAAGACTTCTGTGCTGTAGCAGCATGTTAATGGGCAGCATTTTCCTGTAGGCTGAATTACTTTTGTCCCTCACCTTGCCCCAGCACATCACTTTTGTCTTATTTCCAGGACCTGATTTAGGAAGATTTGGCTTCACCCATATTTTTAAAGATGGAGGAAGAGAAGCTTTAATATCATTTTGCAACCTTACTCTTTGAATCATATTTTAGACAGATAGGAAGTGGCCTAGAAGGAGTTCAATATTCCCTATTTTCTTGCGCTTACTCCTTCTCTGCTCATGTCAGTCTTGCCAAACCCTGTGTCTTTGAGTAGCTTGCTTTCATTTGAAAGCAAAATTGATAGTGCAGCCCCTGCTTTAGCAACTCATGACTGTACACAGAGAAGGCCTTTGGCCTGGAAAATCCATCCCACTCATTTGGTTTCTAAACTCACTGGAACCTTGACAGAGAGAGTGCAAGCCCTGGGAATCTTTGCTGGAAACAAAACACAGCTCCTCACTAGAGACTTCCTTTGTGAAAAGAAGTCTGAAAGACACCTTGTGAGTACATATTAATGTCTAATATGTAAATAAATTATACCTAATAAGTTCTCAGAGGGCTATTAGCTTTTCTTAAATCCAATAAAAGCTGTCTCTCTCTTGCACTGGGCACAAATGATGAGGTTCCTTGGAAATTTTCCAAGTAAATTATTTTGGAATTATGGGAAGGGCTTTCATGGCATTAATAGTGCCTCCCATTAATTCCAGAAAGGCATTTCCCACTGACCTCTCAGTTGGCAAATCTCAAGAAACACTTTTGTTTCTGAAAAATGTTTCTAATTTAAGTCATATCTCTAAATAGCAGCACATAAAAATGTTTCTGATATCATAAGTAAAAGAAAAAATAAATTCCATCTATGCTATGATTACAGTTATTTAAAATTCTGCATAAATGGGGATAACACAGATTAGAAAAAGAGATGGTAAGTCCCCTGGGCTATGGAAGGTTCTCAATAAAGATTATCAGTGAACACCTAATGCACATGACAAAAAAACCTAATGTTTTATTAGAGTAGTGTAATTGTTGATAAAATTGCCTAATATTCCTTTTGATATTATATTTATTCAGCAAGTAAGTTTTTTAAAAATCAATTGGTTGTATGAAATTGTTATTAAAACCCTCTATCTTTGGGGCACCTGGATGTCTTAGTCAGTTAGGCATCCAAATCTTGATTTTGTCTCGGGTCATGATCTCACAGTTTCATGAGTTGGAGTCCCATATTGGACTCTCTACTGGCAGTGTTAAGCCTACTTGAGATTCTCTCCCTGTCTCTCTGCCCCTCCCCCATTCACACTGTCTCTGTCTCTCTCAAAATAAATAAATGAACTTAAAAAAAACCTTCTATCTTCTTTATAACTTCACTCTTCCCCCTGCCTCCCACTGAACTGTTCCCATCCTTCTGAGAAGTCTCTGGTGATACCAAAGCAGATTTAAGCACTATAAATATAGATTACTTAGTGGATACAAGACAATACCAGGTGTATGTCACTGCATTCTCAAATTCAACACTGACCAATAACATGGCATAATTAAGGGACTCTGTGATATGTTTTCAAATAGTTTTGTTCCCCCAAACCAGCAATTTAATACTGATGCTTAAATTTTAACTTTTATAAATGTGTTCCACTGTTTGGCTCTAAATGGAGGTAGATACCTGGAGAATTAATACTTGAAGAATCTTTGGTCGTTTGTACATCAGTGTAAATAGTTGGGGAAAGGGAGAGGAAACGAGCAAGAGATTCTGGAGGTAGAAGTGCTTTCGGGACAGGACACATTGAAGGGAGAAAGTAGCAAAGAAAGGAGAGACCAAAGGCCTACTTCCCAGGTTCTTCCCAGAGTGCACCCTGCTGTCCAAGAGTGAGCTTCATGACCATGTTGCAGTTGGGACTTGGAAGTTGCTGCTGCCATGTTCAATTGTTGACAATGTGGTTGGGATTTATGGCTTAAGAGTCAAGACACTCATGTCCAGGCTGCCTCCTGGGCTGAGGGATTCCTGAGCCAGTAGTGAGTCTATTTAGGATTAGAGCTTTACATTTTCAGACAGGATTTGTAGTCATAATACACAGCTAGGATCATGGCACATTTAACAGTTGTTAAGAGAGTACTAGGATAATATTAAGACCAAATGTCAGGGTTTTTAATACAGTTTTCTGCTATACATTCTGAATCTACAAATTCCAACCTTTCACTTTCAATAACAAAATAAATATCTCTGATGTTATTTACAAGTTTTTTGACAGGTTTTAATACTCAATCTCCAAGCAATCCAAATTGTTTTCTTTTAGTAATTATTAATCTGTATTTTCTTTTAAATGATGAAAATTTTACTTTAAACAGAAACGATCTATTGGTCTTAGTTGTGAGAAGTTCACATTCAGCTGTTTAATTAATTATGTAACTGACTCTTGTTCAAAGTAATGAAGAATGAAACTCAGAACTCACACATCAAGGAGCCTGTAAGAATTGTGTTTCCTGGGTTAAATATAATGACTAAATGTGTGTGTGTATGTGTGTGCACATACATACATCTATACATACATAATAGTGACTATTAGGGTAAGAAAACAAGACAGATATAATATGGTAGCAACATTTTAAAATGCTTATCATGCGCCAGACATTGTTTCAAGTACTTTACTCATTAAATTTTCAGAATTACACCATGAGGTAAATACCATTATCTTTCTCATTTTGTGGATTATGAAACTGGTTAAATCATGAGTATGTGTTGTTTTTTTTTTTTTTTAATTGAAAAGGAGTGATTAAAACAAAGGAAATTTAGAAGGGAAAGGGAGTAGCAATTTTGTCATTTCCTGTCCTTTCAGAGCTGTTTTTAAGCATGACAGAATGAAAGATGACAGATTTTCTGGGAACAGTAACCCTTCCTTGCCATGGTCAATATAGGAAAATTAGATGAGCTATATACATGGATTTTCATTTGTAAGTTGACTTCCTTATCTATTTTATTTACATCTCATTGAAATAATTTGATAGTTATTTCCTTTGAAGTAGATGGTATTTCTTATGACACGACATTGAAATCCATACCAACTGAGAATGCTGCTTATAGCCATGATGATACTTTTGATAGAAATAGCCTGTAAAAGGGTCAGAAATAAGTGATGCACATATTGCTTTCACGGGCAATATGTATTAATGTATTTTATGTACAGCACACACACACACACACACACACACACACACACACACACCTGAAAAAAAAGACTAAACCATCAAAAATGCTGAGCAGTTGTTTCTGGGCAGTGAATTGATATTTTTTCTCTTTTTGGCTGGTTTTTAAAAACTGTCCAGAATAAACAGGCCTCCATTTTCTGATAAGAAAACTTATAGAAGTCAATTAACCAATATTTATTACTTGGCCACCAAATACATATTATTGTACCAGGATCTTTATAGATGATACAATAATATATTAGGAAGGGCTCCTACCCTCTAGGAATTGTTTATATATTGTGGAAATAGGCACAAAGAATGGAGGCAGTATATAAATGGCACAGATACTGATTTCTTTATAAAAGGAGGGAGTAATCCCTAAGAGTTGAGTTGTCAGAGGAGATTACAAAAAAGGAAAAGAAATCAGGCTGGCTCTAAAAGCTAGGTCCAGTCCAAGGGGTCATGTGACTAGAAGAAGGCAGGGAATTCCTGTCAGATGTAATGGCTTCCAAAAAAACACATAAAGATAAGAAAGCACTATATTTATTTGAAACTGAGAGAATTAGTGGTAAAGAGAAACAGTGAGGTTGGTCTCAATTATGGAAGCCCTTGACTGTCATATTAATATCTGCCAAAGAGCAGATAGCTTCAGTTTCTTACTATGTGAGCCTCTCCATAGGGCTGCTCACAAAATGACTTCCCCCATAGTAAAGCGATCCAACAGTGAGAGAAAAAGTGCAAGAGAAAGCTGTCAAGACAGAAGCCACAGTGCCTCTTATAATCCAATCTCAGAATTGAAATTTATTTACTCTGCTTTCTTCTGTAGGCCACAGAGGCCCTGGTACAACACAGGAGGGGACTACACAAGAGTATGAATACCAGGAGGCAGGGGTCATTGGGAACCATCATGGAGTCTGGCTGTCACGGATAACTGGGCAATTTTTTCTGAATCATCTTATAGATAACTCATTTACAAAGATGAATGTGACAACTACATGTAGTATATTTCTGCATTTAACATGATGAAATGGAGTCTTTAAAAAGAGTCATGTGCCTGATCTATTTGGCATTTTTTAGTTACACTGAGAGACACATATTCCCTTGAAAGACCAATTTTAGGAAGAGTGGCACAGTACTATATCCAGGAATGCCAACTATGAAATAAAACCTGAATTTTTTTAAAGTTTATTGATTTATTTTGAGAGACACAGAGACAGCTCAAGCAGGAGAGGAGCAGAGAGAGAGAGGGAGAGAGAGAATCGCAAGCAGGCTCCGCTCTGCCAATGCAGAGCCCGATGCAGAGCTTAAATCCATGAATGGTGCGATCAGGACCTGAGCCAAAATCAAGAATTGAGTGCTTAACCAACTGAGCCACCCAGGTGCCCCTAAAACCTGCATTTTGCTGTATATGTGAGCAGAGAAAGAGGTCTGCACTAACTCCTACTATGGGGCATACTATATGGGCAGGAGCACAGGGCCAGAGAAGTGTAGGTTTACTGCAAAGCCCCTGGAAGGATGCCATTCTGTGAAAGAGCCCTAAGTCAGGAATCCAGACTTTCAAATGCTGTGTGACACTGTCACCCTTTCTGGTCATCTGAAAAGTACATGAGTGCACTGGGGTAGGTAAAATATTTTAATTCTCTAATGACTTTGGATATCTACCCTCTCTGCTTATCCAAAGGCCTCAGTAGCAGAGGGCTGGCCCTGACAGCATGTTAGCAACACAGTGATGCACCTGGAGGGCTGATGGGGGCAATTAGGCTGCCCCGGCTCTCCTTGTCACTGACGTGTTTGATCATGGAAGTGAAAGTTGAAAATTGAAGAAATAAGAAAGTGAGGCCCAGAAAGATTCGGTAAGGTCACTCTTGAATATCAAAATTTTAAGGAGAAAAAGGACTATCAATAATTTACACCTGAAGAAGTAAATCTCTTAAATAATAAGTAACCAACTAGTTATTTCTAGTGAATTTTTGAAAGTGTAGTATTCACCTAAATATGTGATATATTTTTTAAGTATAATTTTTATAAGAAATAATGGCATCACAATAATTCCTACCACATATATGTGACCCAGAGTTCTGTGACCAGGTTGAATCCAGCACTATGGGGTCAAATTTTCCTTTAAAATTTATGCAAATATCATTTATGGGGCGCCTGGGTGGCTCAGTCAGTTAAGCGTCCGACTTCGGCTCAGGTCTTCAGCTCATGGTTCGTGAGTTTGAGCCCCGTGTCGGGCTCTGTGTCGACAGCTCAGAGCCTGGAGCCTGCTTCAGATTCTGTGTCTCCCTCTCCCTCTGACCCTCCCCTGCTCGCACTCTGTCTCTCTCTTTCAATAATAAATAAACATTAAAAATTTTTTAATATCATTTATTAATTGCTTTCTCATATCTCACTGGAAGGTCAGTATTTTTCCTGTGATTTCTGGAAATTTTCAAGGATTTATGCACACCATTCCAATTCCCAATTCCCACCTCAATCTGATTTGAGCATCTTTCTGGGTCTGGGTTGATCTGTCCATCCAAGATCACCACAAACATGGGTCACAAGCCCTTGTCTGTGATTCCCCCAAAGCATACAAGAGACACAGTATACAACATGTATTACTCTGGAGGTATGAGCGCAGGGGGACAGGTGCTAATGGAAGGTTACACACTATCCACACAACAGAGAAAACAATTGAAAATTGAAAATTTGTCTTAAAAGACTCTGTATGGCTTCCTACTCCTAAGGGATCTTCTGAGCACAGCCTCTTACTGTGTTGGGCCTTTTTTCTTTCCAACTGGTTGTTGTATCATCCTCATTTCCATCTAATTTTTATTGTTCATTAGTTCTTGACTCTTCGTCTCCTCCTCCCCCTTATGCCCCACCCGGCACTTGCCCTTATAGCATTCTGAGTGCTCTCTGAAGACAATGCATGTAAGGCTTCTTTCATACCCACAGCATCCACTGAAGTTTTTTCCTAAACAAAAGGCCATTTCTTCTCATATGAGCTATAGTATTCCCTGGTATGCTGAAATCCACTGCTATCATTCTGTATTATAGAACAAAGTTTCTTCATTCCTAAATATAATGTGAAAATATGAAATTATAAGCAAAAAACCAAAATAAACATAGGACGATTGCTCTGTTATTTCTGGCACTGGTGCTGAAATATTATTTTATGTTATCAATAATAATAAACTGAAACCGTTCAGTTTTATCGGAGGTAGAACACTTTAAACGTTGTAACCAGTTTATTTGACAAGAATAAATCTTTCTAACAGTTGACAACTCATATAAAGTCAAGTGCCTAACAACCTCTTTCTATTTTGAGTAATCGTTCATTATTACTTTAAATACAGTATGTTAAGCCATACACAAGGAGGTATAATTGGCAGTGAAATGTTATGTTAGAGTTTTTTACTATTTGTTCAATAATTCTTTTAAATGTGTAGTCACCAGCTAACGTATAGCGTGTACTCAGTACATTCCATCTTCAAATGACTTCACCCACATGAGTTAATTTTTTTCCATAAGACCTCAGGGAAACAGATGAGAACTATTATCCTCTTTTCCAGGCAGGACTACGAAACAGAGAAAACTGCCTACCTTCACACAAAGAGAGAATTAGGACAAAGATATAAGAAAGGCTTTCTACTGTATTCTAACTTTGCTTATTATGATATCTATGTAGTTTTCTTCCAAATGAAAAAGAAGTTGAGTGTGGAGTTGAGATTGTTTCTCAGAAGTCATGTTGACTTCATTCTTGGTCCTTCTTTAGATCTTTTTTGGGATATTGCTTATCCTTGACCTTCACCTTGCCTTTGTTTCATTAATGTGGAAGAGAGTGACAGCTTTAGATTCTCATGTCAAGATTCTGTGAAGATAAACATAAAAAAGCAAAAGCCAAAATCAGCTATATTTTTATTTTATTTTTTAAAGTTTATTTATTTATTTTGACAGAGAGGGAGAGTGTGCATGCATGAGTGGGGGAGGGGGAGGACAGTGCAGAACCTGATGCAGGGATCAATCTCATGAATTATGAGATCATGACATGAGTGGAAATTACGAGTCAGATGTTTGACCAACTGAGCCACCATGGGGCCCCAAAAGTCAGTTATAATTTTAAAGCCTCCAAAAGCATCACAGGAAATTTCCTATGCATCAGGAGCTCATCAACCAGAGGAGCCCAAGGCCCAGGCTTTTGTAGCTGTGCTTCTAGTTTGTTTCATGACACTGGAAATCATCTCCTTATGTGAATTTTCTTAATTCTCCAACTAATCAAAGTTTTGATTGTGTAAGTGACTTAAGTGACAGGAAAGCTTATGAATTTTTACTCTGGTAGCCAATAATTGGTGATTGCTTTGAACATTTGACATATATTTTTTTAATATGAAAGCACTCTTCTCTTCAAAATCCTCTGCCAACTTCCCATTCCACACAGAATAAAATGTGTGTGTGTGTGTGTGTGTGTGTGCGTGTGTGTGTTTACAGCTTACAAATCCCTCCTGCAGTTCTCTCTTTGCCTCCTCTATTCCAGTCACGCAGGCCTCCTTGCCCTTCCTTTGAAACAAGAACATAATCTTCCCCCACCCCCTGTTGGGCCTGTACATTTGTTTCCCCTCTGCCGTAATTTTCCAGAGTGTCTAACTTTGGGGTACCCCGAGCACTTGAAAGTGAGCCTGCTCTAAATATATGTCGGGCCTTGCTTCTTGACACAAATTTCTGACAAAGAGTTCTTAACTGTGAGAATTGTACTCATGTCCAAATATCTAAGTGTAAGGCTGTGGGTTCTTAATATGAACATCCATCTAGAAAGAATGGCATTCCCACTGAGGTCTTAAAATTATATCCTTTTTAAAAGTGCAAAAAGACACTCAGATTCTATGCACAATTTTCTCTTTAAAATATCTTCGGACAATTTAGGCATAGAAAATACTGTAAGGGGTTTTCTAGTTTGTCTCCAAATTCCATAAAACATTTGCAACTAGATCAGTCTGTTTCCACCTACAAATCAGAATATTTATTGAGCTCGTATTTAATGTTCAGAGTGGAGAAAGAAAAGCCGGAAGGTCTGCCTTTAGTGTCTATTCTCCTTTCAAGTTACTGTCCATTTGGAGACATAACATAATAAGAATATAATGAGAGAAACTTCTACTCTTATCCTCTGATCCCAGCACCAATGATAAAAAGTATCTCAATATTCTCAAAGGCTGACTTCATCTCTGAACACTTCTCAGGGATAAAATCTAGGTATGCTTGCCCATCCAAGTGTTTAGGGCTGAAACTCTTTCGAATAGACTTAATGACCTTTAATAAAAATGTATTTAATCTGAATGTTTGCTTCAAGCTATAGTGATTATATTCTAGCAATGTGCTTGCACATATTTATGATGTCCTGAAAATGTGAATTCTACATGGTAAAAATAGGAATATCAATTACCACAATGTTCTAACTGCACTACACATGGTACGTGGGCAAATGACTATCACAGATACTTATAAAGTTCGAGTTTTCAATAGCAATGGTTTCTTTTTCATTCCTACTAATCTCTAGGGATGCTGCAGCTGAAAACTGTTTCAAATAATATAATGCTGCTCTGCCCTTTCCTTAAAATGATTGCTATAATAGACCCATTAGCACTACAGGTATTTATATTCTGATTTTCAAAGGGTAGGCTCAGGAGATGTATGCCAAGAGTTCATTTAATGAATTTCTACTGAGCAGCATTTTCCAGCATGTTTGAGAATGTCAATTGCAATGTGACAGATTTAATTGTTCAGCAAAGTGGAAATGTTTGCTTGGTTAATGGTGTCTTTTTAAAGCAGGGTCAGATTATTATGGAATTTTTCCAGGAAACCCACCCTTAGAACCAGAAAGAAAATTCTGATGTTATTAATTAGGAGCAGGAGAAGTTATTAGCTTTAATTTCATCAGAAATTAATCCATTATAGATTTCTCAACTTTTGTTTTTCCCATTAGGACCTTTAATCAGATCCTAGATATATCAGTAAACTGGGATTAAGAAGATAGGTTCAGACAGCCAGGCTCAGTGATAACTCCGTTAGGATCTTCCCTGAAGAGCAGAAAAATGAAAATATTTGTGTTTATTGGGTCACGCAGATAACAATGCCAGGAAACTGTTCTATAATTCATAGGTTACAAATGAAATAAAACTGTGTCTGAGACAGTAGAGCCCAGTATTTGCAAAGATGGCCATGTTAATCAAATTCCTCTTCTCTGGGAATGTAGAAATCTGGTTTCCTCAGGCTTCTCTTGTGAGAAAACTTTTCTCGAAAACCAAAGGATTGATTTTTTTCTAGTAAATATTTCTAGTTGATTGTAATAGTACAACTTATTTATAAAGACAATTGTTTAATGGATCAAAATGAAGTAGGCTCATCAATGAATTTCGCATTGAAGACTTGCATCTGACAGGATTTCTGCTATTTCCAAATACAGTAAGACATCAGTCTGTGGTTTGATACCAGTCCTGGGATGAGAATATCATAGAGGTTTTGAAGATTTTATAATTGTGCCATTATGGAGTTTATTGAATGATGATAGGGAAGATGGTGTTTAAGAAGTCAGAGGCAAATCCAGCTGTAAGGAAGTTTGTGGCACAATTTTACTATCATCCCTAGGTGCGAGTTGATGCATACCATGACCGAAGTTCAGCAACGTGATGATTCAGAGATGGGAGGCAGAGCGAAAGACTCAAGAAAATTCCTGGAGCTATCTCTGTAAAATTTTACTGTTTCCTCAAAGATTCCATGTATGTGGCTCTAATGACATTCACACGGTATGGGGTCTTAAAGAGATTGGACAAGATAGACAGCTTCACATTCAAGCCATCCAGGAAAGGACAAAGTTTCCTAGGTTTTTCCTCGTGGGACATGTTGGAGGTCTGCTGTGATGATGTTTGGAATCCTAGCTGAGTTTCAGCCCATAGCTGCCTTTCAACCAGATATTTCATCCGAAGGCCACGATCCCAAGAAAACTAATAATATTAAGTGTTCCAACTTTCCTTCCTTGAGAGACACAGTAGGCCACAGTAAATATATTAGGTTACCGTCAGCTGCAAGCAGCAGGAAATCCATGTAACGATAAGGAAACAATAAAGAAAATCTACTGTGACGTGGAAACTTTGGGGGATGGCACTTGTAATGTTGGTTAATTCAACAGCTTAGTGACAATATCGAAGATCCAGGTTTCCCCATAGCCCAGGTTTGTGTTGTCTCATTGAGCATGTCATCTAGGTTTGTTCATGGTTTCAAGGCAGTCGCACCAGCTGAGGTGCATTCAACAATACCCACAGGCCAGATGAATAGACAGCGAATCCTTTGTTGTTGTTTGTAAGAGTGAGGGAGGTTTCCCCAGAAGCTTGTGAGCATTTACAATCTCACAACTCATTTGACAGAATTGCACTTTTCCTCTAGTCCTAAACTAGAGCAAGAGAAAAAGAAATTCTGATTGGTATAGACCAACCAAAGAGCCCAGAACCCACTGAAGTTCATCTGATGCTTAGGAAAGAGAGGGTTCTTTAGGTGGTAGGCTGTAAATTCAGTTTCATTTTTCCTCAGCTTAACAAAGAGAAGTATAGAGACACAGCACAGGGTTTCTCAATGTTGGCACTATTGACTTTCGGATAATTCCGAACAGATAATTCTTTACTGTGGAGGCTGTTCTGAGTACAGAAGGACCTGTAGCAGTTTCTCTTGCCTCTACTCAATAGATGCCCCCCCCCTTCTAGTTGTGACAACCAAGTTGTATTCTTGGGCAAGTAGGAGAAAGAAGCAAATTCACCTCTTACTGAGATGCACTGATGTAGTGCATAGACATGAGAGAGGGAAACTGCCAACGGGTTGGCTATCATATAATGGCTTTAGGCTTGACCTGGATCTATGAACCCTATCATATGCTGAGATAGGTTGTGCATGAGTGACGTGAAGCTAAGTATGCCTCGTGTAACTCCTGAAGGCTGCTGTTTAATGTATGGGGCTTTCTGGTCAGATTTGCAGCTTTCTTTGGTGACCTATGAGCCTTTGTGTGTGTGTGTGAAATCTTCCAGGTAGTAGTCAATGTCAGAGAAAGTGCTGATGCAGGGGTCAGCAGGAAAAAAGGAAGAGGCTGGCATCATGATTTCACTGGGAAAAAATATAGCTTCGTATGGGAATGTAAAGTGAGTTGTTATAATGTAATTTAATTTGGCCTGCTTAACTTATAACAGTCTTAGTCCTTGATGAATTCTCCTAGTAAATAGTTAAATGCTGTGGGAGGAGTGCACCTGAACTAAGGAAATTTAAAAATTGTCCTCCAACATTAGGGCGTGACCTGAAGCGCCTGCTTTGAAACACACTTAACTGGAAATGATAGAGTTTAAAAGTTTAAATTTCTTGAGCATGAAGGTAAAAATAGTCACCATATTAAATTTAATAGCTAAAATAAGGCAGTTATTTAGAGAGAATGTTACTTCAAACATAAGTAATTCTGACTGCTTAGGGTCCTCTCCCTCTTTTTATTACATGTTATGTCTCATTTCGATACAAGAAAGCAATTTAAACTGCACAAAATCATGGAAAACTTGCAAGACATTTTGGGAATAGAAATAAGAAAAGATATCCCTAGAGGAGGAAAAAAAAGGTGAAAAATAAATGAGACACACACAAAAAAATGAATAGTTGGAAAGAATGAGAGGAGACGCATGGACTGATACAGAACAAAGTACCAGGAGCGCCATCCTGCACGTAATTCACTCAGTTAATTCAAAGGTTTTTTAAATGGTGTGTTCATAGTGGTGCTTGGCTGTCTCAGTCGATTAAGCATTCAACTCTTGGTTTGGGCTCAGGTCATGATCTCATGGTTCATGGGTTCAAGTCCCACATGGGGCTCTGTGCTGACAGCACAATAATAAACTTTTTTTAAAAGGTGTATTTATATTTACAAATGAAAATTTGCTACATGTTTTATGCATTGACGCTTATTTTGATTGCTCCGTGATTTTGTTTTAACATTCAACTCTGTACAGCAATAGTGGTAAGAGCACTTAATAGCTATGTGACATAGGGAACAACTCTGTGCTCCAAGTCCTGTAAAATGTGGCTACTAATAGAACCTAGTGCAGGCGGCTGTCGTGAACATTTTCCAAGTTATTTCAGGGTAAATTACCTATCATCCAGGCTAGCCTATGCCTTGAGAAAATGTTTAACTGTTGTTGCTGTTTTTAAGCTTTTAAAATTCCTATCCAGCTGATCTTGTTACTTATCTAGATTTAACCACTATGTTCAACCTGCTAAGGTGTCAGCCTTCCCCACTAACTGGACTCATGTTTAGTGCTTCTCATCCTAATTCAGAACAGCAGAAAAGCAATACTGGAGTGAAAATGTCTAGCTAGGAAACACTGAGAAGTTCCAGAATTGATCATGATTAAATTTGGGGATACTCATTTGAGTAAATACCAGTTTGTAAAGAGGTAATAGAAGCTCAGGAAGAAAAAAGAAATTCTCCTGATTATTTTGATAATTGGATTTTGAAATTGTTCAACTGTAAAAGAGTTTGTATATGTAAAATAATATGTGTGTGTGTGTATACACACACACACACACACACACACATATATAATGCAAAGACTAATAAAACAAATATACTCATGATACAGTTTAAAAAAATAAAGCACATATTGCTGTTTAAGACCCCTGTGTGCCTCTCACTGAATTTGTGTTTATCATTCTGTTGCTTCTATTTATAAATTTATAATATATTAATAATCCCTAAGCACCATAATTGTTTGATTGTACTTTTATTTGAACTTCATATGCTAGTATCTGCTCTCTATATTTTTCTGAAACTTGCTTTTTAAAAGACAAAGTTTATTTTTTTTGAGAGAGAGAGAGAAAAGGAATACAAGAAGGGAGATAGGGAATACAAGAAGGGAGATAGGGAATACAAGGGAATACAAAAGAGAGACAGAGAGAGTGAAAGCATCCCAAGTAGGCTCCACACTGTCAACACAGAGCCCAACATGAGACTCAAATTCATGAACCTTAAGATCATGAACCAAAATCAGGAGTCAGACACAGATGCTTAACCAATTGAGCCACCCAGATGCCCCATCTGAGTCTTACTTCTTATTAAAAATCAAAATTACGTTTTTGACATTCATCCATCTGGGTATGTTAGAAATCTTGTTCATTTATTATCATTGCTATACATGTTATATTGTACGACGTTTCTATTTCTTATTTATTCACCATTCTATGGACATTTGGGGTGTTTCTAGCTATTTGTTTTCACAAAAATGTCACAATGTACATGTCTTTTGTAGCATTTGGGCAAGAGTTTTTGCAGTAGATCTTCTGGGTCAAAGAATTTAAGTATGTTTGTGGCTATAAGATAATGTCAATTGTTTTCCAAAGTGAATATGCTAATCTTTACCCCCACCAGTGGTATATAAAAGTTCCAAATGCTCTACATTCTTACCAACCCTTAGAAAAGTGAGACTTTTCAAGTTTTACAAAATGAGCATGTGACATGCTGTCTTAATTTTGGTTTCTTTGCAATAAATTTGAGCCTTTCTTTTCAATTGTACTTCCATGATTTCTTTTCTGCCAAATGCCTCTTTCTATCTTTTGCTGCTCTTAAATTATATCAGTTGTCTTTTATTGATTTGTGAAATATGTTTTTATGTTTGGAAATCTAACCAATTGATGATTATATATGTGGTAAATATTTTCACCCAAGTTTTAGCTTTTCGTATGGCTTGAGGTATCTGTGGTTGGTAGGAATATTGCTGCCAAGTTTTCACTCCTCTGTAATAGAGTGATACGTTCATACACTTTGCCATGTAGCCATAGTGTCCCATCTCCAGATAAGTGTGACTATGACACCTGCCATGTTAGTGTTGGGCTTGGCCCAGTGTCTTGCCTAGGCCAACGGGCTATGAGCAGATGTGATGGCAAGCAGAGGCATTAACGTGCTTGCACGGTTCAGCTTGCCTTCGTGTTCTCCTGCTATTCTCAATAAGAAGAGCATGTCCTGATTTAATCACTTGTCCTGGGAAGACACCTGGAGCAGCTGTGACCCAGTCTCAAGTCTGGAACTAAGCCCAACTGACTCACGGCTGACCCGCAGACCCATGAGCAAGAAAAATAATGCTTGTGGTTATAAGACATTTGGTTTGACATGATTTGTCACACCACATTATTACCACAAAAGCTAAGTCAGAACTAATGGGCAGAAGTCCTATAATCTAATATGGTTGAATTTGTCATTCTTTTCCTTTAAAGTCTGCACATTTTATGTCTTGTTTAAATCTAGTTTCCTCCAAAGTCATAAACATATTCTCTGCATAAACACGTTCTCAAACATCTTTCCTGTCCCAAGGCTATCAAGATAATCTATTACGTAGTCATTTAAGCCTATTAATAACTCGGAACTGATTCCACATATGTGTGGAATAGGGTGCAAATTTACTTTTTTTCTCATAAATTCCACAATTGTGTTAACACAATTTATTTATCCATTCTCCACTGATACACAAGTCTAACTGGTTTCCAGATGGTGTTGTGTAAACCTGTGTCAATATCACTGTCTTTTTTTTTTAAGTTTATTTATATATTTTGAGAGAGACAGAGAGTGTGAGTAGGGGAGGGGCAGAGTGAGAATGAGAGAGAGAATCCCAAGCTGGCTCTGTACTGTCAGTGCAGACTCTAATGCGGGGCTTGATCTCATGAGCCATGAGATCATGACCTGATCCAAAATCAAGAGTCCAACGCTTAGCCATATGAACCACCCAGGCACCCTAATATCATTGTCTTAATTCCTATAGTTTTTTAGTATGCCTTGCTATCTGATAGGATAAGTCCTCCCTTCTTATTATTTCAGGAAATTTTATCTATATTTCCTCCCTTTTTTATCCTATGCATTTAAAATTATCACCTAGTTAAATTCCTTGAAAACCCAGATTCATAAAGTGCTTATAGATAAATTTGGAAATATTGGACAGTTTTGCAACATTGTTTCATCATTCAGAAATTTCTTTTTGTTTACATATTTTTAATTTAATGCCTCTTAGTAAAGTTTATTATCACCTATTTCATCAGGTCTTGCACATTGTTTAAAAAAGCATTATCCTTGGTTGTTTTTTATTTTGGCACTGTTTTACAAAGTATCTTTTGAAAACTACGTTTTAAAAATGTTTGTATCTATTATGTAAAAATGCAATTATATTTTGTATAATTGATTTTTTAACCCAACACCCATGTTTAAATCCATGATTACTGTTAATAATTGATCTACATAATATTTTGAATTTTCTAGGTAGAAAATAATATCATCTGGGATTAATGATTAGATTGTTTATTCCTTTCCAATATTGATAATGTTTATTTCTTTTTTTTCATTTTCCTAGCTTATTTCCCTCAAGCGAACCTTAAGTACAATGTAGAACAGCAGTAAGAGTGGACTTCTTCCTTATTCATGAATTTAAAAGAGATGGTTTTAATTTTTCACCATTTACTATGTTTGCTGTAGGCTTTTTGTTTTTAAATTTCTTTTTTTTTAACATTATTTATTATTGAGAGAAAGAGAGACACAGAGACACAGAGCATGAGCAGGGGAGGGGTAGAGAGAGGGGAAGACACAGAATCTGAAACAGGCTCCAGGCTCTGAGCTGTCAGCACAGAGCCTGACGCGGGGCTCGAACTCACTGCGAGATCATGACCTGAGCCGAAGTCGGTGGCTTAACCAACTGAGCCACCCAGGCACCCCTTGTTTTTATATTTCTATCACATGAAAGAAGTTCACTTCTATTCCCTACATGGTTGATGAATTTATTAAATGCTTTTACTGAATCTGTTGAGGTGATGATATACTTTTTCTCATTTAATTTGTTAATGAGGTGAATTACATGAATAGATTTTTTTTTAATGTTTTTAATGTTGATTTATTTTTGAGAGAGACAGAGAGACAGAGCACAAGCAGGGGAGGGGCAGAGAGAGAGGGAGATACAGAATACTAAGCTGACTCCAGACTCTGAGCTGTCAGCACAGAGCCCAATGCAGGGCTTGAACCCACAAACCATGAGATCATGACCTGAGCCGAAGTCGGAGACTTAACCGACTAAGCCACCCAGGCGCCCCAAGAATAGATTTTATTTTATTTTATTTTTATAATATTAACTCAACCTTACATTCTTGGAATAAACTTAGTTTGATCATGACATCATCTGTCTCTTGATAGGTAGATAGATAGATAGATATATTAGAGATATATAGTAGCTATTGTAGCAATATTTGTAGCTATTATATAGAAATGTAATTGAATTTTGTATAACTGATTTTTAGCTATCTATATTATAGGTATATAGAGCCGAGTTTGTTTTGTTTATGTCTTATTTACAATATTGGCTTGTATTTTTTTCTTCTTTATACTGTCCTCCAGTTTTTGAAACACAGTTATGTTAGCCTATCCAAATAAGTAGGGTGTTTTCTCTCTTTTTAGTTCCAAGAATAATAGGTGTAAAATCAGAATTATTTTTTTCTTTAATGTGTGGTGGAATACATTTGCAAAAGTCATTTGGACCTGCTGTTTCCTTTATGAAAATATATTTTTTTTAACGTTTATTTATTTTTTTGGGACAGAGAGAGACAGAGCATGAATGGGGGAGGGGCAGAGAGAGAGGGAGACACAGAATCAGAAACAGGCTCCAGGCTCTGAGCCATCAGCCCAGAGCCCGACGCGGGGCTCGAACTCACGGACCGCGAGATCGTGACCTGGCTGAAGTCGGACGCTTAACCGACTGCTCCACCCAGGCGCCCCTATGAAAATATTTTAAAATATTTATTCAATATCTTTGAAGGTTTTAGTATTATTTGATTTTTCTGTTGAGTTTTTATTAACTCATATTTTTTAGGCATCTGTCCATATTATGCTGATTTTCAAATCAATTGACTTAAGGCATTTTTTAAAAATATCTGTTACATTTGCAATTATATTCTCAATTTATTCACCAAATTTTATTTTTAGCAACTTTAGTGGTCCCCCCAAAACAACTTTTGATTTATTTGATTTTGTATTTTATTTTATGTATTTTGTATTTTTTTCTTTCATTAATATCTCCCAGGAGTTGTTTCATATATGTCTACTCTAAATATCATTTATCTGATATTTACAGTTGGTATAAATGTCTGAGAATTTTATTTCCTTACCTGAAATATTCAAGCCATTCACATTTAATTGTGATCTCTGATATATTTGGGCTTATTTCTGTCATCTCATTTTATACTTTCTATTCTTATTGCTTGCCCTATTTTTTCTACTTTCTTCTTGTACAGTTTATTTTGTATTAACTGATATTTTCCTCCAGTGTTACATTTTTTCATTTTCTCTTTGTTTGAAAGTTGTACAGTTTCTTAATTTTTTATGGGTTATAGTGTTTATGATGCTCATGTTAAACTTTATTCAATATTAAGTCCAAATTTAATCAGTATATTTACCCTTCTTCTTTAGAATGATTTCACTATACCCAACTTACCCAGATTTATAAGCTTCAGATTTATAATAATTCAAGCCTGTCTTTTTTAATATACACACATTTTACATTATTATTATTATTGTTTTATATTATGAACCCTTCATTAGATTTAGCCACCTCTATACTTTTCTTAATTCTCCATTCTAATGTGAATTACAAGCCTATGTCCTGGGATCATATTCCTTCTTCCTGAAATATATCTTATAAGTTACTTTAGAAAAGTTTTTGGTGATAAACTCTCAGATTTTGTATTGTTTACAAATGTCTTTGGTTGTATATAGTATGCTAGGTTGACAGTTTTTTTCTCAGCACTTCAAAGAAATTTTTTGATTGTTTTCTTGTTTTCAAAAAGTTAATAAATCAACTACCACCTGAGCTGTGTGATTTTAAGTAATCTTTCTCTCTCTTTACCTGCTTATAAATTTTTTTAATGTTTTTATTTATTTTTGAGAGAGAGAGAAAGACAGACAGAGCATGAGCAGGAGAGGGTCAGAGAGCAAGGGAGACACAGAATCCTAAGCAGGCTCCAGGCTCTGAGCTGTCAGCATGGAGCCCAACATGGGGCTGGAAAACTCACAAACCGTGAGATTATGACCTGAGCTGAAGTCAGATACTTAACTGACTGAGCCACCAAAGTGCCCCTCTCTTTACCTGCTTATAAAACCTTCTCTTTGCATATGTGTTCTGCAGTGGTGTTGCATTATGTCTAATTGAAAATGTCTTTAAAATGTATTTATCTTCTTGGCATTAGGTGGATTTTCTAAACTTAAATACTTATTATTTAATCAATTAAGGAAAATTATCAGAGAGTCTCTTCTCAAAATTTACCATTTCCAAATTTTCTGCCTCACCATGTTCCAGAACCAGAGGCAGAGATTTATTACACCATTTACTACACTTTCCTCACATATCCTAGCCCCTCCTTCATACTCATTATTGCTTTGTTTCTCTGTTTTAAATTCTGGGTTATTTCTTCAACTTCAATCTCTTGTTTCCTTATTATTTTTAGGTATATTTAACCTGACATTTAAGAGTCTTATTGATATAAAACATATATTCAAGGAAATATACCAATTATGCATATTTGTTTCAATAAATTATCCCATCCAGTAATTAAAACAAAACAAAACAAAACAAAGCAAAACAAAACAAAACAAAACAAAAAAGACTTTATCTTTTAGAGCAGTTTAGGTTCACAGTGAATTGAGTGGAAGGTACAGAGATTTCCCTTATATGCCCTGTCCACTCACACACACATAACCTGTCCCCATTGTTGACATTCTGCACCACAACGGTATATTTGTCACTGTCTATGAATCTACTTTGACACATCACGATCACCCAAAGTCCATCGTTCACATTAGGGTTTACTCTTGGTGTTGTACATTCTATGGGTATGGACAAATATATAATGATTTGCATCCCATGTTACGCTATCATACAATGTATTTTCACTGCCCTAAAATTCCTCAATGGTCTGCCCTTCTTCCCTCCCTCCTCTCTAACCCCTGCAAATCACTGATCTTTTTTGCTGTCTTTACAGTTTTTCCTTCATCAGAATCGCATATAGTTGGACTCATACAGTGCGTAGCATTTCAAGTTGGCTTTTTTCACTTATCAATATGTATTTTAGTTTTCTCCATGTCTTTTCATGACTTTTAATAGCTCATTTTAAAAGTTTATTTATTTGTTTATTTAGAATCCCAAGCAGGCTCTACACTGTCAGCATAGTAGCTCCTTTCTTCTAAGCACTGAATAACATTCCATTGTCTGGATGTGTTGCTGTTTATTTATCCATTTACCTACTGAAGGACATCTTGGTTGCTTCCAAGTTTGAGCAGTCATAGATAGAGCTGCTATAAGTATTCGTGTACAGATTTTTCTGTTGACATAGCTTCCAATTTATCTGGGTAAATACCAAGGAGCATGATTGTTGTATGATATGATAAGAGTATGTTCAGTTTTTTGAAAACCACCAAATTATCTTCCAAAGTAGTTTACTATTTTGTATCCCGTTAACAGTGAGTGAGAGTTCATACTGGTCCACATCCTCCTCAGCATTTAGTATTGTCAGTTTTGGCGATGTGGGCCATTCTAATATCTGTGTGGTAGTATATTGTTGTTAAATTCATATCCCTGATGGCATATGATGTGAAAAATCTTTTCATATAATTATTTACCACCTGTATGTCTTCTTTGGTGAAGTGTCTGTTCAGGTCTGTTGCCCATTTTTTTATTGGTTTGTTCATTTCTTATTATTGACTTTAAGAATTCTTTTTATATTTTGAATAACAGCCCTTTATCAAATATGTCTTTTGCAAATATTTTCTCCCGGTATGGCTTGTCTTCTCATTCTACTGACATTATATTTTGTAGAGTAGAAATTTTAAGTTTTAATGGAGTCCAAATTATCAGTTATTTCTTTCATAAATTATGCCTTTAGTGTTTTATTTTAAAATTTTTTTTTCAACGTTTATTTATTTTTGGGACAGAGAGAGACAGAGCATGAACGGGGGAGGGGCAGAGAGAGAGGGAGACACAGAATCGGAAACAGGCTCCAGGCTCCGAGCCATCAGCCCAGAGCCTGACGCGGGGCTCGAACTCACGGACCGCGAGATCGTGACCTGGCTGAAGTCGGACGCTTAACCGACTGCGCCACCCAGGCGCCCCTAGTGTTTTATTTTAAAAGTCATTGCTATAACCAAAATCCCCTCTATTTTCATATATATTATCTTCCAGAGTTTTGGATTTTACATTTATGTCTATGATATATTTTGAGTTCATTTTTGTGAAGGGTATAAATTCTGTATCGTTTCATTTTTCACATGTGGATATTTAGCTGTTGCAGCACCATTTGTTGAAAAGTTGATCTTTACTCCAATGTATTTCCTTTGTCAAAGATCATTTGACTATACTTATGTGTGTCTGTTTCTAGGTTCTCTATTCCATCCCATTGATCTATTTGTCTGTTCTTTTATCAATACCACACTGTCTTTATTCCTATTATTTTATAATAAATTCTGAAATTGGGTAATGTCAGTCCTCTGACTTTGTTTTTCTCCTTCAGTTATTCTCCTTCAGGCTATTTTGGATTTTTCCCTTGTCTGTATAAACTTTTAGAATCAGTTTGTAAATATCCATAAAATAACTTGCTGAGATTTTGACTGGGATTGCATTGAATCTATAGATCAAGCTGGAAGGAACTGACATCTTGAAAGTATTGAGTCTTCCTATCTGTGAACATGGAATATCTATTTACTTCTTTGGTTCTTTCATTTGAGTTTTATAGTTTTCCATTTATAGATCTTATACATATTTTGTTAGATTTACACCTAAATATTTATTTTTGGAGATGCTGATATAATGGTTTCATGTTTTTAATTTTAAATGCTACTTATTAATTATAGTATATAAGAAAGCAATTGACATTCTTATATTAACTTCATATCCTATAATCTTGTATAATCCCTTATTATTTTCAGGAGGTCTTGTTGATTATTTTGAATTTTCTACATAGATGATCATGTCTTCTCTGAACAAGGACAGTTTTATTTCTCCCTTCATAATCTGTGTACTTTTTATTTCCTTTTGTTTCATTTTGTTTTATGACATTAGCTAGAACATCCAGTGTGAATCTAAAAGGAATGGTGAGACGGAACATCTTTTCCTTGTTTCTGATCTTAGGGGGAAAGCTTTAAATTTCTAACCATTAAGTACTGATGTTAGCTGTTAACTGTGGCTCTTTGTAGATGTTGCTTATCAAGTTGAGAAAGCTCCACTCTATCCCTATTTTGCTGAGAGTTTTTATTACAAATCAGTGTTGGATTTTGAGAAATGCTTTTTTCTGCATCTACTGATAGAATCATGTGATTTTTCTTCTTTAGCTTATTGATGTATTGGATATATTAACTGATGTTCCAATGTTGAATCAGCCTTGCATACCTAAAGCAAATCTCTCTTGGTCATGGTGTATAATTTTTTTATATATTGCTGGATTTGATTTGCCAATATTTTTTGAGGAATTTTGCACTTATATTCCAGAGAGATATTGATCTGCAGTTTTCTCTTCCTGTAATATTTTGTCTGGTTTTGGTATGAGAGCAATACTGGCCTCATAAAATGAATTAGGAAATATTCCCTCTCTTCTGTCTTCCAGAAGAAATGATAAAATTTGGTATAATTTCTTCTTTAAATGGTTGGTAGACTTCACCAGTGAACCCATCTGAGCCTGGTGCTTTCTGTTTGGAAAGGTTATTAATTCTTGGTTCAATTTCTTTTTATTATTTTTTTACTTTAATAATTTATTTATTTTTTATAATTTACATCCAAGTTAGCACAAGGTGCAACAATGATTTCAGAGGTAGATTCCTTAAGCCTTTTACCCATTTACCCCATCCCCCCCAAAAAAAAACTCCTCCAGCAACCCTCTGTTTGTTCTCTATATTTAAGAGTCTCTTATGTTTTGGCCCCTCCCTGTTTTTATATTATTTTTGCTTCCCTTCCCTTATGTTCATCTGTTTTGTATCTTAACATCCTGATATGAATGAAGTCATATCATATTTGTGTTTCTCTGACTGACTAATTTTGCTTAGCCTAATACCCTCTAGTTTCATCCACATAGTTGCAAATGGCAACATTTCATTCTTTTTGGCTGCTGAGTAATACTCCATTGTGGGTGTGTGTATGTATATAAATATACTATATATATATATATATATATATATATATATATATATTCTTTATCCATTCGTCCACTGATGTACATTTAGGCTCTTTCCATACTTAGGCTATTGTCGATAGTGCTGCTATAAATATCGGAGTGCATGTGTTCCTTTGAAACAGCATGCCTGTATCCGTTGGATAAATACCTAGTAGTGCAATTGCTGGGTCATAGGGTAGTTCTATTTTTTATTTTTTAGGAACCTCCATACTGGTTTCCAGACTGGCTGCACCAGTTTGCATTCCAACCAGCAGTACAAAAGAGATCCTCTTTCTCCACATCCTTGCCATCTGTTGTTGCCAGAATTGTTAATGTTAGCCATCTGACAGGTGTAAGGTGGTATCTCATGATTTGTATTTCCCTGATGATGAGTGATGTGGAGCATTTTTTCATGTGTCGTTTGGCCATCAGGATGTCTTCTTTGGAGAAATGTCTATTCATGTCTTTTGCCCATTTCTTCACTGGATCATTTGTTTTTTGGGTGTTGAGTTTGATAAGTTCTCTATAGATTTTGGATACTAACCCTTTATGTCATATGTCATTTGCAAATATCTTCTCCCATTCCATCAGTTGCCTTTTACTTTTGTTGATTGTTTCCTTTGCTGTGCAGAAGCTTTTTATTTTGATGAGGTCCCAATAGTTCATTGTTGCTTTGGTTTCCCTTGCCTCCAGAGACGTGTTGAGTAAGAAGTTGCTGTGGCCAAGATCAAAGTGGTTTTTGCCTGCTTTCTCCTCTAGGATTTTGATGGCTTCCTGTCTTACATTTAGGTCTTTCATCCATTTTGAGTTTATTTTTGTGTAGGGTGTAAGAAAGTGGTCCAGGTTCATTTTTCTGCATGTCGCTGTCCAGTTTTCTTAACACCACTTGCTGAAGAGGCTGTCTTTATTCCGAACGATATTGTTTCCTGCTTTGTCAAAGATAAGTTGGCCATACGTTTGTGGGTCCATTTCTGGGTTCTCTATTCTGTTCCATCGATCTGAGTGTCTGTTTTTGTGTCAGTACCATACTGTCTTGATGATTACAGCTTTCTAATACATCTTAAAGTCTGGGTTTGTGATGCCTCCAGCTTTGGTTTTGTTTTTCAAGATTGCTTTGGCTATTCAGGGTCTTTTCTGTTTACATAAAAATTTTAGGATTGTTTGTTCTAGAATGCTGGTGTTATTTTGATAGGGATTACATTGAATATGTAGATTGCTTTGGGTAGTATTGACATTTTAACAATATTTGTTCTTCCTCTCCAGGAGCATGGAATCTTTTTCCATTTTTTTCTGTCTTCTTCAATTTCTTTCATAAGGTTTCTATAGTTTTCAGTGTATAGATTTTTCACCTCTTTGGTTAGATTTATTCTGAGATATTTTATCGTTTTTTGTGGAAGTGTAAATGGAATCAATTCCTTGATTTCTTTCTGTTTCTTTATTGTTGGTGTATAGGAGTGCAACTGATTTCTGTGTGTTAATTTTATATCCTGCAACTTTGCTGAAATAATGGATGAGTTCTAGCAGTTTTTTGGTGGAATCTTTTGGGTTTTCCATATAGAGTGTCATGTCATCTGCAAAAAGTGAAAGTTTGATCTCCTCCTGGCCAACTGGATGCCTTTTATTTATTTGTATTGTTGGATTTCTGAGGCTAAGATTTCCAATACTATGTTGAGTAACAGTGGTGAGAGTGGACATCCCTGTCTTCTTCCTGACCTTAGGGAGAACGCTCTCAGTTTTTCCCCATTGAGGATGATATTAGCCTTGGGTCATTCATATATGGCTTTTATGATCTCGAGGTATGATCCTTCTATCCCTACTTTCTTGAAGGTTTTTATCAAGAAAGGATGCTGTATTTTGTCAAATGCTTTCTCTGCATCTTTTGAGAGGATCATGTGGTTCCTGTCCTTTATTTATTGATGTGATATATCACATTAATTGTTTTGTGGATATTAAACCAGCCCTGCATCCCAGGTATAAATCCCACTTGGTCATGGTGAATAATTTTTTCAATGTATTGTTGGATCCAGTTGGCTAGTATCTTGTTGAGGATTTTTGCATCCATGTTCATCAGGGAAATTGGTCTATAGTTCTCCTTTTTAGTGGGTTCTTTGTCTCGTTTTGGAATTAAGGAAATGCTGTCTTCATAGAGTTTGGAAGTTTCCCTCCATTCTTATTTTCTGAAACAGCTTCAAAAGAATAGATGTTAACTCTTCTTTAAATGTTTGGTAGAATTCCCCTCGAAAACCATCTGGTCCTGGACTCTTGTTTTTTGGGAGATTTTTGATTAGTAATTAGATTTCTTTACTGGTTATGGGTGTGTTCAAATTTTCTATTTCTTCCTGTTTCAGTTTTGTTAGTGTATATGTTTCTAGGAGTTTGTCCATTTCTTCCAGATTGCCCATTTTATTGACATATAATTGCTCATAATATTCTCTTATTATTGTTAGTATTTCTGCTGTGTCAGTTGTGATCTCTCCTCTTTCATTTTTTATTTTATTTATTTCAGTCCTTTCCTTTTTCTTTTTGATCAAACTGGCTAGGGATTTATCAATTTTGTCAATTCTTTGAAAGAACCAGCTTCTGGTTTCATTGATCTGTTCTACTGCTTTTTTGGTTTCAATAGCATTAATTTCTGCTCTAATCTTTATTATTTCCTGTCTTCTGCTGGTTTTTGGTTTTATTTGCTGTTTTCCAGCTCTTTAAGGTGTAAAGTTAGGTTGTGTATTTGTGACCTTTCTTTTTCTTTAGGAAGCCCTGGATTGCTATATACTTCCCTCTTATGACTGCCTTTGCTGCATCCCAGAGGTTTTGACCTGTGGTGTTTTCATTTTTATTGGCCTCTATGTACTTTTTAATTTCCTCTTTAACTTCTTGGTTAGCCCATTCATTCTTTACCAGAATTTTCTTTAGTCTCCAACTATTTGTTATCTTTCCACATTTTTTCTTGTGGTTGATTTCAAGTTTCATAACGTTGTGGTCTGAAAATATGCATGGTATGATATCTATCATTTTGTACTTTTTGAGGGCTGATTTGTGTCCCAGTATGTGATCTATTCTGGAGAACATTCCATGTGCACTAGAGAAGAATGTATATTCTGCTGCTTTAGGATGAAATGTTCTGAATATATCTGTTAAGTCCACCCGGTCCAATGTGTTATTCAAAGCCATTGTTTCCTTCTTGATTTTCTGTTTAGATGATCTGTCTATTGCTGTAAGTAGGGGGTTGAAGTCCCCTGCTATTATGATACTATTATCAATGAATTTATTTACATTTGTGATTTATTGTTTTACATATTTGGGTGCTTCATATTTGGAGCATAAATGTTTACAATTATTAGATCTTCTTGGTGAATAGACCCTTTAATTATGATATAATGCCCTTCTTCATCTCTTGTTACAGTCTATTTTAAAATCTAGATTGTCCGATATAAGTATGGCTACTCCGGCTTTCTTTCAGCGACCATTAGCATGACAGATGGTTCTCCATCCTCTTGCTTTCGATCTGAAGTTGTCTTTAGGTCTAAAGTGGGTCTCTTGTAAACACCATATAGATGGATCTTGTTTTCTTATCCATTCTGTAACCTTATGTTTTTTTGTTGGAGAATTTAGTCCATTGACGTTTAGAGTGAGTACTGAAAGAAATGAATCTATTGCCATTATATTCCCTGTAGAGTTGGAGTTTCTGGTGGTGTTCTCTGGTCCTTTCTAATCTTTGTTGCTTTTGGTGTTTTTTTTTTTCCCATCTTTTCTCCCCTCACAGAGTCCCTCTTAAAATTTCTTACAGGGCTGGTTTAGTGGTCACAAACACTTTGGGAAACTTGTTATCTCTCCTTCTATTTTGAATGACAGTCTTGCTGGATAAAGAATTCTTGGCTGCATATTTTTCTGATTCAGCACATTGAATACATCCTGACACTCCTTTCTGGCCTGCCAGTTTTCTGTGGATAGGTCTGCTGCAAACCTGATTTGTCTTCCCTTGTAAGGTAAGGACTTTTTTCCTTGCTGCTTTCATGATTCTTTCCTTGTCTGAGTGTTTTGTGAATTTGACTATGATGTGCCTTGTTAATGGTCGGTTTTTATTGAATCTAATGGGAGTCCTCTGTGCTTCCTGGATTTTGATGTCTGTGTCTTTCCCCAGGTTAGGAAAGTTTTCTGCTATGATTTGCTCACTTAAGGCTTCTACTCCTTTTTCTGTCTCTTCATTTTCTGGGACCACTTTGATTCTGATGTTGTTCCTTTTTAATGAGTCACTGATTTCTCTAATTCTTAAATCGTGCTCTTTTGCCTTAGTCTCCTTTTTTTTTCCTGCTTCATTGTTCTCCATAAGTTTGTCCACTATATCGCTGATTTGTTGATCTGCCTCATCCATCCTTGCCACTGTGGAAATCATTCGAGATTGCAGCCCAGTTATAGTATTTTTTTATTTCATCCTGATTAGTTTTTATCTCTGCAGAAAGGGATTCTAACCTGTTTTCAACCTCAGCTAGTATTATTATTATCATGATTCTAAATTCTGGTTAAGACATCTTGCTTGAGTCTGTGTTGATTAAGTCCCTGGCTGTCATTTCTTCCTGTTCTTTCTTTTGGGGTGAATTCCTTCATTTTGTCATTTTGAAGGAAGAAAAGGAATTAATACGGTAAAAAAATTTTTAATTAAAAAATTATAAACAACACAAATAAATAAACAACACAAATCAAATAAAGGACGCTAGATCCTAGGTGTGTTTTGGTCCGGTTGTTGAAAGGAGCTTGATAGATTAGAGAAAAAAAAGGGAAAGATAAGAAAAAAAAAAGGAAAATGTTTGAAAATTTGAAAAAATGAATACAGTGAAATAGAATAAAATGAAAGGAGGGAAGTAAAAATATAGAATTTGAAAAAATTTACAAAAAAGTAAAAAATTTAGTAGAAAAAATTTAGGAAAATAGTATTAATAAAAAGAAAAGAATAATAAATTTTTTCTCTTTCTGTATTCAAGAATAAGAAAAGAAAAACTGAATAGATGGACCAGCAAACAGACTGAAGTATGATTGAAATTACATCAGTTTCCCCTAGAAGTCAAACTGTGAAGCACTTTATAATCCATAAACTAAGCAGGCGGAGAGACCTGTGTTCCTGAAGGGCGAGGTTGGCCCGGTTGGGCAGGGCTTAATGTAACGGCTCCATTCTCCACTAGATGGCGCTACTTAGCTCAGTGGGGTGGATTGTAGTGGTGCATGTAGGTGTGTACGCACATGCATGGGAGGGGTGAAAATGAAGTCACCTAGCTACCCAGTCTCTAGTATCAGAACTCTGTTTTCTCCCAGATCAGAAATTGCACACCTCTCCTTTGTCTCCAGCTTCCATCCACTCCCTGCTTTTACACTCTCCATGACCAAGCCATCAGGTGCCAGGTGGCACCTCCTTCCTGAGTTTTATCTCAGATGCAGCTGTGTTTCCTAACCCCTCACTTCTGAGAGACTGCGGCTTTGACCCATTCTGACCCTCTGGGGAAGGGTCTTACTGAGCAATGGCCAGGTGCCCACCAACCCCCAGGAATGTTTGTGAGACTGTGCAGCTGTCTATGCCCAGAGATTGTAGCTGTGTGCAGCCCGCCCCAGAAAAAGTTCATGCGATCGTGTAGCAACAGTGTTTCATGTATTATGCTAAATCACAACATCCATCTGGTACCAGGCTTCTCCATTAATGTCCTTGTTCCAGCACCAGCTAATGTGGTTGTTCTCCAGGGTCCACTGGGACCTTTGCCTGGAGGGTGGCCCTACAGCCTTTACCAAATGTCCTCCCATCAGGGGAACTGCCTCTCCTTGTGTGGCCCAAAGACCCCTTGGACCTCGTTCTCTGCTCCTGGAGATTTGCTCTTCCCACCAAAGCACCTCCAAGTATTCATCTGCAGAGTTTCAGACTTTGTGCTCCCCTGGTTATAGAGCCTTAATGGAATTTAAACCCTCTCCTTTCTTCTTTCTCCCTTTTTTGTTCAGTCCCTTGTGTACTCTTTCTTTTCTCTCCAGAGGCTTTCAAGTGTGTGGGGGGGATGCTTTCCATACTCTACCTCCATCTCTGTCCTCTCTTCACAAGCAAAAACAGCTCCCTGCCTTCCACAGCTTCTCTCTCCCCCAGTTCACCTATCTGTGCCATGTACCTGCTGAGTTCTGTGGTTCAGGTTGTGCAGATTGTTGTGTTAATCCTCAAATCAGTTTTCTAGGTGTGCAGGGTTTAGTGTTGATCTGGCTGTATTTCAGAGATGAGAGAGGCAAAAAAAACTGACATGCTGTTCCGCCATCTTGGCCCCTCCCTGGTTCAATTTATTTAATGCATATAGGCCTTTTCAAATGGTCCATTTTTGTTTTTGTATGAGTTTTGGCAAATCGTATCTCTCAAGGAATTGGTTCATTTCAACCTGTGTATCAAACTTGTGTGCATAGAATTGCTCATAGTATTCCTTTATTATCCTTTTAATGTTCATAGGATCTGTAGTGATGTTCCTTCTTTCATTTCTGACTTGTGTTTTTCTGTTTTCTTTCATAGCCAGGCTAGAGGCTTATGAATTTTATTAATATTTTCAAAGAACCAGATTTGGTTTGATTGATTTTCCCTATTGACTTTCTGTTTCCAACTTCATTTATTTCTGCTTTAACTTTTATTATTTCATTTCCTCTGCTTACTTTGAATTTAATCTGCTCTTCTTTTTCCAGTTATATAAGGTGAATACTTAGACTATTAATTCTAGATCTTTCTTCTTTTCTAATATATGCACTCAATGCTATAAATTTTCCTCTAAGCACTGCTTTAGCTTCATCCCACACATTTTAATAAGTTGTGTTTTCATTTTAATTTAGTTCAAAATATTTTAAAATTTCTCTTGAGATTTCTTCTATGACCTATGTATTATTTATAAGTGTATTGTTTAACTTCTATATATCTTGAGATTTTTCAAGCAATCTTTCTGATATTGATTTCTAGTTTAGTTTCATTGCAGTCTGAGAGAAGACATTGCTCAGTTGTTATTTTTTTAATTTGTTAAGGCTTGTTTTATGTCTCAAAATGTGATCTATCTTGGTGAATAGTCCGTGTGACCTTCAGAAAAATGTGTAGCTTACTATTTTTGGATGAAATAATCTATAGATTATCATTTATATGATATAGATAATATCCAGTTGATTAATGGTGTTGTTGAGTTTAATTATGTCCTTACTGATATTCTGACTGCTGGATCTGTTTCTGGGAGAAGATTGTTGAAGTCTCCAAGTATGGTATACGGTTTATCTATCTTTCCATGTAAGTCTCTTAGTTTTGCCTGACATAGCTTGATGCTTTGTTGTTAGATACATGGATATTAAGGATTGTTCTATCTTCCTGGAAAATTGATTCTTTTATCATAATGTAATGTCTTTTTTTAGCCCTGAATACTTTTTCTTGCTTTGAAGACTGCTTTGCCTGAAATTAATATAGCTGCTCCTGCTTTCTTTTGATTTATATTAGCATGGTATATTTTCCTCCATCCATTTATTATTTTTTTTAGTTTTTTAAATGTTTAATTCTTGAGAGAGAGGGGGAAGGGAATGCAGAGAAAGAGGGAGACACAGAATCCGAAGCAGGTTCCAGGCTCTGAGCAGTCATCTTAGAGTCTGACGTGGGGCTCCAACTCATGAACCATGAGATCATGACCTGAGCCAAAGTTGGACACTTAACAAACTGAGTCACCCAGGCACTCCCATTTATTTTTAACTTATATGTGTCTTTATATTTATAATGTGTTTCTTGTAGACAGCATATAGTTGGCTTTTCGTTTTGGTCCTAGCTGACAATCTCTCCCTTTTAATTGGTGCACTTAGACCACTGACATTCAAAGTGATTATTAATATAGTTGGATTAATATTTACCATATTTGTTACTGTATTCTCTTTGTTGCCCTTGTTTGTTGTTCCTGTTTTTATTTTCTGCTCTTTTTGTACTATCTGTAGTTCTTACTGAACATTTTCTATGTTCTGATTTCTCTCCTTTCTTTGCATTCTTTTCCTCCTCCTCCTCCTTCTTCTTTTTCTTCTTCTTTTTTCTTCTCTTTCTACTTCTCCTTCTCTTCCTTCTTCTTCTGTATTTAGTGGTTTTCCTAGAGTTTGCAATATACATTTACAACTAATACAAGTCCATATTCAAATAACACTATACCACTTCACAGGTATTGTTAGTACCTCATAACAAAGTAATCCTAATTCTTTCCTCCCATCTGTTGTATCATCACTGCATTCATTTTTCTTATATTTATATATATACATATATAAGCTTATATATACATGAGATATATACATAAGCATTTATAATTTAATACATTGTTGCTATTATTATTTTGAACAACTGTTATCCTTTAGATCAAGAATAACAAAAACAAAAGCTTTTATTTTACCTATATTTCTTCCTTCTTTGATGCTTTTCTTTTGTTTATGTATATCCAAATTTCTTATCTGAGTTAATTTTCTTCTGTCTAAAAAACTTTTTTTAACATCTCCTTTTCAAGGCAGGACTACTGTTAAAAATTATTCTAATTTCTGTCCTAATTTTACTAAGCATAATTTTACTGAGAAACTCTTTATTCCTCCTTCACTTTTGAAGGATAATTTGTAGGGTACACAATTTGGACTGGTGGTTTTTTTTCTCTTACACTTTAAGTATTTCACTCCATTACCTTCTCGTGTGCATGATTTCTTAGGGAAAAACAGATGTAATTTTTTGTTTCTCTATAGGTAAGATTTTTTTCTGCTGTGGCTTCTTTCAATATTTTTTCTTTATATTTTATTTTCTGCAGTTCAAATATGATATGCCTAGATTTTTTAAAATTTATACTAAGTGTTATTCTCTGAATCCTGGATGTTTTGTTTGATGTCTGACATTAATTTCGGGAAATTCTCAGTTATAATTGCTTCAAATATTTCCTCTGTTCCTTTCTCTTTCTTGTCTTTTGGTATTGCCTTTACATGTATATATTATCTTTTGCAATTGTCCCAAAGTCTTTAAGAATTTTTTCTGTTGTGTTTTTCCAGTTTTTTTCTCTTTTCTTTTTTGTTGCAGAAGTTTCTATTGACATATCATCAGGTTCCGAGATTCTGTCCATATCCTTGCCCAAACTAATGACCCATAAAAAGTATTCTTCATTTCTCTATGGTGTCTTTTATCTCTAACTTTTATTTTTGGTTCTGTCTTATAATTTTCATCTCTTTCCTTACATTACCCATCTCTTCTTTCATGCTGTCTATTTTATTCACTATAACCTTTAGCATATTAATTAGTTATTTAAATTCCTTATTTTATGAATTCAACACCCACGCCATGTTGGAATCTGATTTTGATGATTGCTTCATCTCTATTCAAACTATATTTTTTGCCTTCAGTATGCCTTGAAATTTTTTACCTGATAGCTGGACATGATGTACTAGGTAAAAGGAACTGTGATAAATAACCCCTTAGCAAGGTGGTGGTAAGGTGTGGGAAGGAGGGAGACATTCTATAGTCTATGATTAGGTTTCAGTTTCTTAGTAAGTCTGTGCCTCTGAATTATGAGCTTTGCAAGTGTGTCTCAGTTTTCCTTCCTTTTGGTAGGGCAGGATGGCTAGATTGGAATGAAGGAACTATCCTTTTCCCCAAGATAATTAAGTCTTTGTAAAATCCCCATAATACAGGCTCTGGTAAGATTTTTTTCTTGAGGGCAGTCCTTGTTTAGAAAAACAGAATTCTCTGGTGTATTGCAAAATAGTTCCTTTTCCTCTCCAGTTCCTTTTCCTTGCCAGAATCATGAGGAGATTTCTCTCTGATATTCATTGAGAAAATATGAGCTCCTGGAGACAAAACACAAAAGCAGTGGAGACTTCTTATGTCTGGGTCACCCTGGAGTTTTTATTTCTTAAGTTTGTCTCCACCGAGACTCCACCAATTCACCAGTTACAATTCAGGGTTCCTGTGGGGGTTTCTGCTTGGGGTATTTACTTGTCAGTCTGTCCAATTTGGGATATAGTAATTTGCCCTGTGCCATCATTTTTCTGATGGATCTAAGAAGAGTTACTGGTTTTTCAATATGCTCAGCTCATTGTTAGGATGGAATGTGACTTCCAAGCTTCTTACATGCTGGTCCAGAAATCAGAAGACTGCAACTCTCCCTAATGAGTAAATTTTACATTTTATGTTGTTTTTTTTTTAATTTCTAGAATTTTTATTACATCGTTTTTCAAATCTTCCTGCATCATAAGCACGCTTGTTTTGTTTTCTATATTTAACCATCCTGAAAATCTGAAATATTTGTGGATCTAATTCTAGTTCTTTATTCTATTTATCCATGCTCATGTATTTTTATCATCTTGTGCCTCTTTTTTCCTTATTCTCTTTGCAAACCTATGTTTATTGAAACTTTATTTGTGAGGAGTTGTGAGGCTTAGATTGAGGGTATATTCCTCAATCAAGATGAATTGACTTAATTTTTGCCAGCCACATAGAATCTCTTCTATAATTGGGCCACTTTGACTTCTTTCCTTGGTGTTTTTTGCATCATGCAGTTATTGTAATTTCAGACCTGCAATCGCTATATAGTGACTGATTCCTACTTATAAATTTTCAGAGAATATTTTAACTCTCCCAATCCCATCTTTTCATCTCACACCCCCAGGGACAAAGTTACTCTGGAAAATTTTCCTTGCTGAGTTATGTTGTGGACCAGTTTGTTTCTCGTTCATTTCATAGAGGATGTAGCACATTATGGCTCCTAGATTTATGGGTGGGTTTCCAGTACAACAGCTATCCAAATGTCTTTTATCTCATGTTTGGTTTTGAAATTATAACTCTATATCATTGAATATTGGTAGATATCTCATGGAAGCTGCTGACTGTAGGGCCTCTTTGGGTTCCTCTCTAGAGTCATAAACCTGTTTCATTTTTAACCTTTGAAAGAATTTTCCTCATTTGCTTTCACATATATAGTACATATGTGTACTAAAATAGTTTTGAAATATTTTCTACCCCAATTTGTAATGGGTTGTTTTTGGATGTATAGCTACATATTTAACTTAAAAAGAAAGCTCCTTGACAATTTAATTTTAATATTGTGTATTTCTTCACAGTAGAAAATAAAAATGCCATAGAGTTGGTATTTAAACTAAGTCATTCCCTTTGTAACAATAGTTTTGAGGTTTTCATGTGTTCTTTTTATTAATTTCCCACTTATATAAATGATTACGTCTTTTCTGCAACACACACACAGGCGTATTTATTTGTTTTCTCTTTGAGTTAAGGCATTGGTAGTACTGGAACTGCATAGAGTCAGCTTTTTGACTTGCATCTTTATTGCACAATAATGCAAGTTTCATATCCTAAGATCTCTAGTGCAAAATTAAATACTTATTGAAAAACATTAAGTACTAAGTACTCACTAAAATGTGTTGGACTGTAGAACTAGTAACATTTAGTGTGTTGAACACAGTAAAAACAATGGTTTTCGAACTCTCCTAAGCCCCCAACAAATTAAATAAATTAAGTAGATGGTTTAAAATAAGTATATAATATTTTGTCTATTGTTTTTGATTTGATTAGTTTGGTGTTTATAGAATTTAATGTGTGTGGGAGGTGTTCTGTAGATATTTGTTATAGAAGCAACAGCACAAATGATATGTAGGAAGGAACCACGGTTATTTTAAAGTTTTTATTTCTTTATTTTGAGAGAGAGAGAGCAGAAGCAGGAGAGAGGCAGACAGAGAGGGAGAGAGAAAATTGCAAACAGGATCTGCGCTGTCAGTGCAGAGCACGATGTGGGGTTCAATCCCACAAACTCTAACATCATGTCCCAAGCCCAAATCAAGAGTCTGATGGTTAACTGACTGAGCCCCTAACCCTGATTAAATTAGAAGTAATCAATACAATTTTCATGTAAATGAAATTGTGAATGAGCAGAAACTCTCTACTTCTAAAAATTCATCAAGTTTTTTAATGTATATGATCAAGGACTATCAAGGAATTAAAAAAAAAACAACTATGTATTTTCAGTGCAGGCAAGTTTAGTGACATCCCATTTTTTAAATCTGCATTTTTCACATTTTTTTAAAGAAATCTAGTACATTGACTACTCAGTATTTAATGGTGTCTTAGACATTCACCAATGTTGATCTATTTCTGGCTATAGAAGACATCACTTCAAACTGTTTTAAATGTATGCAAGACAGGATGACTTTCTCTGGCCAGTGAAATGTGAACAGGAGTGATATGTGTCACTTCTAGGCTATTTAATGGCTAGGTATTTAATGGCTAGTGTTCTGGTCTTTGAGCTTCTCCCTTGTCCTGGGGCTCTTAGAAGCCTACTATGATTTGCAGCTACCTCAAGTCTAATGCAGCCCAGAAATCTGAAACAGGGTGGCACAACTGTCTTGGGAGTTTTCCAGATCTGTAGGGGTGTGTGTGTGTGTGTGTGTGTGTGTGTGTGAAACTGAAATTTCATTGTAGAATAGCACTGAGATTAAGAGTTATTTGTAGTTGTAACAGAACTTAACCCCCCCCCCCCACCCCTGGTATAATAGAGGTACTATAAACAAAAACATAGAGAATACAACAAGATCAGGCAAAAGAGAAAAGTTGAGATGAAGTGTTTCATATTAGAAGCATTAGCCATGTTTTAAACACACCAAGATTTCAGGGAAAACTATTTGTAGAGTGCTTATAAAAATTAGTTGAAATCTACTTCACCCCATTTTCTCAACTTCTTGAGTTTAAAATTACTTTTTGTAGACTATTTTATTTTGGTATAAGGTCTATGAGTCTACCTTAAATATTTTTTATGCTAGCATTCTTTGCTAAGCACAATAATTACTTATTGAATTTAATTAGTCTGGTCTGTTTCTCTGTATCTTGTTCTTCCCAGTCTGGGGTTAGCATTGGAACAAACCTCAGTTGAAATTTTAGAGGGGGTGTGATGGGGACCAATACGATTTCATAATTAGAGGTAGAGTAGACTTAATTTTCATCTTGTTTTGTTTTATTTATTTTTTTTTAAATTTTTTTTTTTAACATTTATTTATTTTTGGGACAGAGAGAGACAGAGCATGAACGGGGGAGGGGCAGAGAGAGAGGGAGACACAGAATCGGAAACAGGCTCCAGGCTCCGAGCCATCAGCCCAGAGCCCGACGCGGGGCTCGAACTCACGGACCGCGAGATCGTGACCTGGCTGAAGTCGGATGCTTAACCGACTGCGCCACCCAGGCGCCCCTTGTTTTGTTTTATAAAATTGGCTTGTTTGGCTTCTTGGCCTGTGTCTGCATTGGGGTCTTGTTGAGAGCTATTTATTTGCAGCTGTAGCACAGTGCTGGTCATAGATTCCAGGGAGCAGCAGTGGCACAGCAGTGTTCTTCCAGACTGTTCCTGTGGTAGAAAGTTGGCTCTTGTTCCCCACTCTTGCTGCCTAGCCTTCATTTTCCACGTATTTTCCAAGCCTGATTCTCTAGCCATGTAAATGATTTTTAGAAAGTTGTCCTGTCAAAAAATTCCTCTTCTTTATGACAGTCAATTTCTGTCTTTTTAAACTAAGAAGCACTCAATATCTTTTAGTTTCTATATTGACAAAGTACTGAGGTGTTGTTGTTTTTTTTTTTTTTTTAACTTTGGTGCAGAACACATACACCTTTGGCTTTTTGGATCTTATTTCACATATATTATTATGTTTCCATTATTTAATCATTCATTTGGTCATATATTATAGTGATATGTTGGGACACAGGGATGTCATATTGTAATATAATATTATGTATATAATATATAATAATATATAACGTTATACAAAACATATAACCACAATAATAATATAATGTGGGTGAAGGACGTGCATGTGGTAACCTGAAGAAAAGTTCTGTGTGTGCATGTTTGTGTATGAGAGGGACACATTACATGGAATGCCTTCAATGTTAGCAAAATACGGAGAGATCTTTCTCAAATGATCAGTGTTTACAGTGAGAAAATGATCTTTGACCTCATAGAAATCTCTAAGAACACAGCTACCATTAGGAAAGGTCCGAGGCCTCAAGAGCAGAAGTTTTAGATCAATTATCAGTCCGTTTGTCAAAGCTAATACTACAAATGAGTGGAGAACATGGTCCCTCGGTAATGTTGACAAAATACTGTTGAAAGGATAGAACCATTGGTGCTCTATATTAACCTGAGTTTTGATTCCACGGCGTGAAGAGAAAGAGATGTAGGAAATTTGTAATTATAGTAAAATCAAGAGCTTCAATTTAATTCATCAAATATTTATTGATTACCTACTAAATGTAAGACAGTTTTCTAAATGCCATAGGTAATCAAAAGAGGAGTGACCTCTGCCCTCAAAGTATATTATTCGACTCAGTAAGTGCCTGAGCCCTATGTGTTCCAGGTACTAGTTAGTGGCAATACAAAAATAAATAATAAAAGATATTATCTCTCACAGAACACATAGTCTAGATGATGAAACAGAACATAGAGATCTACAATATAAAGTGACAGTACAATCATAGACATGCCCCATCTAGAGAGACATCTTTAGTTGCTGGACACTTTTACTATCGAGTGACAACAGCACCAATAAAACAATCTCTCATTTTTTAATAGTCACAGGAAACTTTGGCTATAAATGCTGCTTCTTTTTTCAGGCATGTACTTCCTAGCTTATTCATTTATTCGTGGTGTCTGCTAAAAGTAATTTTATTGGGAGTAAAAAGGAAACAAAATAGTCGAGAATGTGTCGATCCTTTCAGGGTCCAGGTATTATAGTTGGTCCTATCCCAGAGCCCATTCAGGGGCTTTTTCTTTCTCTTTGTCCTATCTCTGCACACCACTGCGGTTCTTACATCTAGACCTGTGAGGCTTTCCTAAATTGAAGCATTGCATATATAGTACTGATAGTGTGATTTTTTTTTTGGTCAGGCATCTTAAATATTTTCTGTCAACTTATTAACTATCATAAATGTCCATGATACAAATCAGCAAGCTTGTAATTGACTCAGTGTGTGCAGACGGTGGTTTCCTAGTAAAGAAGCAGCTGAGTTTTTAGTGGATATAGCCAAAATCCTTTACCTATTGACATACTTTACCTGGCGTTTTGAAGTTCATTAATGTTCTCCATATGTATGCTGAATTTTTCATTTCATTGTGTACGTTGGAGGCAGTGTTGGGTGGCGGAATGAGTAGCGAGAAGACCTTTTTTAAAAATATTACTCAGGCGGGGCGCCTGGGTGGCTCAGTCGGTTAAGCGTCCGACTTCGGCTCAGGTCACGATCTCGCGGTCCGTGAGTTCGAGCCCCGCGTCAGGCTCTGGGCTGATGGCTCAGAGCCTGGAGCCTGTTTCCGATTCTGTGTCTCCCTCTCTCTCTGCCCCTCCCCCGTTCATGCTCTCTCTCTGTCTCAAAAATAAATAAATGTTAAAAAAAATTAAAAAATATATTACTCACGCAATGACAGGGCAAAATTACTGGGGGCATCTGCTAGGAGCCTCAGTTACCTTATCTGCAGAAAGGGAAAAACACTCCTCATCCCATGGGTAGCATAAGGATCAAATGAGGTACCACTTCAAAAGAGGTGTTATAATGCATATTAAGTATTCAACTAATTTGTTGCCTTCTTTATCTTAGTTATTAATATGCTATTGATTAATTTGTGTATGTAATTTACCAACAGGGGCATTCATTTTTGTCAGAAATTTTGATAAATTCACCATGAAATAAATTTCCAGACTTTCACACTGTGATTATGAAGTTCCTAAGGCTCATAAGTAGGAGGTTCATTGTTTAAAAATAGACTCACTCAGTTTCAATTTCCATGGAATAAGGTTCTGCTATTTTGGATATTATTTTTTTATCTTTCCACTTTTTTTTTACACTGTTTTCTATGATTCATTTCCATGGCTTTTAAAGGCCTAATTTTCAAAGACATAGTCCATACTTCTGTACCACTTTTAACCTTATATTCATTTAAACCTGATCTTGGTTGGCAAATACATATGACAATGAAAAGAGACACATTACCCTTGAGAAGGAACGCCTCATCTTAATCAGCTATTTTTTTTAATTAACAGCAAATGGAAAAGAGGTTTGGGGTCAGATTTAGCCCTCTCTGAACTTTATTTTCTTTCTTCATGTATTTAGAAATCACACAATTATCTTAAGCAAAGTAATGTATGTCAGAACTTTATAAGTTAGAAATTACTACGTAAATGTTCATTTTTGTTATGAAAATAAGAATTGGCCTAGGTTGCTAGGATAAAATGAATATAGCAAAAAACCTGATTTGTCTATTGCTTGATTAGGATGCTTTTCCAATCAGAATTGAAAAGACAAGCCCAGCGAGTGATTTATTACCCATTTTGCATTTTCTCTATTTCTTATTTTTATTTAATTTTTACTGAACCTAGATATTATATTTATTACATGGACAAGGTCAATCACAAGAGCTCTGTATTACTGATACATTTTATGAGCAATCAATCCGTTCTTAGCTTGACTATCCTATAGTACTAATACTTTTAGGTACACTTTGGACCCTTAGGGTTTTTCACTCTGGCACTTTAACTGAAACAACATCTTTTCTTTCCTCCTTAGGCCAACCAAAATCAACTTTTCTCTTTGAGAACTGAGAACCATTTCAATCAACTAGTCTGTTGAATGTCTCAGGCTAGGGATAAAAGGGAATAGCATTAGGTATAGAAAGTTTAAGTCCTCTAGGAGAGTAGATGTGGTTAGGGTTAGCAAAGTTGATTAAGGTCATGGGGAATGCATAGAGACACAGCATTTCTAAAGGTAAAAAAAAAGTAGCTGAAGTCAATTTAATATTCTTAATATTTAATGTTAAACTTCCTAGCCGTGAATATGTAGAGAAAAGGTATTTTCTCAGTATAAAAATTGTTGTTGAGACCACAATATCATTGAGAAGATGGTTTGCAGAGCCTGCCTCAAGGTCAAAGCTGAACCTGTAGCGTTTTAATATGAACTGAACTCTTTTGCTTAAGCCCAGGGGAATGGTTTACTTGCTATACTGGAAGGAGGAAGGGAAAAGCAGAAAAAATTGGGAAGGGAGCTAGTGAGACAGGAAGAGGGCAGCCTCCACATGATGTCTTTGTTGCTTCCCTCATATTATTGAATCAAGTTACTAATTTCATGAAATAATGAAATACTTGGGGTGATTATTTGAGAGTAAGATTAGATATTGAGCCTGGACTTTGTGCTTAATCTAATGTGGGTTGATCTAAGACATCGTGTCCCAGGGACAAATGTGAGTCAGGGAGAACTGCAAGGAAGTAAGTGTCTGAGAACTCACAGAAATCAGAGGCCAAGTTCTATACTTTCCCATGGAAGGAAGATTAACCATTAAGACGCCATGCTAAGTTTAAGCAGGCCATAAGGAGCCAAGGGACCCCAACACAGCATCTAAGCTATAATACCAGAAGTTATTTTTGCTTACACATTACAAGATCCTATCTTTTCTCTTGAAAGGTAAGAAAATGGAGGCCTAAGTATCCAGGGGACATGCTTAAAATCACAAGCCTGCACCTCTTGGCTAATAATACAATGAAGGAACCAGAATCCATTCATGCACTATTTGCAATAAGTGAGGAAAGTCCTGCCAATGAAGCGAGTTGATCCTTTAGTAAACCAGCTCACCAGTTCTGGGACTCTCTTAGAAACACATTTGACTCAGGGTGGTCCTGTATTCTCAGTGTTAGAACTAGTGGTTTTAATAACCCATTATGACCTCAAACCTCTGTATCTCATGACTACTACCCTTGGGCCATCCTTATGCACTCATCACTTCCCCTCTCTTAGCTCTTTCGTGTGCTACAATTTCTCCCTCCTGGTTTCATCCCAACCTTCTTCTCTCTCTCCTTTAAGCCTCTTCACTATCCTTTCCTGAGTCTCCCTGTCATGGTAAGCCACTGTTCCCATATCCCAATCTCTTCACTGTGTCTCTCATCCCCTGCTTTGCCTGACTGCTCCCCTCCCTGACACTTCTCAATCCACTGCAACTTGGCTTCTGTCCCTAATCCTTCTGCTGGAACATTTCCTATAAGAATTAAAGTGGTTGCAATATAAACTCACAAGCCTATGATCTAGGTACCATTATTATCCTCATCTGTATCAAGGAGATAATAATAGAACTGATTTCATAGAGCTAGTATGCTGATTTCATAGAGCTAGAATGAGCTGCAAATATGCAGATAGCTTTCACCAGACATTTACTATTGTTACCTCGTTGTTGTTGTTGTCTTTGCCCTTCTTCTAGAAATGCTATTATTCTTGGTTTCTGGCACAAACTAAAGAAGGATTTTCATTCCTTTTTGGAAACTTTCTCTGTCTCCCTTATAGCTCCTCTCCTTTCACCAGTCCTTCAAAAGTTAGTGTTCTTTGGGGCTCTTCTTGAGTGATAGGCCATAAGCATTCTCTTCTCTTCCCTACAACTTCATCTACAACTCTTCATCTCTTCAACTACATCTACTTATTGGTTCTTCTCAATTCTACCCCTAAGCCATAATCCTACCAATCTCCAGACCCTTGAGCGTAATCACTACTTCTGTTTTCCCTAGCTCGGTGAATGGCAATGCCTGACAGCAGCCCAAGCCAAAAACTGGGTATCATCAATGACACTTCTCCATATTCAGTCCATAGTTGGACTTTTCAACTGTATCTCCTCAATATTTCTGAAATCTGTCTGCTTTGCTTCAGCCTCTGTGTCAATGACATTTCAGAACTGCAGGGTCTCCTAATTGGTCTCCTTTTATCCAGTAAAGAGTCTTTTAATCCACTGTCACAGTGAATTTATCACAGTTTGACCCCAGATACATCCCTCACCACTTTCTGCTTGATCACTACAGTCTAACCTCCTTAAACGACCCTAAGTTCTCTCAAGATGTCCCATTCTCAGTTTAGCCTAGGGCTTTGTACATTCTTTTTTCTCTCCTTGGAAAGTCATTTTCTTCCCCTGTTGCACCCTTCCTTTGGTTGATTCCTTCTCATCTTTCAGGTTTTAGCTCAGAAGTTATTTTCTCTACAAAGCCTTTCCTGCTTCACTCAATCTCTGAATGAGGTCATTCTGCTATAAGCATCTAGAATGCCTGTTGCGACTCTCATCACATTGTATTGTGATTACTAACATAGTCGTCTGTCTCTCCCACTAGCCAGTAAGGACTCTTTAGCATAGAGATTGCATTTTATTTATTATTGCCTGTCTAGAAATAGTGCAGCATCTAGCATATCGGAAGTTTTTAGGGAGTGTTTATCAAAAGAATAAAAATGGACAATAAAAACCCATTTAGGGGCATCTGAGTGGCTCAGTCAGTTGAGCATCCAACTTCGGCTCAGGTCATGATCTTGCAGTTGGTGAGTTCCAGCTCCACATCAGGTTTGCTGCTGTCAGCCTGTCAGCACAGAACCTGCTTCAGATCTTCTGTCCTGCTCTCTCTGCCTTTCCCCCTCTTGTGCTTTCTCAAAAACAAATAAACATTAAAAAAGACATTTAAAATTTAAATGTGTTTTCTAACAATGGACCTCCAAATGGGGCACATACTTATATATTGTAGCAAGTTACTCTGTTTCTCAGTTGTCTAACCTGTAGAATTAAGCGGCTGCATGAAAAAAATATATATGTATATTCTTAAGCCCTTTTCAGCTCAAACATGTTATTTTTTTCTGAAGATTACCCAATGAAAAATTCCAAATAATACCATAAAAAACCCACTAAACTTAAACAACAACCCAAAAGAACAGTTGCCTTTTGGCTGAGTCAACAAATACTGTCTTCCTAGATCCTAAATGTAGGATGATTGTCTAATTCTATTCTAGAGTGCTTACAACTAAAGATCAATAAACAACATTCTAGATAGGAATCTAGACCATTCTAAAATAACCAAGACAATGTGTACTTTTGAATCCTGGTTTCATACAATTGATGATATAATGCTGGGCCAATATTACAATGTCTGTGTCTTCACTTGAAGTTACAGCAAATGTAGAATAAAACAGTGACTTGGGAGTCAGACTTGCTGGACATAGATCACTACTCCTCCAATTACTGACTTTGGGCACATCTCTATTTTCTAATCTGAAAATTATAATAACAATAGTAACTAACTTAGAGTATTTTATGAAAATTAATGCACTGAGATATGCAGTTATTAAGACAGTGTCTGATATAGAGCATGAAGTCAATAAATATTATATGTTATTGTATCATCAACTTAATATTACTTTAATTCTTTTCATGTTTCCTTAACTTTCAATTAAGGGAATTTCAATATGAGATGGTCTTATGCCGTCTGTGGTATCTTTCCATCTGCCTTTCCAGAACAACCCCTTCGTTGGACCACAAGATGTCACTGTTTCTGACAGTTTCCAACTTCTTGACCATCTTAAGATGTTACACAATTTCAAAGGAAAGGAATGTGTGAAAGTTTGGGGAGAAAAAAATGTAAAGCTATGGAATCCTTAATAAAAGTTCCCTAAAATCGTATATAACTATCAACAAAGTGTATTTTTCAAATACTACTCAAGGAGTTCATATTATACATGCCACCTCTGCAATGATGCTGACAATAATGAAGACCTGAGACTGACTGCTAAATGAATCATTTGGGGTCTATTTATTAATTAAACCACTCAATAAAAATGTTTTCACCAGACGCAATGTATAAGATACTCAATAGGAAAGTAAATTAAATTAGACATGGAGACCACTCCAAAATAGAGGCTGATAACAGAGATAAGAGAACTACAGATAGCTTAAACCAGATTAAGAGTAATGAATATTATTTAAACAAGAAGAAATATTATGCAACAAAAAGACAACAAAGGAAAAGATGTTTCTCCAGAAAAAAATGTTTCTTGATAAGCAATTAGGGATGATGATATGGAAGAGAAGTATTTAAGTGAGATTTTTAAAAACCAGTTGAGATCTGACAAAGGGAAATGGTTTGGGGATGGTTAGTATGCGCAAAGATAAATATAGGAAAGTACAGAAAATACATGTAGAACAGTAAGAGTTTCACTTCATCTTATATGTAGGGCATATGGTAGAGGATGATAAGAAAAATCAAGTAAAAGTATGCATTGGGATCAGATTGTCCAAGGCCTTTAATACTTCAGAATAATTTTAAAAGTGTAGCAAAGTAGGGGCACCTGGGTGGCTCAGTCAGTTGAGCATCCAACTTCGGCTCAGGTCATGATCCTATGGTTCCTGAGTTGAAGCCCCACATCAGGGGCTGTCAGCACAGAGCCTTCTTCAGATCCTCTGTGGCTCTCTCTCTACCCCTCCCCCACTTGCACTCTCCCCCAAAACAAATAAATATTGGGGGGAAAAAAAAGAAGAGTAGCAAAGTAAAATAGAGCACTGGAGATATGCATAGGTGAGTTTGAATCCTGGTTTAGGGTCTTACTATTTAGGCAAACAAACCCCACCACTTAGAGAGAAACAGAAAGAAATGCAATTTCTTGAGCTACAGGCAGTTTCCTGATTAGTAAAACTGAGCAAATAGCATAGTTGAGAAGATTGACACTAATGCCCTGTAGGCACTTGACACACGTAAGCTATTACTGTAATTTCATCTATAGTTGATGGTTCCTCTGTCATCAGAAATTGTATTTCTATATTTAGTGAAAAGTGAGAAAGAGTTGAACTAAAGGGGCATTGAGAATGGACTTGTCCTCCGGTGAGAGCATTAGAGACCCTGCCTTGGGACCCCTTGTGTTTACTGTTGAACCAGATATTAGTGTAAATGGAAACCCGCTCAATGGAGCAAGAGTCCCTGGGACTCTTAACATGTTGAAATGCTTAACTTGCAGGCGTCAGCCTTACAACACATAACAGAATGTTAGAGCCCTGTGGGCTTTAAGGGGAACACTCCTGGGACGGTAGTTAGACTCTTCACCTCTTCACTTTCACAAGTTCAGAAAATATGCCCTGTTTGAAGAGTTTTCAGAAGCCTGCTCATTTTGTTTTTAAGAATGAAAACGAGCTCACTGTTATTTGCTTCCTCTTTAGGGAGATCCTATGGATTAGGTTACAGTTAATTTTTTTTTTTTGCCTTTTCTACAAATAAAAAATAAAAAATAATAGCTATTACAGATCATGTGAGCCAAACATCATACCAGTTAGAATCTAGAAGGGTGTAAATCCTCACACCCCTTTTGGAATAGTACGGCTTCCTCTAATATGGCCTTTCATGTTTTGTAGTGATTCACTTGTCCCATATCCTGAAGGACGGAGTTTTGCCTAACTTCTTTTCAGAAGCTATTCTGGAATATGTAACCAAACTACTAATTCATTTTTTTCTCTCTTTGGGATATTTCTCCTGACAGACAAAATTGACTTTTCTGAATTTCATATCTACCTCTGTTCCCTTGAACCAAGCTAAATAATTCATTTCTCTTCCATTTCAGCTTTTTATAACATATAACCTGTTATTCTCCTCCCAGTTTGCTCTGGTTTAACCAAACTGTCCACATTTAGAGGCTGAATCATCCCTTATTTCCCTTATCATTTACTGTTGATTTTGTTACTTGTGCCACTTGAATATCTACAGCAAAAATGCACAAAGAGCTTTCCAAGTTTGAAAATTACTTTTGTAGCTATTGTTGCCAAGGAAACCACTTTCGCTGTATCTCAGTTTTATTTAGCACATGGAGTCCATTATGGGCTAGATTTTGAAGTATCACTGATAGATTTTTTTTTTTTGTCTCCCTATCTTTTTCTGTCGGAAAACCAGGCATCTGTTTCAGAAAGAAGTTGAGGAAAACAGTAACTGCCCTAAGCATCAACTCTGAATACACAGAGTTTATGAAGCAACCAGTGTTAGGCTGAAACACTTGCTGGTAAAATATTTGGAATGAGATCAGGGGGAATGGATTTATCACAGAATTTTTGAGTGAGCCTCTAAAGATTTAACCTTTGAGATATTACTTAAGTTTCATTTTCAACATGGCCCATCTGACCACATTATTCTTCATAGTGCGTAGTCCATTCCTTGGTATGTTGCAGAATATTCTCCACAAACTCGTGCTTGCCATTACTATATTTTAGGAGATGTTAGACAACTATGAAAATGCTATCCAATTGTATATTTGTATCATTATATTTACATACTATATGCATTCATTTAAAAATTACCATGCTCCCTTTTCAATTAATTCAGTTAGCTAACCAGATGATAATGCTTTTTCCATCAGATTCCTCAGAATACTTGAGAAATCTAAGAAGATATTTCTAATATCTGAAAAGAATAGCTCTTTGTTGATTGCAGTTCCTTCTTATGAAACAAATCACCATTTTCAGCCTTTAACAGCCCAGATTTTTAATATACCTGCCTCAAATTGCCAGAGGCAGACAAGATTAAAACCCAATGAAATCAGATTTTTTTCTATTATCAGTAAGCAAGAGTAGCTGTTCACTACAGGCAGGTGGCTGCTTGCAACGCGGAAGTCCCATCCTGGCGTCTTCTTCACACTTCCTACCCTCCTTTATTCCTGTTAATAGGCTTGCAATCTCAGCAGGGAGGGGGGCACAGTATTTCTGCTCACAGCATCTATTTGGTTTTTGCACAGATGAATATTTAGATAAACTGGCAGGCCCTTGTTAAAACTGCAAACAAGTTGATATTTGTCCACTTTAGTCCTGTTCTGTCTCATCTGTGGCACCCCCATTCACCCCCATTAGAACACCTGCTGTCAACCTCCTTCCCCCTAATAAAAGAAGAACATTCACACTTTGGTTGTCATATATTCACACCCATTCACACATCACTCTTTCAGTTCCAGAAAACTTACATTTCGATTGCTGCTTTGTACTTGATTCTGTACCAGATTTTTTCACATTCATTAACAGTGAGATTATGAAAAAATGATTTATCTCCATTTTAAAAAGCTGTCACTTCTGAAATCTTTTTCAGAGGCTAGCAAATTGCAACCAAATAAACTGGGTTTTCCCCCCACCATCTCCCACTCCTCTGAAATTTGAAGGTTTAAATGGGTAGCTTGTGGGAAAAGACAGCTTCTAATTACTTTTGCTTTGGTTTTCTTTACAGCTGCATGAAATCTTGGGGCGCCTGGGTGGCTCAGTCGGTTGAGCATCTGACTTCGACTCAGGTCATGATCTCGCAGTTGATGAGTTCAAGCCCCGTGTCGGGCTCTGTGCTGACAGCTCAGAGCCTGGAGCCTTCTTCAGATTCTGAGTCTCCCTCTCTCTCTCTGCCCCTTCTCTGCTCATGCGCTGTCTCTCTCTGTCTCAAAAATAAATAAACATTAAAAAATTAAAAAAAAAATAAAGCTGCATGGGAGTTAGTAATGTGGTCTGAGTCCCTCCCCAGTTCTAACTCTCACTACTTCCCAGGGAACGATAAACCCTGGATGTGGTTGTGTATGACCCATTTTCCAGAGCAGATATACCAGAAGATACCTGAGCTCCCAGTGTTTAAGTGCTTTAACCGGCCTTGCCTTTCTGTTCTCTTTTTTACCTCCCTGTACCCTGATATGCACCAACTCTCTTCTGTCCATCTTTCGGTGCCAGGCATCTAGCAGCACTTACTGGGACGTGGTTTTGGGCACTGCACTGAACATTGGCAGGTATGAGGACAAGAAAGAATTTCGTCTTCACCTTCATGAAATTGACAGTATAATAGGGGACAGAGACATAAATAGGCCTTTACAACGTGTTGTACAACAATAGGGCTAAGTTCAGACTGCTACGGGAGCTGACTTGAATCACAGAACATGAGTTAGACCTAGCCAGAATAAGTGAGGGCTTGGTCAGGAGGATCCCGAGCAGGAGTGACCCATGAAGTGGGAACAGCACAGGCCAAGAATCAGGAGTGAGTAGGTGGGAGCCAGTGAGCCAATTGGCAAGAGCTGGGGATAGTTCAATGTGGCCAGGCTTTTACTCTTCACCATAAGAGAATATCAGTGTGAGGATGGAAATAATGATGATTCATTATTGATGTTGACAGTAATTGCCGATGCTGGAAAAGTAAACGTTAAAGAAAAGAATGATAATCTCGAGGAGTGATACAAGAGAAATATTAATTATAACTGCTTGCAATAACTCTTTATACTTTGTATCAAATTATATAGCAGAATATGTAGGTTCAGGATCACACTTACGGATCTAAAAGGGACCTTGTGGACCATTTGAGTCAATTCCTCATTTTACAGATGAGGAAAATGAGGATCAGTGGTATTAAGTAATAGTTTCAAGGTTGACTTGCTGGAGCAGAGCAAGGATGCCAAATTAATGAAAACATGGTCTATTAACTTAGCTGTAGTGTAATTTTATTACAACTAGAAACTCTACATTTATGCTTATTTTCAAGAAGTGATATTCGTGGGGCATAGTTACTTGTCCACCCTTAATTATTCCTTTTCCTTAGTTGAAATCTTCAGTGCTGTGGTTACAAAACAATGATCAACTCTCATGCCTATTTTGTTTAGTGTTGCTACTATTCCATTGTTATAGATATGAATTGGCACATCGGAGATAATTTCACTAAATTTGCAGTGAGAATCTGGACCATGAGTTATCAAAATGAATCCGTACAAGTATAGAATAGAGAGAACCCATAAAATACAATTCTGAAATTAATCAGTCTGTTGGAGGACTTTGTGATGATTAAAGCCAGTGTTTGCATTATTTAAGCATTTCTGTTGGCAGATGGAGTACAGCGTGCTTCAAAGGGGACTCCCCCTAACAGAGAATAAGATTAACCATTTATTGAAATAGTAAGGATTGCACTAGAACAGAGTAAATGGAAATAAATCTCAGGAGAAACCAAATGGGAATTATACGGGCCAATACCACAAGTTAATCCTACCCCTTTCAATCCCCAAATGCAAATGGCAAGTTGTTTTAAGGCAAAGTCTAATCTCTTTTGCATCTGTTATCTAAAGCCTTGTGTTAGACAGATATTTCACTGAGGAGCTGGCATGCAAACGGTTTCAGGAAAATGCAAATCTAGCACTAGAATTAAAACTAAGAATTCTGAAATTTGATAATCATTTTCTCCATTTTTCTATTTCTGATTTTAATTTCCTAAATTGAGGAAGCAAGATGGCACACCCATACATTGTCATTAGTGAACACTGGTACATATTCTTGGAACTCCTTTTTCTCAGTGAAAGTATATTGGAAACTAGAGACAGGGACACAGGTCCTGAGATACAGCTGACCTGCGTGTCAAGTCCCTGTCTTTGGCCACATACAACAACGTGCAGTCCCAAACTCAAAATATATGTACACAAGATGAAGCAAGACAAGAGTTAACATTTAATACTCTATCACTAGATGGGAAATTAATCCCAACCTCAATTTTAGTTTCCTAAAAAGCTAGGCTTAACATGTGGAAATTTCTCATTGCTTTGGTAGAGATGCCTTTTAGGTAAAACCAAATTTTTTCAAAGGGACTTCTTTGTATCTCTCTTAAGCTCATTCCGAATCTTGGCTCTTCACATCCCAACTGTGAGGAAAAGCTGGCCTAGAAAGATGAAATCAGTAGCAAAAGAGAAGCCCAAAGAAGTGCCAGGAGCTGGGAGACGGTTGCTAAGACTTGTTTCAAGTGTTAATTTCTTGCAAAATCATGGGACTCTACTGTTCTGGAAGAAAGAACATTCAATAGCTAGAAAGGAAAAAAATTGTCCTCTATAGACTTGCTTATATCTCTAGTAACCTATGTTCAACAAAGTGCTCTTGGCCCCAACTGTAACTACCCTGAGGGCAAGAAACAGAATCCTTGAGGTTTCCCCCTTAAAAGAGGGAGTATAAGATAAGATCAGCAAGATAAGAAGGGGCCAATGATTATCATAACCTGTGACATGCGTAGGTTTGCATAAAAACTGTAGCAGTGGCTCAGGTTTTGGTGTGGGGACCCATGGACCACTCTTTCTTTACTTGCTTCTGGAATTAGAATCATAGGTTCACAGTATGCCAAGGTTGCAATCAACTTTTTTTTTAATTGTTTTTAAACATTTGTTTATTTTTGAGACAGAGAGCATGAACAGGGGAGGGTCAGAGAAACCGACTGAGCCACCCAGGCGCCCCTGGAAGCAACTCTTGAAGGCAGTCTAATTTATGAAATGCTTGGACCCTTTTTACTCCATTCCTGCAGGTTGGCTATGGTTCCTCCTAGAATAATTCTTGCAGACTGAATGGAAACAAGAAAGATGGAAGGAAAACAACATTAACTGTTACTATGTAGCATGTTCTGTGTTGAATGTTGTACGTATTTCACCATTTAAAACATATCATGTTTGTGAGTTATTGTATTCAATATATAACAACAGCACAACTTGTTGAAGGGTACAAATAGTCCGGCTAGGATGTCCAGTTTTTCCCGACCCCAAATCTTATCCTTCTGGCACAGCAACTTTTACATTTTTTTTTTACAGTTTATTTATCTAGGGGCACCTGGGTGGCTCAGTCGGTTAAGCGGCTGACTTCGGCTCAGGTCATTATCTCACGGTCCGTGAGTTCAAGCCCCGTGTTGGGCTCTGTGCTGACAGCTCAGAGCCTGGAGCCTGTTTCAGATTCTGTGTCTCCCTCTCTCTGACCCTCCCCCATTCATGCTCTGTCTCTCTCTGTCTCAAAAATAAATAAACGTTAAAAAAAATTAAAAAAAAATAAATAAAGTTTATTTATTTATTTTGAGAGAGAGAGAGAGAGAGAGCACAAGTGGGGCAGCCGCAAAGAGAGGGAGAGAGAGAATCCCAAGCAAGCTCTGCACTGTCAGTGCAGAGTCCCACATGGGGCTCAATTCCATGAACCCTGAAATCATGACCTGAACTGAAATCAATAGTCAGATAGATGCTCAACCGACAGAACCACCCAGGCACCCCTACAACTTTTACATTTTAATCCATGGAGCACTAACTATCTGGCACACTTAAAGGTATTGTTGAAAGGGTAATGAAGCAATTTGGGGAAACACTGAGGTGAACAATTTGAATATATTCTTTTTATTGTAGGGATTCGCAGTCTTCAACATGTAGGTGTCCTCTGTATTTCTCCCAAGTGTGACATAAAATATTTACTATTTATTGACTATGTATTTATTTTTTTAATTTTTTTAATGTTTATTTATATCTGAGACAGAGAGACAGATCATGAATGGGGGAGGGACAGAGAGAGAGGGAGACACAGAATCAGAAGCAGGCTCCAGGCTCTGAGCTGTCAGCACAGAGCCCGATGCAGGGCTCGAACTCACAAACCATGAGATCATGACCTGAGCCGAAGTCGGTCGTTCAACTGACTGAGCCACCCACACGTCCCTATTGACTATGTATTTAATATTCACAACAGCCGGGTCATCAGGGAGTGGTATCCCCATTTTATATATGCACAAATAAAGGTTGATTAACTTGCCTAGAGTCACCCATCTGGTAATGGTAAAACTGTGATTTTGAACCTAGAGAGTCAGGAGTCAGAACTTTTAGCCATGACACTGTGCTGGTCTTCTCCAGGACATTCTATGTTTCCTTAGCTTATTTACAACAGACGTCATGAGGGGCCACTATTTCTTACAACAGCTTTAGTGCCCAGTACTATTCTATCTTGAATGACAGGAAATAACAATATGTTCAATAATATCCTTACAGGATAGCAGAGACTGCACGGCACTCATTGTTTAATATTTTACCAAGCAGCTGACCATTATGGACATGTTGGTAGTTATATTTTCAGAAGACAGCAAAAATTAATGTGAACATTAAAAAGAGAAAACTTAATGTAATGATTATTTCAGGAAGCAAGTATTTACTAGTGGCCTGTTGTTTCTCTTGGAATTAAGAACTTATAATTTTAGCAAATGTGGAAGGAAGCACTTTTGATTGAGTTAATTAAATTTTAAAAATTATTATTTTTACCAAAAGAGTGATACAAGTTCAGTTTATTAAGTGAAAAATAAGACATAATTAATAAAAACATTACTATAGCAATAATTATATCTGTATATATATATAATTATATAGCCATTATTATTGAGCTCTTACTGAATGCAAAGCACAATGAAAGTTACTTTCAGTAAATCTTCACAAAGTTGATATTTTATCTCTGTTTTGCAGACAGGGCACCAGGTCACAGATTTCTTTGTTTTGTTTTTAAAAATAAATAAGAAAAAGAGCTTGTAATCAAACTTAGAATTCTTCGATAGAGTTCTTAAATTTGTCTACATGAGGAAAATTGATGGCCTAAACTAAGTAATAACAGTGGGTATGGAGAGAAGTGTGTGTGTGTGTGTGTGTGTGTATACATATATATAAAAAACATATAATGTGTATATATATATATAACATATAATGTATATAACAATAATATATAACAGTATTTCATCTATAACAAATATAACAATATATATGTACACATATATAATATTAGCTTAATAGCTTGTAACAGTCATTACTCAGATGTTTTAAGCAAACTAGTGAGTTGGGACGAGGGAAAGAAAGGAGTTTAACCCAAAGAGGGTAAGGGTAGAGGAGGTTTGTGAGTGGAAGGTGTTTAATTTAGTTCTAAGCACAGTGTGTTTGTAGTTTCTATGAAACTTGCTGGTGGAGACGTCTGATGGACAGTGGAAATGTGATTTAAGAGATTGTTTGGCAAGTGTTCAGCATACGGTCGGTGGGTGTTCAGCATACAGCAATCATAAGATCCATTGCAAGAATCAAGAGGAGTGAAGAAAGAGGGATGCCGATGACATTTTAACAAGAAAGAGCTCATTAGACGTTATACTTTCCGGTGTAATTATTGACGGGTAATAGTACACAGATGGTATACAATCAAGGAAAATTTTGTTACAGTATGTCATTCATGCTATGTAAATATGTTACATAATTTTCATTAACAATAAAATATGCTAAGGAAAGAAAGCATATGGGGTTTTTATCTTCACACACAGTAAATCTTCAATGAAAGAATAAAAAGACAAAATCTCCATATCTTTCATTCCTTTTCAACAAAATACGTATAATCAAGATAAAAACAGGTCTGGTTTCATCAACCATGAAGAGTAACTTTTTTTTTTTTTTTTAATTTCCCCAAACACTGGAGTGAGATGAACTAAAAGGAAGAGGAACCCGTCTTATAATATTTTTAGTGTTAAATGCAAATGATAAAAATAATAGTGAGTCTACCTTCATCTCAAGACAGTAGCCAGAGTGACTCTTTTAAAACTGAAGTCAGATCTTCACCCGTCGTAAACCCTTTAGTGGCTCTTCTGGCTTTATCCAGAGTATGAGCCACAGGCTCCGCATCTATTTCGAAGGCCCCAGCTGAGCATTCTCCCATTTGTTCACTGCCGTCCTCCCTTTCTCTCCTTTTTGCTAGGCATGCTCTAGCCACCTAGGCCGGTGGGTCAGAAAATGCCAGGCACGTTCCTACCATAGGACCTCTCCTCTAGCTGTTCTCTCTAGCTGCAATGCTATTCTCCAGGGATCTGCTTAGCGCCCTCCCTCTCTTACCTTCAAGACTTTGCTCAAACGGTGCCTTTTTAATAAGCTGGAGCAAGCTCTACCGCACCACCCTGTTTAATATTAGCAACTGCCCCTTCCCATCTATACCAGCCTTGACCTCCACTTTACCTTACTCAACTTTTTCTCAGACTATTGATGCTTTCTAACATACTATATATATTTTCTGATATACTTTCTAACATACTGTATATGTACATTGTATATACAATGCTATATATTACTTAACAGTATTACAGCAAATCTAAGAATCAATAATTTAAGATGTACTATTATTTCATGCACAAGTAAAACAGAAGAAAGACTGCCAGTCCAACTGTGATATGCCATCATTTGTTAAATATACCCTAATGTGATGTTAAAATGTGAAAAAATTTCCATCCCAGACTTAACGAAATGCATATTTATTATATCTAGTTTTGTTCCCCATCTCCCTATGCCAGGACGTAAGTCTACAACAGCAAAGATCTTTGTATGTTTTGCTCACCGATATTCCCCAGGTGTTTAAAACAATACTTGCCAAGTAACAGGTTTTCAATAAATGCTTGTTAAATCAATTTATGTTTATCATTTAGAGAGAAATCATCTTGGACTAAGTAAAAATTAAATCAGAGAAAGAACGGATGTCATCCAAACATTATAAACTGGGAGCAAAATAGCCCAAAGATATGGCCTCTGGATTAAGAATCAATTCATGACTTTGGATGGTCATTTTGTAAGGTGAGGGACGAGTACCTTTGCAGCTGTAGACGGGGTAAACAGATCATGTTCTATGCATCAGTTATCACTGCATACCAAGTTGCCTTAAAACTTAGCAATTTAAAATGGCATTGAGGAGGGCACCTGTTGGGATGAGCACTGGGTGTTGTATGGAAACCAATTTGACAATAAATTTCATATTTAAAAAATAATAAAAATAAGACGACACACATTTACTGTCTCATAACTTCCGTGAGTTAGGAATCTGGGCATAGCTTAGCTGGGTCCTCTGTCTCAGGCCCTCTCACAGGCTGTGCTCAAGGTATTGCCTAGGCTGCAGACACCCCAAAGCTTGACTGGAGAAAGATCTGCTTCCAAATTCATGTGGTCGTTGGCAGGATTCAGTTTCTCATGGGTCAGTGGACAGAAGGCCTCTGTCCCTTGCTGGATATTGGCCAGAGATTATCCTCAGTTTTTTGCCACATGTGCCTTCCCAATATGGCAGCTTGCTTCATCAAAGCATGCAAATCAAAAGGCAATAAAGATGATTTCCTGGCAATAAAGGTGTCAGAATCTCTTGTCGTCTAATCACAGAAGTGACATGCCATCACCTTTGCCACACTCTGTTCATTAAAAGTCAGTCATTAGGTTCACCCAGCACTCGAGGAGAAGAACATGAATATCACGAGGTAGGAATTATTGGGGATCATCTTAGAAGTCTGCCTACATTCTGTGAAAGCATCATTGGAATTGCATGTGTGGGAAGAAGCATGTGTTTGCCTGTGGAGAATCTAAGGAGGATGCTTTAGTAGACACATCCCAGAGTTTAGATTTTGTGATGTTCTTAAGAGAGCCACCCCTCCCTCACTTTTTATCCATAGTGGAGGGTTTCTGTTAGTAATGCCTGTTTTACCATAGCTGATTGGAAAATGGGTACACACCTGACTCAAGCCAACCCAATTAAATTCTACCCCATAATTTTTTATTTTTCTCTAACAGACTCTAGTTTAGTATTGCTTTCAGAAATGTTATAATCTCGGGAACTGAGACTTGATAATCCTCTGTCATGTGGAATGAGAAGCCAGAAGAAAGATCCACAGAGAAGAAAGGACAAAGATATTAAGAGACCCACAGAGACAAAAAGTAGAGTGTCTGATGGTTTTCCTGTTCACATTTCCAGGCACTTCTGTAGTAAGTTTTCATGAGACCTGTCTATATTGTTGTAAGTTCCCACTTTTCTTTAAAACGAAAGCAAGCTCAAGTTGATTTTGCAACTTGCAGCCAGAGTTGTTACTGATTATCTCCTTGTGAAGACCTTCAAGGTCCCTTCGCCGTGACTTGCGTATGGCATTGTGATCACATTTTCTAACAAAGATGTAGGGAAAAGTTGAGAAGGAAAGAAAGAAGGCCGTGAGCCTTCAGTCCAAATTACAACACAGTTTAAATTCTTGGGAATGTGGTTATTATTTCACTACTTCAACCTTTATAAGATCTTGAAACCGAGCATGCCAAGTAGGAATAGGTTTACAAGACCCCCTGTGGAACTGAAAAGGCAGGAATCTGAATGAGAGCTGCCTCAAGGCACATCTAAAGCCTAACGCCTTCTGCCTCATCTCTTATTTACAGCAATACGTTTGTTTATTCAAAACTTGAAACAAAAGAGAAATACCAAACTGCAATGCCAGGTTCTTAAAATACTGCCTTAAACTAACAAACTATACTATGGTTGAATGCAAACTTTATTTGTAACCATGCTATCGTGAAGTTTTTTTCAGTTTTTCTGCAATTGCAGAAAAAAAATCACAGAATAGTCTAGGAATCTGGAAATACTTCGACCATAAAAGAATGAGTAATAGATGAAGTGTCCTCTACATTGCCACGTCCTCCGTTTCAATTGTTTAATCAGTCTCTAATCCTATTCTGAGACACTGTTAGATACCAACTCACCTTTCAGAACAATACTAAACCAAAGGCTGAGTTGGAACCTTTTTTTTTTAAATTTTTTAATGTTTATTTATTTGTTGAGAAAGAGAGAGACACAAGAGTGTGAGTGGGGGAGGGGCAGAGAGAGAGGGAGACACAGAATCCGAAGCAGGCTCCAGGCTCTGAGCTGTCAGCACAGGGCCCGATGCGGGGCTCAAACTCACAAACTGTGACATCTTGACCTGAGATCATGTGAGATAATGATCAGATGCTTAACCAACTGAGCCACCCAGGTGCCCCAAGGGACCCTTTTTAATGAAGTGTCGGTTGTTTCCTTTTTCTCTCATCTTTGTTTGGACAAGATTTATATGTGTAGCTCTAGTTAAGCTTAGTTTCACTAATGTACAGTGAGTACCTGTCTCCATTTGCAGTAATCTTCCAGATCCTTAGCTAGTGACTTCTTGGTGAATGATAGCTGCATAGAATGAACTTACTTATCTTTTGTTGACTCAAAGGAGATCTCCTAAACAGTAAGATTTCAGGCCAAGCCAAAGTAAAATATTAAAAAGGGGAATAGAAGCCAAAAATGGAATACTTTTGGAACTCGGTGAGTTATGTTAAAGAGCTTTACTCTTTGTTCATATTCTTATTTAGCATAAAAGTGTTGTCCTTCTTTGGTGGAAAGGCTCCGCCAAGCCAAGAGCAGAAGCTTCAGTCAACAGATCTTGCACTTACAGCGTGTTCCTGAGCAAGTCACTTCAGGACAAAGGTTTCGTAAGAAAAATCTCTGGGCTTAATTCACTGATGATTGACATAATCACATTTGTGGGGGAAATTGGCCATCTGTGAGTGGCACTCGCTGGGAGGCGTAGGTGTGAGTGGGTTGCACAGGAGCCTCCTGGGCAAATTTCTGCCAAGCTGTCCTCAGCTCAGAGGCTAAATAAAGATGAGGAACTGCCATGTAATTTTGAGATAAAGCCTTTGCAAGACCAGAAAATATTATTATCTTCATCATAAATCCGAATTGTTATGGAACATGGCAATATCACTTTAATACAGTAATGTCTTGAAGCAAATGACGAAAGTCTGCAAATTCACAATTTTCCCTCAACTTCCAATGCTACCACCTTAGTTTCTGATAATTTCGTATGTCCGTCACTACAGACATTCTAGTGGCGGTGCCTAACTGCAGTTGCTGATACAGCTGGTTTATATAGCAAGGTTCTACCAGATTATTCAACAGTTCTGAGAACTGTTCCACAACTCAGGGCCATAGTTCATTTCCAAAGAATGTAGATGCCATCGCACACAAGGGCTCTTCCTTGTGTCGCATCCCCCTTCTCCTCCTCCCCGTTCACTCTACTTTCCTTTCCTCCTGTTCATTCTTCCTATCCTTTCCTGTCCCCTGCCCAACCTCCCCCTAGCCCCCCACCCCACCCCACTGCTTTGCTCCCCTTTGTATTACCTTTATGAAATCTGAAAACATATCTGAGTTCTAAAGCGTATCTGGCCTGGAGGATCCTGGATGATGGATCTTGGACCTGCGGCATTTACTGTTCTAAAGCTGCCACCGCTTTCTCTTTCCCACCAGCATGTTACAGCTTTATCCAAATGTCTATCTCAGAAACTCTTCGACTTTCTTTTCAGAAAATTTTTATATTTGAAAATGAGTGATCTCTCTCCCCCAACATAATGGGAGAACCATCCTTAATACTACAATGTTTTAACAAATTAATGAGTTAATTTGTTAATTTGTTTTAAAGGCCACAAACCTCCCCCACTATCCAGTGCTCGCCACCAAAGTAATTATTATAAGGGTTTAGGTGTAACATTTTATTTTCCCATATAATATATGCCTATGCAATATATATAATCATATATATATATATATTTATGAAAATGAAAACCTACAACTTTGCTATTTAACTTTTTGATTTGATATTCTGCTATGATCCTCTTTCTAGCTTAGCACCAACAGATCTATTCAATTCTTTTTAGTGACTCCACAGCATTTCAATGCTGCAGATGTGACATGCTTTATTTTATTCTTCTCCCACAGGTGAACGAAATAAATGGTAAACACCCTGGAGCATACATCTGCAACCGATGAGAGATTTGTAAAGGTAGAACTGCTTAGTCAGAGAGACGCGGATTTTGAATGTTAATTAAATGTTAATGTAAGATTACATTTCAAAAGCTGGTATAAATTAGCATTTTCACCAATCGGTGTGCTAGAGGTCCTAGCACCTTGCCAGAACTCCATGTTAGGAAACTTTTTATCTCTTGCCAGTCTGATAAGTGGAAGGTGTGTCATTCTCACTGACAGTTGCATTATTCTGACTACTCCTCAGGCAGACTGTATTTTCTGTTTTTCTGCTCCTACTCTTATTTTTCTGCCTCCTCCTTCTTGAATTTCTGGCTTCTTCTCAAGGAAGCCCCCTTTCATTTACTTTTCTTATTAGTTTGTAGGATCGCACTGTAAAGTACAAATATCAACCCCTTTCCATCTTTCATAAAATAAAATTACTAGAGATTTTCCATTGCCTCTTGACATTCTTTGTGCTCTTCACAGGTACTTTCATGTGACTGATGATCAAATCTGTCTGTTTTTTCTGTATTTACAGCATCCAGACATCCATGTTTTGTTTAGGAAGGTCACTTCTACTCACTATGTTATTCAAAAAATATTTAGTTTTAGTTTTTCATTTAGATTTTAATCCCTCTGGAATTTAGTTTTTAGATGGTGCAAGGATTTAGTTTTTATTTATTTATTTTTTTTATTTAAAAAAAATTTTTTTTTCAACGTTTATTTATTTTTGGGACAGAGAGAGACAGAGCATGAATGGGGGAGGGGCAGAGAGAGAGGGAGACACAGAATCGGAAACAGGCTCCAGGCTCCGAGCCATCAGCCCAGAGCCTGACGCGGGGCTCGAACTCACAGACCGCGAGATCGTGACCTGGCTGAAGTCGGACGCTTAACCGACTGCGCCACCCAGGCGCCCCAAGGATTTAGTTTTTAAAACACCAGAAGTTTTCAACAGTGGTATTGGAACGACTGGACATTCACAACGAACAAATGAATCTAGACATAGACCTGACCCCCTTCATAAAAATCAACTCAAAATGGATCACAGACCTAAAAGTAAAGTGTAAAACTATAAAACTCTTAGATGATAACATAGGAGAAAATCTCCATGACTTTAGGCATGACAATGACTTCTTAGATACACACATCAAGGTATGATCCATGAAAAATTCATCAATAAGTTGGACTGAATTAAAATTAAAATGTTTTGCTCTGCAAAAGACAATGTCAAGACAACGAGGAGACAAGCCACAGGCTGGAAAAAATTATCTGTAATACACACATCTCATAAAAGACTATTGTTCAAAATATACTAAGAACACTTAAGACTCCACCATAAGGATATAAACAACCCAATTAAAAAGTAAGCAAGAGACTTGGACAGATACCTCACCAAAGAAGATACATACATGACAAACATGCCTATGAAAAGATGCTCCACAGCTTCTGTCATCAGGGAAATGCAAATGAAAACAATGAGATACCACTGCATAGAATGGCCCAAACACCAAACACTTACAGGAGCTCTCATTGCTGGGGGGAATGCAAAATGGCGCGTTTGGAAGACAGTTTGGCAGATTCTTACAAAACTAAAGATACCCTTAGCAGACAATCAAGCAACTGCATTTCTTGGCACTTAGCCAAAAGAGATGAAAACTGGGGTGCCTGGGTGGCTCAGTCGGTTAAGTGTCCGACTTCAGCTCAGGTCACGATCTTGCGGTCCGTGAGTTCGAGCCCCGCGTCAGGCTCTGGGCTGATGGCTCGGAGCCTGGAGCCTGCTTCCGATTCTGTGTCTCCCTCTCTCTCTGCCCCTCCCCCGTTCATGCTCTGTCTCTCTCTGTCCCCCAAATAAATAAACATTAAAAAAAAAATTAAAAAAAAAAAGAGATGAAAACTTGTATCTACACAGAAACTTACCCATGGATGTGTATAGGAGCTTTATTCATAATTGCCAAAACTTAGAAGTAATCAGGATGTCCTTCAGTGGGTAAATGGATAAGTAAACTGTACCACAACCAGACAATGGACTATTACGTATTGCTAACAAGAAATGAGCTATTAAGTCAGAAAAGACATGGAGGAAACTGAAATGCCTATCAGTAAGTGAAGGAAGTCAATCTGAAAAGACTACATACTGTATGATTCCAACTATGTGACATTCCAGAAAAAGGCAAAACTATAGAGACCATAGAAAGATCAGTGACTGCCAGAAGTTGGGGAAGGGATAAATAGGCAAGTCACAAAGGGTTTTTAGAGCAGGAGAATGCCCTGTATGATACCATAATGACAGGTACATCTCATCTTGTACCTGTCCAAACCCATAGAATGTACAATACCAAAATGGAGCCCTAATGTTAACTATGGACTTGGGGTGCTTATGATGTGTCAACGTGCACTTATCAATTGTAACAAAGGTACCATGGGGGGTGTTGATAATGGGAGAGTCTATGCATATATGAGGGCAGGTGATTATGGGAAATCTCTGCACATTCCTCTTAATTTTGTTGCAAACTTAAAACAGCCCTAAAAAAATCCCCAAAAGAAGTATGCTTTGAAAAGAACTTGGGGCATTCATTTATTCAGCATATAAACATTATGTGAATGCCTACTGTGTGTCAGACACAGAGAGTAAAGTGCATAATGACATAGTCTTTGTTGTAAAACATCTCACTATCTAACGGGATTTCAAAAATTAGTGCACAAAATGGATGGTTTAATACACATACAGAACTGATACAGTGCAATGAGTACTGTGTCTATCACAGGCAAAGTCTGAGGAAATTACAAGTTTATTTCTGAGATGCTGTTACTGCTCAAAGCATTTTGGGAACTCTTCTTTTGGAACTTCCTTCAGAACCTATTTTAGCATTTGAATGGAGTCTTTAAAATACCTAATTGACTGTTCCTTGTTTAATTTGGCATAAATTCTTTCTTCAGACTTGGTGGTTTTACATGAACATAAAGCAGTAAGTCTAATTTAAAATGTCCAGATTTGGAAGAGTTGTTTAGAGATTAAGTTCATTTTTATGTTTAACATTATTTACAAAGATTTAATATTCTACGCAAAGTACACATAACAAGGGCAAATCAGCAAGTGTACAAAATAAAATAATTTGATTTAAAATAGTAACAGACAGTGGCCACCTGCTGTTTGTGTTAAATATGAATAGTGTTCAGTAATGCTGTCATTTATGAAACCAGAGATAGTCCCTATTTTCTACTTCTAATCTGCAGAATAGGCATAAATGAATAAAGATGTGACAGATTTAGTAATTAAAGCGTGGCTGAATTCCAAATTCACTACATTAGCAAGTTCTTTATGAGTTGTTAGTTTGTAGCCTAGTGATCCAGGGACGGTCAATATAGATTAAACATGGACATTTATAGTTAACCATCCTTTTGACATAAGGGCTACCTGTTGGGATAACACCTGCTTGACTTTATACAAGGAAACATACAAAAAATATGGAAGGATGGGTATAAACACATACTGAAAACTAAAAATATAGATTAAATGCTATTTTAGCTACGTTACTTGGTCAAGTACCAGGGGGTGGTCATTGTGACTAAGGCACGAGAGTAATGATTGCTAAATTATCCGTAATCTAAAAGATCTTCAAAATGTAAGTAAAATACATTCCTGATTTTATTGTGCGAATATGAAATGAATCTGAATTAATCCCAAAGACAGCTGTGGATTTAGTGACAAGAGCACTGGACTTCAAGATTCTGTTCACCGAGGATACACCTCTGGTCTACAGGCAAGTTACTTAACATTTCTGACACTCGTTTGTTCGCTATAAAATATATGATACCTAAACTTACACCATTATTTTAGTGGATAAAATAGGACAGTATGTATCATTCTTCCTACAAACTGGGTGCCTATCAACAACATTATTTAAAATAAAGGAATATTTATTTTATTACCAACTTTCTTCCAAAGCAAGATTCTACTCTACAGTGATGCATAACATATGACAAAGAGCACACTGTGGAGCTGAAGTGAAAGAGATTGGAAAAAAAAAATGCAGAATGGAGAAAGAAAGAAACCAACATAAGACTACAGTGACAACCTTAAGGCACTATACATAACTTAAATGTAGGCCTCAAACTTGGCTCTAATTTTCTGGAACTCACATACAAAGACCTTGTTAGTTACATAACATTTGCCCATGGACAGTACTGAGTATCTGTTCTGGGTACTAAGAGTGAGCAAAGATTTCTCCTGAAGTTCTTCAAAAGGGTACATTGTTGGAAGTAATAAACGGCATCCTCAGTGGTATCCTGAAAATAGATGAAGTGACACCAACTTTATAGAACTGTTTCTAAATAGGTTTCTTGCATTATCCCACGGAGTAACTCAGTAAACATACTTCTGTGGCTAGAAAGGTGAGGACACGTCTGTTCAGTCTTGCTTATTTACCGAGAAATACAGGAGCTAAAGAAGTAATTACAGTCTAGGTAACTGACTTAACATAGGAGTATATTTTAGGACATCTGTAAGAGTGAAGGACTTGTGACCTCACATAAGTCATCTTGAACAGTTTCTCTCCCAAAGAAGTTTTAAACAAATAAACAGGGCAGTGAACTTTGATTATAATCCTTGCAAAACACAAATGAGAAGCTATTTCGTGCTGCTTGTTCCACTCATTTAATATGTTTGAGCCGAGTACCACACTGGAGATGGAGATATACAGCATAGTGTTGTAGCTGAAAGACGATATGTATATGTATATGCATGTGTACATGTACGTCCACATCTCTACATCTACATCTACATCTATACCTATATCTATTTCTACACTTATACATCTCCCCCCACATACAGATACCCACAGACATCAGGTGTTTGTGTGTGTCACCATTGATTTTGATACAGAGAAGAAGCAATGGCAGCTCATTCTCATAAATCTATGAAATAATCAATCTGAAGAATGCACTTTCATCTTTTTAAGGGCATGTAGATAGTTTGACAATATTGCACATGCATGGAAGACCATTATATCTGGTGCAGAGAAGGGAGATGATTATTTTGTCCTTTCCATGTATTATTACCAAAATGTATCCCCCACCATTCTAGAATGGTAATTCCTTTGTTGAAAGTAAGGTATACATGTGGTATTCTAAGAAGTGATTTTCTAGTGAGGTTTATCTCTTTAAATGACAATAAAAATTGATCCCCTTAAGGGCTCCTGGGTGGTTCAGTTGGTTGAGCATCCGATTTTGCCTTAAGTCAAGTACTCAGGGTTTGTGAGCTCGAGCCATACATCAGGCTCACTGCTGTCAGCGCAGACCCTGCTTCAGAAACTCTGTCCCCCTCACTCTCTGCACCTCCCCTGCTTATGCTCTCTCCCTCAAAAATAAATAAATATTTGGGGCGCCTGGGTGGCTCAGTCGGTTGGGCGTCCGACTTCGGCTCAGGTCATGATCTCGCGGTCTGTGAGTTCGAGCCCCGCATCGGGCTCTGTGCTGACAGCTCAGAGCCTGGAGCCTGTTTCAGATTCTGTGTCTCCCTCTCTCACTGACCCTCCCCCATTCATGCTCTGTCTCTCTCTGTCTCAAAAATAAATAAACGTTAAAAAAATAATAAATAAATAAATAAACATTTAAAAAATTTGACCCCCTTAGATATGATTCCATTTAAACGTTTGATATTACCTATATGGCATTGAGGCTCTGTTAAGTTTGCTTTTATTGTTTTTCTCTCAGTTCTTTTGATTGGATATTTTCTATAGATCATTCTTCTGATGATCTATTATGCCATCTTCAATCTGCCAATAAGTCATACATTATATTTCTTATTTCAATGTTGTAGATTTTAATTTTCTGATTTTCATTTAGTTCTTTTCTGTAATTGCCATTTTTTGCCAATATTCCTCATTTGTTCTTTTTATTATGAGGATATTTCCTTGAACATACAATGGCTGCTAATTCCAACACCTGGATAATCTGTAGCTTGCTTATTAATGACAGTTTTTACTTTAATTATCCATCTTATTTTCCTATTTTGTTCACATTATTCTGAAAATGTTTCAAATTACATTCTAGAAATTGAGGATGATATGCTATACAGACACTGGATTTTGTTATCTTTCTCTGAAGAATGTCTATTTTGCTTTAGCAGACAGATACCTTAATTGTCTCTCAGGTAGAGGGTAGCAGAAGGAATTTCTTTCTCTGTTCTTTTAGTCTTCTAAGCTTTTCCTATGATCCCTGGATTCTCTCTGTTTCCTTATTCATTCTCTCTGTGCCTTATTCATTTCCAGTCTCTTTCTGTCACTTTCCATTAACTAATGTAATGCTGAATCCCATCCTCAGACTCCTTGAAATGATAAAGCTATGAGGTCTCTGCTCTTGTATTCTAACTACCCCGTATCACACATACTGATGCATCCATACAAGAAAAGCATATATATACTAGATTATATTTATATAATTTATATAATTAAATTATATATTATAATTATATATTATAAATATATAATTAATATATAATATTATATGTAATAATATATTAATATAATTAATATATAATAATATATATTAATATATAATTATATATTATAATTATATATTATACACTAATTGATTTATATAATTATATAAATTATATATAATATAATATATTTCAATATAATATAGTATAATTAAATATATATAATATAAAATATTTAGTATATAAAATGTATATTTATATATTATATATAATATATATATATTTTTTACCTTTCCAATTTTCCTTTTTTGTTTAGTGAGAAGTCATCATACATGTCCACATATCTAATGCTATTAAGTACATGTTAAATAATATCCCAGTTAAGCAACTTAGGCAGTACATGCTACTGGAAATGAAGGAAAAAAGAAGGAAAACAGTAGGATTTCCCAGACTGAAGGGTGGACCTTGATATTTGGACAAGCGTCATGACTGTTTTATTGGACTTAACTGGCCATAAGGTCTGGGTGGACAAGGGTCCCAGTTTCTCCATAACCTGGACAACGCCTATTGTCTTTTGTTTTATTTTGTTTTTTTGATATTAACCATCTTAACAGATGTCAAGTGATATCTCATTGTGGCTTTTATTTTCATTTCCCTGATGATTGGTGAAATTGAAATTGAAAAAAGAAGATACATATAATGTAAAATAAATTCAGCATATTAAATTGTTATTTATAGTAAATATATAAGACCTTTAATATAATATATGAATATATAACATGTATTATTTATTTATATATTTATATATTATATATATTTAATATATGATAAATTTCAGACTTTATAATTGTTATCTGTGAGAGTCAGTCCAGCATAACATCTCTGTCCTAGTAGAAACAAAAATCCTCACTTTGCTTATGGCCTCTGAATACATCAATATATCTTTGCCTATTCAGTAATAGATCTTTAAAGTATTCATTTTTATATTGGCAGAAGTTCTAGAATGTCCAGGCTACTCTGAAACAAAAAGTGCTAAAACACTTTTAGCTTGATAGGGTGGTAAAACTTCATTACAGTACATTTACCTCAGAAAAAAGTAACTTCTATAAAGCAGAACTAGATTTGGACTCTGTTTTGGAGTATGCACCAAGATAAACTATTTGTGAAACAAACATTTAGATAATTAAATGACAGCGTTTGGTTATGGAATTCTCCTGGCTGTCACTTACTAACATGTTGACGTTGGGCAATTTAATTACCCTCCATGCAGCAGTCCCTCATTTAAAAAACAAAATAGTAGTGCCAACCTTGGAAACTTGTGGAAAAAAAAAAAAGAGTAAATATGTGGAAACTGCATTATCTGTGCATACCACTTAGCAAGTATTATATAAGTTACAGATCAGTTACAAATTGGGGAGCAACTACAAAAATAATTTTGCTTTTAAAATAATTGATTGCTAGTTATTCATTCTAACTGTAACAAATGAGCTCATTCAGTTGGTGAATATTCAAGATGTTCCTATTTAATATTAATAGGACATCATCGTTTACTTATAATAGTATACTTTTAAAGTTTTTCCTGGTTTATGGATATATCAAATTCTTTAACTCTCCTGTGAGAAACGTTTATTGCTCTGAAGATCTTTTCTATGAAACTTACTATTGATAAAAATATTACTTACTGGAATCTGCATGGTCATTCATAACTAAGGATTATTTGTAATCAGTTATGCGTTGGGTCCAGTCAGGCAAATCCATGCCTAAAAAGTAACCAGAGATTGACATACATCAACATTCAGTAGGTTCCAGTATTTAGAATGGTCCTGGGGGAAAAAATGTTTTCTTGGTTGTTTATTTAGTTAGTTAGTTAGTTAGTTAGTTAGTTAGTTAGTTAGTTTTATCAGTTGCGTGGCCTGGGGAACTCTTCTTGGAAAGCAGTCAAAGATATACAAAATTGCCTTGGTTTAAAACTTGGGGCTTATCAATATCAATGGCCTCTAAACTATCATTTCACTCACCAGATTCATGCTCTGTGTTACTACGCCCCCAAATGTGCTTTTACTGCCTAATTGCCTGTACTCCTACCTTTCCATAAGATTGTAGCTAAGTTTTTGCTTTTTTTAAAAAAAAAAGTTTAAGTGTTTTTGAGAGATAGAGAAATTTATAATAAAGTACCTTAAAATGTATAAAGCTTTATGCAACTACTATTGATTTTTGTTTTAAATGGAATCACATTCAAGTGTTTGTTCATGTTTTTGTTTTATTTTTTTTTGTAATTTTTTTTTCAATGTTTATTTATTTTTGGGACAGAGAGAGACAGAGCATGAACGGGGGAGGGGCAGAGAGAGAGGGAGACACAGAATCGGAAACAGGCTCCAGGCTCCGAGCCATCGGCCCAGAGCCCGACGCGGGGCTCGAACTCACGGACCGCGAGATCGTGACCTGGCTGAAGTCGGACGCTTAACCGACTGCGCCACCCAAGCGCCCCTCATGTTTTTGTTTTAAATGACAGAAACCTTTTCAAGTTTCAGGCTCTAGGAAAGCGAGACTGGTATTTTTAGTGACATTTGGAGCTCAAATGAAGTATTATATATCTATCACTGAACTGCTGGAGAAATAGAGGAAAACTCACCTTGAAAGCCAGATTAAAAAAAAAAAAAAAAAGATGATGGGGACATGGGAGTTAATAGTATAAGACCCAAGCTTCTCACAAGCATATAATATTAAATTCATTCAAACAGTCCACACTTTAGATCCTTAACTCTAGGGTCAGAATTGGTCACATTTCTGTATAGGAATCTTACTTGTGGAAAGTGCTCCAGTTGATGTAAACTATGTCCTGATGGTTATCTCCTCATTTTCCAACTTTTGCTGTGTACAGAACCTCAACCCTTGTTCTTTCGGACTCTACTTTGTTTGCACACAGAATCCAATTTTTGTTCCTTTATTGCAAGCTTGTGTCCTTCAGAGGAGGGTGGGATAAAGACCAGTCCTCAGATGTGGATCTAGGTTAGGTCCCACAATCACAGCAATGCCACAGGAATCCTTCTCTCTTTTCAGTGACTGCTTTAGGAGTAGGAAAGTAAATAGAATGCAGTTCTGCCCAGTGAAATGTAAAGAGAAATTGTTGAGAGGCTTCTGGGAAGTTTTCTCTACTCTTAGAAAGGAACTAAAGGAAAATATATCTTTTCTTCTGGACTTGAGAAATTATTGTGCAAGGAACTAACAATGACTCAGATTGCTGCAGCCTTTTTGCACCCAAGAAAAACTTAGATACTGATTTCAAGATGGCAGAGCAGAGAGGTCAGATGACGATACGGTGTCATCATTATATTAATGAATCTTGTGATTACCTTACCTATGGGGTTTTTGTTATGTTGATGTTTTTGTGTTTAAGCGTTTCTTGGGTCTTTGGTTATTTGAATCCAACCGCATTCTAAATAACACAAAAGTAAGAGTAACTCTATGTCTTATACTTTCTGGAGGGAAACCCGAAATGCAGAGGCTGAAAAAGCAAGATATTGGAAAAATTTTGAAAATTCTCATGAACTGTTTACTTATGAAGTTTTTTAATCAGGCGTAGTGAAACATTCATAGGTCTGCAATCATTGTTAATAAATATTCAATTAAACCATTTTATTCAGGAAAGAATAAATTTGAACAAAGAAGAGAACAGGAGATATTCACATTTCTTAAAAAAAGTTTTTCTTTAAAATTAATGACAGCAAAATACTAGGGACAATTTTTTTAAGCCCCAAACTAGAAGTATTTGGATCTTACCAAGGCATGTATAATGTTAAAGCTTGATTTCTCTCTCTCTCCAAGAGTTTTTCAGTGCATATGGTCTTTTTATGGGTTACGATTAGTTTTAGGATTTTAGTCTGACTCGGGGTTAAGCGCTGCATCAGCTAATCAGAGTTGTAAATTGTATTAGACAAAAGCCATAACTCCACTGTCCTACTTCATAATCTTACTACATTTCAGACACACCTCCCAGTCGTGATCCTGCACCTGCTGCCTGGCGTCCTCATTTACATAGAGAGAAGTTGTCCCCAGTGAAAGGTAAGCCATTGATTCACCTGTGTTTTCAGGACATACAGAGTGTAACTGATTTTCTATAGGCAAATTATATAGAGAGTGCAGGGACACCATCATAGAGAAACAATGGGGAAAGAATTGACGTCATTAGCAGCCAAAGGAGGTTCTTTTGTAATTATAAAGCAGATTTTATTTATGATAATATATAATAATTATAATACACCTTATTTATTTGTTGATTACTAAGATTTTTCTATTTTTGGTTACTATTGTGTTCTGAACTTAGCTTGTCAGAGGTGGGAATCATGGCTTTTCTTTCTAAATAAAATGAAGAAGAACTTAATAAGGAAGAAACCTCAGGTGTTCAATGAATGATTGATCATACATTCATTGAGCATATACTATGTGTCAGGAATGTGCTAAGGGTTTATAAAACAACCTCTTTTCCATTTGAGAGCAAGGTGGACTACATTACTTTATTTCATGATTAAATATGTTTTAAATCCAGGAGAGTATAATTAAATGTTAAAGGCATTTGAGAGTAAGTCCTGACACTGCAGCTCTTATTTGTAGTAATCTAGAGGACAGAGACGCTTTCCATATATACAGACTAACAGTTATAATGAATACCTTGACTTTGTAAAGTGGTAGGCATCCATGGAAATTTATACCTCCCACTTATATTTAGATATAAAAGCAAAATATGACATATTATTCTCCACAAATGAGCTTAACACTGAATTTCAGAAACTTAAAGCCATGATTTTATTTTAAAGTTGCTCATAGGAACCAAGTTAAGAGTTGTCTATAGTTAAAAATTGAAAAGACCAAATCATTTAAGTGCCACTTTAATCCCAGATCAAATAAGCCCTGCCTGTCCAAGAACTAAAATCGATTTTATAACACCCATTAGAGCAGGCTCATGATTATTTCCATACTTTGCTGAAGGAAGGGTATATGTAGAAGATAGATATTCTCAAATCTAGCTTTACCCAGCTTAACAATGCTCAGATTTAGTCAGCATTTCCAACAATTTCTGTATTTCTTATTCACATTTTTTAAATGTCCTTTGCCCCCAAGGCTAGAGTCATAATTCTTGTTGCTCAACGAAAGAATGCATTTGTAGTTGCAAAAGAAAATATTTCTCTTCACAACAGTGTTGTTCATTTACATGCTGCCTTGTTCCATGAAGAGTTTTGAGGCAGCTTGGTATTAAGAGTACATTGCAGGGGCATCTGGGTGGCTCAGTCAGTAAGCCACTTGATTAGGGCTCAGGTCATGGTCTCACTATTATGAGATCGAGCCCCACATTTGGCTCCATGCTGGTAGGGAAGCCTGCTTCAGATTCTCTCTCTCCCTCTCCCTCTGCCCCCACTTTGAGGAAAACAAATGAGTAGATTGCAGCCAAGTAATGGGGGGCTATGGGTGAAGTGACACAATCTGGACCACGGACATCAGAGCACATAGGGTGGGAATGTGTTGAGTGATGGCAGAACAACACCGGGAATGGAATAGTATGGACCCCTCCCTGTCTTCTTGTTCTGAACCTCTGCAGAATGATGGGGCTGTCAAAGTCCAGGCACTGTTCACAGGTTGGAGGGAGGAGCACGGATGCAACATTGTCAGAAAACCTGAGCTGTCACTTCAGGAGGTGACTCAGATGCTCCACACTCCTTTAGAAAATGAAAGCTTAGCTCTCACCTGTCACTCAGGAAGAGTGATTTCTTCAAATTCCAACAGTCAGTAAGGTGTGATGTCAATAACGTGGGCTCTTCTCGTTCTCTGCCCTGCCTGATTATGAGACAGCTGGGGAGGGCTGTCTACTCACAGAGTCAGTCCTGTGTAAAATTGTGAATTGTGAGTTTATCTTTAGGATGATTACCTCATGTTCCTAATGCTGTGTGTCCCAGTGTTCCCCTTGCGAAGCCTCATTCAGGCTCATTTCCCCACCGGGTCAAAACTGACCTTTGTCATTTCCCAATTCCCAAAGCCCCCCCTGTTCTCTACAGAAGGCTAGTAGACCTGTTAAGAAAATTACTAGTGAATATTTACATTTATGGTTACTTCACGCTATAAGGGAATTTTAACTCCACAGTCTCATTTCCCAACGAAGTTGTATTGGTATACACCTGCCCACATAATCACACAGGAGGGGAGGACAATGGGATATTTTCATTATAATTAGTATAACATGCATATAATGAAGCAATCACTTGTTGAAAATGAATGAAAGCAGGTAGTGAAATAGAGTTGTTATCAGGGAAGTTTGATGAAATGGCTACCCAGAGACATCCCTCTGCTATATTTTCTTTTTTTTTTAATTTTTTAAAAAAATATTTTTCTTTATTTTTGAGAGGCAGAGACAGACAGAGTGCGTGTGGGGGAGGGGCAGAGAGAGAGGGAGACACAGAATCCAAAGCAGGTTCCAGGCTCTGAGCCGTCAGCGCAGAGCCTGACACGGGTCCGAACTCATGAACCATGAAATCATGACCTGAGCCAAAGTGGGACGCTCAACCGATTGAGCCACCCAGGTGCCCCTATATTTTCTTTAATTAATTTATGACAATACAGAGTTTTCTTCTAACCTTGGAGAATCTCAATGATGCAAGTATCAAACAGTTGACTAAATTCAGGGCTTCTGGCTTATACCTACTAAAATTACAGAAGACTCAAGTAGAAAGCTGAATGTCAATGTATTAATAAATAAAAAAGAAACATAATCTTGACTTGGTGGAGTCAATGATCTTTTAGAGAGTATGAGATAAGTGAAATTAATAATAATGATAATTAGTAGTTAACTAAATTTATTAATAAAACATTAAGTACCAGGCACTGATTAATATGCTTTACAAAAGTTGTCATCTATGGGCACCTGGGTGGCTCAGTCTGTTAAGCGTCCGACTTCGGCTCAGGTCATGATCTCACGGTTCATGAGTTTGAGGCCAGCATTGGGCTCTGTGCTGACACCCAGAGTCTGGAGCCTGCTTGGGATTCTGTGTCCTCCTCTCTCTGCCCCTCCCCCACTCATGATCTGTCTCTCTTTCTCTCCCCAAAATACATAAACATTAAAAAAAAAGTTGTCATCTAATCTTTTCAACGATCCTGTAAAGTTGATGCTATCATTCTTCCTGTTTTAGAAATAAGGAGGCTGAAACACAGAGAAGTCAGGAAAGTCAACTGGCCATAGAGCTAATAGATGGTACAGCTGGGTTGTGATCTGGTGTCACCCACTCTTCAAGAGCACCTCAGTTGATGGCTTAGTAAGCACCAAAGCAGAATAAATGTTTAGATGCCTGATTTCCTTCTTTAGTGATTGGTGTAAGGAACCAACCAATCCTGATTTGTTCTTAACTGGGAAAGATTTTGCCCCAGGGGACATTTGACAACATCTGGAGGCATTTTAGGTTGTCACATCTAGAAGAGGGCATTTCTACTGGCATCTAGTCCACAGAGGCCTGAAATGCCATTGAACACCCTACAATGCACAGGACATCCCCCAACAACAAAGAATTAACTAGTCTAAAATGTGAACATTCCGGGGGTTCTGAAGCCCTAGTAGAAGGCAATGGGAGCTGCATCCATTTCCAGAATGAGGCTTCAGTCCCTTTAGGCCACATTTGAGGAATTCTTGGGCCAGGGTGTCTTATTATTTGCATGTTGCTTAAATGTGCATTCCCAACATGCCTTTCTGACTTGTGTTTTTCCATGTTTCAAAATGATCCATTCCCAATATAATCAAAAGTTTAATTTCCTTAGATCTGATGAAATAATGGTGTGACCATTCCCTTCCCTTCCCAAGTTATTCGTAACTCTAACACTAAAACTATCGAAGCCACCTACAAATACTGAATTCATCTGTAGGTATGATGTGATAGAAGCCAGAGTCCTGTTTTTTTCATGAGTAAAAATCACATTTTTTCATCAGGTTAGAAAACAAAATAAATTAACGAGCACTTCAAAAACATTCGATAAGCTAGGGTATTTCACTCATGCGTTCTATACCATGCTGCCGTTTTCTCCTCCAGACTACAAGTTTTTATTGGTTCATGTTGACACCTATCCAGCTTTATATCATTGTTTGGGGCACAAATGTATTTCTCTGTTTCATTTGTTTGATATTGTAGCCATGTTCAATTGTGATAGCCTTCTTATTAAATGCCATTATTTTAAACTGTGGCCAAAAAGTCCATGAGATAGTTTTTCACCAAATTCCTAAAACTTTATGAGTCAAGAGATTATGCTCAATTCCCTCCAAGAAGATTTGAAGACATATATTTTCACTAGGAATATAGAAATATATTGAGATATGAGGCCCCTGGGTGGCTCAGTCAGTTAAGCATCTGACTTTGGCTCCAGTCATGATCTCACAGTTTGTGGGTTTGAGCCCTGCATCGGGCTCTGTGCTGATGGCTCAGAGCCTGGAGCCTGCTTCAGATTCTGTGTCTCCCTCTCTCTGCCCCTCCCCTGTTCATGCTCTCTCTCTCTCTCTCTCTCTCTCTCTCTCTCTCTCTCTCTCAAAAATAAATTACCATTAAGATTAAAAAAAAAGAAATATGTTGAGATAGAAATATATTGAGATATCAGTATGCTAATGCACATTGTTAATCCCTGAAAGACAGCCAGATTTATTTAACCATAGAATTATTTTACTATGGGATACATATTAATATCCTTGGCAGGACACTATGGTCTCCACGACACAGCTTGAAAACCATTAAGTTTTGGTAACAAGTGAAAAAGTCTTGAAACAGTCTCAGTAGTGTGAATATCTTGTACAACCCTCTTCCATCTTGAATAGGCTAGAAAATTTTGAAACATTTGTAAACTAAGAAAAAGTATAACATGCAGAAAACGTGTAGAACTCTAAGCAGTTTGGGGTTTTTTTTTTTGTTTGTTTATTTTTAAATGTTTATTTATTATTGAGAGAGAAAGAGAGCATGCATGAGCAGGGAGGCACAGAGAGAGAGAGGGAGAGAGAGAATCCCAAGCAGGCTCCATGCCGCAGAACCCAACACAGGGGTCTATCTCACAAACAGTGAAGTCTTGACCTGAGCTGAAATCAAGAATTGGGCACTTAACTGACTGAGTCACCTGGGAGCCCCTAAGTAGTGTATTTTAAAAAGACTTTGAATCATATGTCATCAGGAATATCTGGAAGGAGTCCAGTGATAACTGATGAGCTTAAATTTTGTGGTTTCAAATTTGAATTCATTGAATACAATTTCCTTATCAAATACTGTTTTACAAAAACATACTTAAGAGCATAAACTATAGAACTTATAGTTTGCCTTCAAAAGCTGAAGGTGTGTTTTGTTTTTATCACCTGACAAAAAATCTCAAAACTGTTTGAGAAGATAAAGTCGTGGTAGGTCAAAAAGAATCTTTAAAATTCTTCCCTTGGAGCAATACTTTCAGACGTATAGTGGATTACTTTAACTGGAAATCCCCCCCATTATAAAACCACGGCATCCTGAATAAAGTGTACTTATAAGTGCATTGTTCAGCTTACAAGACGAAAAGGCGATCTCTAGGCTTGCCCCCAAAATATTCCTGTGAGCCAAAACCAGAGCCATGATCTGACCAGTGGACCAAAGAGACAGAAAGAACAGACAATGAGAGCAAATGTGGTATCAGGCTAAGCACAAGAGATAGCAAGGTGAGAAATTCACCTGAGAGTCCCACTTGGCTGGGATCCGCCTGGAAAGAAAAGTGGTCTCAGGCCAACAGTCAGTAAGAGCAAAGTCAAATGATCTTGGAGGAAGCATCTCCAGTTTCAACTCTAAGGATTGCCACAGATTAAGAACGAACAACTGTAAGCTCAAAACAAAAAAACAAGAAAGGAATAAAACACAAGGAAGTTAGATTCCACTTTTTTCTCTTGGTTTTTCTCTAACAGTTATTGTAGCAGAGATGCTACTTAACTCCAAAATGCTTTTTTCTGTCTTCTTTTCCACACACAGGCCAAAACTCCCAGCCTCCTTCACGGTTAATTGTGGTCATGTGACTGAGTTCTAACCTCCGTGATGTGAGCAAATGTAATGTATACAACCTCTAGGTCTGGCCTACGAAACCCTTTCCATATGCCCTCCTCCATCATCTCTCTTCCCTTTGGCAACAGTGGTGCCAATAACCAAATGGCCTTAAAAGCCATTAAATGCAGATGGCAGGGTTTCCATCTCAACTTTCTTGCCAAATGACCATGTGGAGGTAGAGTGGGGAGTTTTCACTATATTCCTCAGCAGGAATCCCACTTTGTCATAGGAAGTGACTCATGAGTGTGATTCACTCTTGCCTGGGGAATCTTCATCATGTCTATCCCTTCCATACTCCATCATCATCAGTCTGGACCTGAGAACAGTAAAGGTTACAAAGAAATTGGAACATTTGGCTAGATGGGACTTTGAATTGCCCCCCTTCAGGACAGCATTTGTTTTCCTGATTGGTTACAGAAGCTCTTTATATTTTAGGTATAGTAAAATCTCGCTTTTTTTTAAATTTTTTTGATGTTTATTTATTTTTGAAGTAGAGGGAGATAGAGCGAGAGGGGGGGAGGGGCAGAGAGAGAGGGAGACACAGAATCCGAAGCAGGCTCCAGGCTCTGAGCTGTCAGCACAGGCTCTGAGCTGTCAGCCCGACCCTGGGCTCAAACCCGTAAACCACAAGATCATGACCTGAACCAAAGTCAGAGACTGAACTGACTGAGCCACCTAGGCGCCCCTACTCTTGCTTTTTAATGACATCTTTGACTTATAGAGGACAAGAAAGTAGTGTTTGACGGGGTTAATTGATGTGCCTGTGGTACAAGTGGCAAAATCATAACTAGGTGCTAGGCCTTCTGATGACAGTTTTTGGTTTTTGTTTTCCATGTGTATTCATCATTCCCTTTCTTGAAATGAGGCAATTAGAAATCCAATAAATACATGAAAGAATAATTGCACTTTGAGGATACATTTCTCCTACTTCTTGTATATTGCCCCATAGGAAAGTAATTTCTTGCTTTTTCTTGAAGACAATGTGCTGATATAATTCCTGGCACATAGTAGGTGCTTTATATGTTGTGAATGAACGAATGAATAAATGAATGTGCAGTCTCTTATGGTTAGAGAGACAAAATATAGGCTCTGCATTCAAAGAACATTCAATCTTATGGAGGTGACAAATGAGAGATAGGCAGAATAACACAAAATGGGGTAAATATTATAATAGAAATAAGTGTAGCATTAATCTGATATCTAAGAAAATGTTAAAATAATTGGCAATGACTACCAAATCCCCTTCCTCAAATATATTACATAGGAGCACATCATCTTATAATAATGACATTTCTCTTTAGTGAGAAGTAAGAGTGTAATTAGAGGTACACTGACTTTGGGGTCAGATATACCTGGGTTTAAGGTCCAGCTTTACTATTTTCCATCCAAGTAATCTTGAATGAGGTAGCTTCTTTGAACCTGAACTTCTTTGCCTATTAATATCATTAGCAATGTCTATATTCTAGGCCATTAGAAGGACTAAATGACAATATATAGAAAGTGTTTAGCTCTTAGGAGATGCTCTGGAGACCTTGGTTCTTTTCTATGCTCCTCAGATAAATTATCTTAAACGTTGCCCATATCAAAGATTACCTGACATTTTTTGCCCATGACTATACCTTTTTAAAAACTGTCAATTTTTTCTTAGTATTTATTTATTCTTGAGAAATAGACAGAGAAAGAGCAAGGGAGGGGCAGAGAGAGACACAGAATTGGAAGCAGGCTCCAGGCTCCAAGCTGTCAGCACAGAGCCTGACGCGGGGCTTGAACCCACGGACCGTGAGATCATGACCTGAGCCAAAGTCGGACACCTAACCTACTGAGCCACACAGGTGCCCCAAAAACTGTTAATGGTTTATTATCTTAACGTGGCTTTCTCCATTAGCAGAGCTTTGGACAGTTAGCAGCATACCTTAACCCTGAGACTGCATACCTCTGTCTTACACGGAACAACTTAGAGACAGAAATTATGCACTGATTTTAAATTCTTCACAAATACATATGGCCTGTGGCTTTTAGGTCCCCACGATCATAGAAAGGATTAAATAAAAATATAAAATACTGAAATGCTATTTTTAAATTTTTTTTTAACGTTTATTTATTTTTGAGACAGAGAGAGAGACAGAGCATGAACGGGGGAGGGGCAGAGAGAGAGGGAGACAGAATCGGAAGCAGGCTCCAGGCTCTGAGCCATCAGCCCAGAGCCCGACGCGGGGCTCGAACTCACAGACCACGAGATCGTGACCCGGGCTGAAGTCAGACCTTAACCGACTGAGCCACCTAGGGGCCCCTGAAATGCTATTTAATAGAAGTTATACAAATGCTGAAGGGATGGCTTTCAATAAAGATTACATGGTGTTATGTTGCCTGTTCTTAAATCATAATCTGATTTCCCAAATGGTATGAGAGACATGTTATTGATCTGGTATACTATGCAGAACAAGTAACCACTGGCAATTCACTGCAGCCTGTTTATGTTGAAATCTCATGTACTTCCTGCTGTGGGAGTGGGACAAGAACAGGCCCTGAAGGCCGAAGTTTACATTTCCCAAGAAGTAACTATTCTAACTTCACAAGGAATTAGTTCCTCCACTCTTTTGGTACCGGATAGTAACTGAGATATCTTCTTATTTCTGTTCCTTTTCTGGAAAACTTTGGACTACCGTGACGTATGTTTATCCATTACTTACAGTTCATACTGCCATATGAAAAAGAGGGATTTTGACTTTTTTTTAAATGTTAATTTATTTTTGAGTTGGGGAGACAGAGAATCCAAAGCAGGCACTGTGCAGTCAGTGCAAAGCCCTGCATGGGGCTTGAATCCACGAAGTGTGAGATTAACCTGAGTTAAAGTCAGCCCTTCAACTGACTGAGCCCCCAGGCACCCCAACAACTTTACTTATAGAAAGTATGCTGAGTGTCCCCAAGTCACTAACTAAATCATTAATTCAGTGGCAAAATAAGTAAACATGTTTTAAAGCCATAGTTCTTTACCCTAAACTGAACTGATCTTATCAAATATTCAATATTCAATGTTTTTTTGAGCATCAGAAATCTTAATTTTCAGATTATTTGCTTCTTTACTAAAGGAAAGTTGTTTTGGATTTCTTTCTCCACTATGGTGTGATTACAAGAGTTACAATAGAATCTAAAGCCTAAAAAATACTTTAACAATTGTATTTATAAATATAAAAATATGACAGGCTATCTTTTTATATCTTTGAAATATTTTTTTCAGGAAAGCCCATGTTTTGGTTCAAACTAATTTAACTGATAACAGCCTCAATGCCTCAAATTTGTAAATACAGTGCTAATATTTATGAAAAGGATAAAATTATTAAACCTTCCTTTAAAAACAACTTAGAAAAATCCTGTGATTCCTTTATGTGAAGACAGCATAATGCATTCCTCTAATCATATAAAATGAAAAAACTCGGTTACTGAAACAAATGACAAGCTTTCTTGTAAAAATAAAGTATCAGAAATAGAAATAGAATAAACATTTTTCTTCTTCCACTATTACTAATACACATAGTACAAATAGATACAAGTGATAAATCATAAGGTAATCAATCAGATTACGTAGCACAGAGACATATATCCATAGGTAAATGTTTCCCTTATTAGAATAAAAACTCCATCCAATTTTCTCTGTAATAAAAATTATTTTTTCCTTACTTTCTGTTTGTCTTTCCTAAATCTAACCTTGAGTTCTTTTTTTTATTATTATTAATTAAAAGAAAAAGATAAGTATGGAAAAGAGCAAAATATCAGTGCATAGCTGGGTATTACCAAGAGAAAGTGGAAAAAAATAGGATTTCTGAAAACTTTGCAATAGACACTATCAAATATCAAGCACAAACAGAAATAAAACAAAAAATTAAGGAGAGAGTCTCAATGACCTCTAGGACAGTATCAAGTGATTTGATCCACAGATCCAAAAATTACAATAAACTTCAAGAAACATAAGCAATGAAAATAATGCAAAACACATTATAATCAAATTTCTGACAAATTATTTATCACTTTATCTTTGAGTGACAAAAATAAAATATTAAAAGCATCCAGGAAAAAAAGCTACATTACATGTAGAAACACAAGGAAGATAATGACCTTAGACTTCATATCACACATCGAATGTTCTAGAAAATTGTGTTCAGGATTGCTTTTGGTTTCCCTTCTTAATGTTCTTGACTCAGTATTTCCCCCAAATTGTCCATGGATAAAGTGTTAATTAGCTACTTCTAGAGGAAGCCTTATCTCCAAAGGTATGTCACTAATTAACTTTATCAAATTACTAAAATAAAATTTAGTGTTGGATTTCTAACTTGACATACATGCAACACTCTTTTAATTGGAAAAAAAATGACTTCAATGAACTTTTCAGTTTAGACATAATGAATGTACTTCATTAAAAAAAACAAACTTTTATTTAAAAAAAGGTGTGTTTCCCCCATGAAACCTTTTCCTGAACTTTGATTGGTTCTAGTCATGCTTAAAATGGGATTTTGTATTCCACATGCCTTTACTGAGAGATATCCTTCAAGTTTCAGTCAGATAACAATTTTCAGATAGCTGAGATATCAAATAGTATGTAGGAAAAACTGATAAACGAAGTGTCAGAAAAATTAAGCAAATGATATCTATATAATTTTAATCACTTGGGAAATGTTAGATTTCTGGATTCTTAAAAGCCTACCCTCAAATTCCTCTCTCTTCTTCACTGACCTCTGTCTAGAAACATATAAATGAGATGAAACCCAAATCCATCCATTTTCTTTTTGAGGATTTTCTTTTTCTTACTATTTCATTGTCTTTCTTGGCCATGTGTTTTGATCTTTAAGCCACTTACTTGTTCTTATCTATTAAGTCTGGGTTGTTAACTCCTCAAAGAGTTCATGACCTTCACTAAAGTCTTACCACCATGATTTTTTGCTTTTGTCCACTTAGACTAGGTACCTTCTTTCTGATATCTCCTGGCCTCGGCCTGGATTTACTCTTCCTTTTGCTTCCTGTTTCTTGTCTCTCTACAGTCTGATTTTCTTCCTTGCTTTCTCCTTTTCTGTTGGGTCCTCACATTATAGACAACATGGATGCTTCTTACTTTCTATATTGTTCTGCCCAGTCTCTGTGTTTGCCCAAATTCTGAAACTTTCCTTTTGTTTTGGTCATTGAACTTCCAGGTACAGACTTGAATATTTCTTGCCAGTGTCCTTTCTTGGCTGCTTTTCTTGTCATTATTCACTGGGCTCACTCCCTGTCTCTTTGTTGTCAAAAATTATATTTTTGGAGAAATGCAAGCAAAAGATTTAATGGGAAAAAGGAGGGTTGAAAGAAAGAATTATGATAGAGAAATGAACTATCTGGTTTTGATAAATAAAACTGTTTGAAACTTTGGATGACAATGATGCCAGTTGAAATTATTGTCATTTCTTCCCCAACTGGAAAGGCCAGATTCCCGATAATACCCCATAGCAAAGTACATCGTTGAGAAATGTAAGAATTTATGGGGAGCACTAACAGTTGGGAGTAGGCATCATAAATGAAAGGCTTTTAGAATGTTAAGCATTATTCATATTTATTAAAATAATAACATGTTAAATCAATATAATGTTGGTGACATTTTATACATACCAGATGACAAAAACTGCAAATTACTTTCCATTTATCAGCTCTTGCTTTCTTAGAAATTTTAAGTATCTATTCTCCTGAAGTCTACATATGCTGTTCACTAAATTGGTCTTTTAGCAAGACCAATTCTTACATGAGGGAAATTCTGTTACTTTTTTCCCTATATCTTTTGTTCAAACATTCAGTGCTCATATCAGCTCTATTCTTCATTGGTGGGCCCTTAAAGCGCTTTTATCAAAGGTCCGGTAATTCAATATTAAGCAGTATTACTGTTTCTTGTTATGACTTTACCCTGCAATTTAACTTTAATAGGGTAGTGTTCCTACTTTAATTCTGTGACCATCCCCTCAAGTAATATCTCTCATCTGTGGATTAAGTTCCTACCTTATTCCCCTTCTGCATGATTCTGGATCTTAATAACCTGCTAGGAGCCTATTATTTTCAAAATATGGTCCTTTCTTGCTTTCTTCAGACACCCCCTGAGCCTTTTCTCTTCTGTCACATGTTTCTTTGTCACTGCCTCCATGGCTGCTTAGAAAGCATCAACTCTACCAGGACTCCACAGACACCTTCCTTCCTCATTGTTATCTCTTGACATATTGCAACCATCCCCAATTATTGCTAAAGCACGTGTTGGGGTGTTCAGATCACCCCTGGATTCAGCCTACAGGACTGATAGAATGCCAGGATCCATCCCCAGGGAGAAAAGGAGATTCAAAATTAGTTTGAATCAGTTTTTCAACATTTTCAAGATTCTCAGACAACTGAATCTGACTTTCATCATATTTCATTGACGTGGTAGTGGGTCATGTCTATTCTAGAGAAAAGAAAGAATAAATTCTACTTCTGTTTAAGGGGTTCATTTGACACAACTTGGTGATTCTTTCAATGAGAGGGAGGGAGAAGTTAAGGATGACTCAGGTTTCTGGTTTGGGGAACTGGGTGGCCACTGGTTCATCATCTTTCATCTGACCTGTTGCAATGACTTCCTATTAGTTCTTGCCCTCTTCTAACCTTATGTTATCTTTCTAAACAACATTTTTTTGTTACATTACATCCCTGCATTTAAACCTTCCAAACCTACAGTCTAAATATTTTGTAGCAGTTGAATTTCCTCACAATTAAATTATAAACTTCATGTCCTGTTCCACACACATAATCCCACTCTGACCAATCACCTGCTGAGCATATACTTTTGCATTTCTACCTCCAAACATAACATTCTGTCTATCTGCAATGTTGTTGCCACTATCGCCGCCTAGAAAAATCCTGAATAGCTTTCAAAGTCTCTGTATGTGTAATACTGAAGAGGGAAAGGATATTCAAAGGCCTTAAGCCATCATGAATGTGATAAAAGACCGCTTCATTGCCCATAAAGTTTAGTCCCCACTGTTAAGACACATTACAGCTAGATACCATGATGTATTTTCCAGTGTAGATATTATCTTTATTTTTAATTAATAATACATGGCAGCAATATCTGAGAGCTGTCTCTAATATCACTATGTGTAGATCTTCATTATTGTTCTTTGGATACTGTATCATGATTCGCTTACATACCTCCACCATTAAAATGCAATATAATTCATGCAACTAACTTCTCATCTTATTCTAAAAAAGAGATTGTAGACAGTTTTTAGGTTCACTAGTCAGGACTACATTTTACTCATTATTTCAAGTAGATACATAATTGACTGTTTCAAATTTTTCAAAATTAAGAAATCTATAATTTACTGTGCTTAATGTAAAAAATTTTTAATTACAGTATTAGTTATTGTCTTATTGTATTATATTTTGGGTGGTGTGTTTGTTAAAGGACAGGAAGAAGATGCTGATTTGTGGGGGAAGGAATATTTTCTAGACACTTCCAAGAAAAGCCTCCATGAAGGAGGAACCCCTACCCTATTTCATGTGGCTGAATTCTGAAGCATCATGGGATTTCTCTGTACCTTCAGGATGCAGAATTAAAGAGAACTGAAGCAAAAATACATGTCCAAGGTAGGCAAAAAGTCAAGAAGAGAAATGAAGAGCAGAGTTTGCAATTGAGATGAGAGAATTGGAGCAAATGGCAAACACAAGTTTGTGCAAGGAGAGATTCCTTGAAGCTTCTGGCAGAGGAAACCCAGTTTTTTTAGACTGTCTGTGGCCCTGCCTATGGATGGAAGTGAATGGGCTACTAAGTGATCCCGCAGCTCACAACAGCTCAAGGATGACACTTTTCTGGATCTCCCTGTAGGCGGTAGGCTTTCATTTCTAATGGCAAAGTGTACTCTGACCAAAAACCATGGTTTTCAGCCAATTTCACATGTGTATTGTATTTCACATGTGCACATGTGTATATGTATAAACACAGAAACAGACAGAAACAGACATGCAGGGAAATTGATTTATTGCAAGAAATTGATTTATTGCAAGGAATTGGCTTATACAATCAATTATGGGAGCTGGTAACTCTAGAGTCTGTAGGGCAGGCTGGCAGTTGACGCTCTTGAGTAGAGGTTGATGATGCAGTCTTGAGGCAGAATTTTTTTTCTGGAAAGAAAAGATTTCTTTGCCTGTAAAGATTAGACTGTCAGCTAATTGGGTGAGGCCCATCCACATTGTTGAGGGTAATCACCTTTACTTAAATGCAACTGATTATAGATGACCACATCTACAGAATATCTTCACAGCAATACCAGTATTAGTATTTGATTAAATAACTGAGTGCTATAGCCTACCTAAGTGGCACATAAAACGATCAAAGTCCATCTCTTGTCAACTTGGTACCCATATACATATCTTTAAACCAATACAATCTCCAAATAAAGAGAGTAACAAAGTCATACTCGTGCCTCACATGATATAACTATCCTGCATACAAGCAAAACATACTTTTTCAAAGAGAATATAAAGTCCCCGAGTGGTATTCCTTCTTCTCAATATCTTTTAACTTAACACTGTGATATAAGGCTACCTACTATTAATACATCTTATGTTACATGATAAGGGAATGAGGAAGGCAAGAAAAGAGCTTAGTGTGGATGTGTAGACACCAGGTAGGATCTCTGATTCACGTAAGTTTGATTCGGCAACCCAGTTCTTTGTGTGAACTCAAATATTAATCTTGATCTGAGGCCAAACGTTATTTCTTTTTCTCATTAATTTGGTAAGCACATAAGACATAAGACTCTATTGTCAGGTTTTTCTTTGCAGAGTAATTTGCATACCGTATGTCAAACGGGAAATTGCAGTAAATTAAAATGTGCAGCAACAAGTAGTAAGTCTGTCTCCAGAATTTAAGCTCAGCCTCATGAGACATCAAAAAAGAAATAAGTAATAACAACTGAAAACACAACAGTGAACAAGATAGATTTGGTCTTGTGAGGTCCTACCAAGAGGTTGGGAACAGAGAGCTTGTCAGAGCTTATGTAGAATAGGAGAAGGCATGTGAGCCTTGGAAGCTAATTAAAACTTGTTAGTATCACAATCAGTGCTTTGTAAGTCTGACTTCTACTGCTTGTGTTTATTTTCCTTTGGTAATCCCTAGTAGAGTTTATAGAGCTACTTAGAATATTCCAGAATTTTTCAGATGTGCCAAATTGAAGAGTTTATTCCTGCTTAGGCTGGAGATGTCTAGGGAGCATCGCACAACATGAAACTCAGGGTGATGGAGGCAAATAATCACAGGGTAAGCACTGCCTATGTCCAGATAAATAATAGAACCAGCTTACTGTACTATCAAGCATGCAATGGACAAATTTGGGTGAGTTGTACTCCAGGAAGGTTACCAGAAAGAGTGAGTTGAATATTACCAGAAAAAAAAGGTGAGTTTTGAGGCCAGTCTCTAAAGAAGCATGTGTAATACTAAGGAAGAATAGAATATTCAAAGGCCTTGAGCCATCATGAATGTGATAAAAGACCACTTCATTGCCCGTAAAATTTAATCCCACTGTTAAGACACATTACAGCTAGATACCATGATGTATTTTTCAATGTAGATCTGATCTTTATTTTTAATTAATAATACATAGCAATATCTGAGAGCTAATCTATTATTTATAGATCTCTTTCAAAAAGTCATTCATGCATTATATATTCAGACAGAAAATTCCTCTTATTTTATTTGAAGTTAGTTTTCAGTAGAAAATATATTAAGATGTTATCATCTACCCTGCAAAGAAAAATAAGTACAATGAAATTCACAATTCTCCCACATATGTCCTGCATACTGAGGGTTAACAGTGGTTCAGACTGACTTATCACAGAGGATTTTTCTTAATGTTAAATATTTTTATTTAAAGATAAGAGGTAAGTCCATGTGTCAGTTTAAAGCTATAATTCTAAATGAGAATTAAATTAAGAAAGAATGAAGCATTTAAAAAAATTACTTCCCTAACTTGTGTCCCAGTGTGTACTTTCTCAGTGAAACTAATATGATTACCCAAGCACTGAGCACTTGTAAAAATATTTTAATAAGGCATTATATAAAAATTCAATTCAAACTGTGTTCACTAGCACTTAAAATGCAAAATACCTCACCCAACTTTGTCAGTACACAAACCATCTGCCAGTTTCTTCAATAGCTTAGAACTTTTTTTCAACATCATGTAACATTATTATTAATTTCCGTTCTTACCAAACTTCTCAGTAACATTAGAGAAAGTAAATTAGATTTAGAGCAAACAAAAGACTGAAAACTAAGGTAAAAATTGGGGGAAGTATGCTGAGAGGGAGAAAGAGAGAGAGAGGGAGAAGAACTTACCAAATACTAATCCTTGTATGCTAGAGACTGCTTCACTCATTCAACATTTATTTAACCCTTCTACAGGTAAGTTACCCTTCTAGGCACGTAGGATACATCTTTGAACCAAGCAACAGTTTACCTGTCTGAGAGCTTCCATTCTGTCTCCATATGTTTGGAATTTTTAAGAACAATAAGAACAATGGCAAAAATTGAAGAAATCTTTAATTCTAATATGGGTAGTAGGAAAATATTGAATATTATTTGTAATCCTAATTATTTTTTTAAAAGCTTATTGGACAGAGCTTCCCAGAAAGTGTTAAAATAAACACCTTGCATTTCCCCTACAAAATTAAGAGCAAGTATTATTTTGATTGAGACATTTCCAATGAGTTAGCTCTTCTTTTAATACTGTCATTGCAATCGCAAGCATCAAATTCAAGATGGACGCGTTCAGTTATTCAGACATTTCTTACAGATTCACATCAAATACAAAAGCTATAGTTTCCTTAATTATTTTAGGTCTCAATGCAGCAGTTGGTAAATTACTATTTGGGATGTTGCAGAAGCCCTAAATGACACTTAACACAGATTTTCTTCTACAAATGCATTTTCTTATTTATTTATTTATTTTTCCATATGATCAGAGAGTGAGTCAGCCTCTGATGTTTCATAGGGAAAAAAAGGTTCTTTTCTTTTAAAGTTTTTTTTTCTTTTTTTTCTTGTTGTTTGTGTTTTGTTTTTTTTTTTGTTTGTTTGTTTGTTTGTTTGTTTTTGAGAGAGAGAGAAGGGCAGGGCAGAGAAAATGGAAAAGAAAGAGAATCCCAAGCAGGTTCCACACTGTCTGTGGGTATCCAGACGTAGGGCTAGAACTCACTAACCCTGCAATTGTGACCTAAGCTGAAATCAAGAGTCAGTCGCTTAACCAACTAAGCCACCCAGGCACCCCAAAATTATGTTATTCTAAAATTCAGTCTAACAATTTTTATTTCATTGAAACATTATGCAATTTACATTCAAGCACATTTAAAGCACAAACATTTGTATTAAATCTAAATCTTATTACTTATTTTCTTTGTATCCTATCTTTTTTTTATTAATTTTTAAAAATATTCCATTTCTGGGGTGCCTGGCTGGCTCAGTTACAAAAGTATGTGACTCTTGATCTAGGGGTTGTGAGGTAGAGTCCCATACTGGGTGTAGAGATTACTTAAAAATAAAAATAAAAATAAAAATAAATATTCCATTTCTTTCCTTATTTGATGTACAGTTAACATGTTACACAATTTTTGCTCTTTTATTAGTAAATGCTTTCAGCCAGAGGTCAACAACTATGACCCATAGCCCAAGACTAGCCTGCCACCTGCTTTTGTAAATAATATTTCATTGGAACAAGTTATGTCTATTCATTTAATAATAAATTCATTTATTCATTGTCTATGACAGCTCTCATACTACAAAAGCAGTTAAATAGTTACGACCAAGATTATATGAGGCACCTAAGGTCGTTTAGAGAACCTGCTTGCTGATCCCTGCTCTAGACTTGAACATGAATCCCTGAATTGTTACAGTCTGTTTTAAATTAGTATTACCATTCAATGGACAGGGCAAGGTTTGCATCATATTTCCCTTCTCTTTTTTCTTGTATTATTTGTATCATGTTTTATTTCTATATGTATTTGGAGCTTAAAAAATGTTACTACTTAACATAATCGCTCATTTAGATTTACATAAATAATTGCACTTCTGGTCTTTTCTTACCTTTCTACATTGCTGTGGTTTCATCTAACACAATTATTCTTATCCCTAAAGAACTTCCTTTAGCATTTATATTATTATCTCTACTGATGATAAATTCTTAGTTTATTTAATTTTTTGGCCTGAAAATGTCTTTCTTTGTCTTAATTTTGAATAATGATTTTGCAGATTATATTATTCTGTCTTGACAAAAATTTTCTATTAGCATTTATAAAATGATACTTCATTATCTCCAGACTTCAATAGTTTCTGTTGTGTAATCAGCTGTTAAAATATAGTTGTTCCTTTGAAAATGATGTGTCTTTTTCTTTAACTGCTTTTGTGTTTTGCTTCTAGCAATTTTCATATGATGTGACTCTGAGCAATATTCTCTTTGTTTTTCATGATCAGCTTTACCACAGTTCTTCAATTTGTAGTTTGATGTATGTATTTCACTTGTTTTGGAAAATTCTCAACCATCGTTATCTTCTCAAATATTACATCTTTTCCTTTGTCACTTCCTTGGACTCCAAGGATTTCTAGGAATTTTATCACTGTGTCCCCTCTCTTTTTTTCTGTGTTTCAATCAATTTTCCTGTCTTCTTCCCATTTGCTAAGACCTTGATCTGTAGTTAAATCTATTTATTTAATTATTAACTTCAGGTAAATTTCCAGTTTTAGGGCTCAGTATTTTTCAGCATTATGATTTTTAACAATTTATTTTATAGAGGTTCCATTATTCTGAGGAAATTTTCCTTTATCTTTTTAAACATATTAACTACAATTACTTTAAGGTTCAAGTCTATAACTCAAAACTTTAAATCAACGATGTGTGTCTTCCTATTGCATTGTGTGTGTGTGTGTGTGTGTGTGTGTGTGTGTGTGTGTTTTCTCTTGATTTTGGACATTTATTCCTATTTCTGGACAAGACTGTTATAGTTAATTTAATGCTGGACATTGCTAATGAAAGATTGTAGAAGCTGTGGTTTATAATATCTTCCAATGGATAGAATTTTTTTTTTTAGTAGACAAACTGAGTAAGATCCTACTTTGATCCTAGGCTATTCCCAATTTGCATTTAGTTAAATGGAACAGCTTTTCTGGATTGTCGGTGGAAAGGCTGAGGTGCTTCCATTGGCTTTTTCTCTTTGGCAGGCACTAAACTCTAATTTTTGTCCCCTCAGCACTTGAAGACCACAAGAATCCCTGCTTAATATTTTGCCACTCAGCAGCCACTTTCTGGTTGGCTTCTGAACATAAAACTCTGTGCTTTCACAAGTTAGGAATCTGCAAATGTATCTTGGGAAAATTGTGATGTGTCTGCTGGATCCATTTTTCTGTGACTTGTTTTTTCTGAAAGTTTAGCCATCAATTCTAGCAGCCTTGATAATCTTGAGCTTCGAATTCTGTTTCTCAAGCTCAGTGAGACTGCTGCAGGCTTTAACCTACTCCCTGCCGTTCTATACCTCTACTTTATGGTAGACATCAGCAATTCCCAAAGAGGTTGTGTGGCATCTAATCACAGAGTTTACTGCTCTCCTTCACTTCCATTTTCCTGGGGATTTGGTTCCTTATGTTTAGTTTGTCTTGTTCTGCAATGTTTTGAAAAAAAACAGCCTTTAAAATATTTATTTAGATTTGCAGTTGTAATTGTCTTGGGGTGGGTGTGGTAGAGAAGCCATTGTCTGATAGCTACTGCAACAATAGCCAGAAATGATATTCCTACCTTAATGATTTTTATTTTGATTTTAAACTTCATCACTTCTGCTTTCTTGAGGTTTCTTTCATTGTTCTTTTTCTTACTTGTTAACTTGAAAGCTTTCTTGATCTGCTTGCATTCTTTCTTGTGTATTTTTTAATATATTCCACAGGTCGTGGCTTTTGCTTTGTATCCAATTCCCCTTCCCTACCTCACCATCCTGAATGTTTTGAAATTTCCCTTTGGATGTCGTATTAAACCAAAAGCATGTAAGAAAGAATTGTACTGTTTTAAAATTTCTGGATGCTAAGTTTTATATCCCGGTTTTGTTACTAATGTACAATTTTATCGCATTCTAGATCATAAATACATTATTTATATTTCGGAATTTGTGGAAGCTTTTCTCAGTTTAAGATATGAATTTTGATGAGTGCTTTCGTAGTGCTTGAAAACAGAGTATATTCTCTGTTTTCAGGGTACTGAGCCCCCTCTCCTCTGTTTCTCTGTCTCATTGACTATTTTCTGACCTGAATTCAACCTTTTTATGATCCTTATACTTCCATTTTGTTTGCACTTATACTTTACTCAATATTTTATTTTTCACCTTTCAAATCAGTTTTTCATTCTGCCTCTTGTATATAGCTCGCAATTTTATATTTCATTTTGTTCCCATATTTTACTTTTTAAAAAAATCTGCTTCATCTGTTCTACCTATCCCTGTCCTGCCTCCCCATTGACAACCACCAGTTTGTTCTCTGTATTTAGAAATGTTTCTTGGTTTCTCTTTTCTTTTTCATTGCTTGTGTTTTTTTTCTTAAATTCTACCTATGAGTGAAATCAGATGGCATTTTTCTCTCTCATAGTGACTGATTTCACTAAGCATTATACCCTCTAGTTGCATCCATGTTACTGCCAATGGCAAGATCTCATTCTTTTTCATGAGTAATATTTGTGCATATATATCATATCTTCTTTATCCATTCATCTATGGATGGACACTTGAGTTGCTTCCATATCCTGGCTATAGTAAATAATGATGCACTAATGATGTTTATATCTTTTTGAATTAGTGCTTTCATGTTCTTTTGGTAAATATTCAGTAATGGAATTACCGGATTGTATGGTAATTCTATTTTAATGTATGAGGAACCTCTATGCTGCTTTTCACAGTGGCTGCACCAATTTACATTCCCACCAACAGTGCACAAAGACTCCTTTTTCTCCACATACCTGTCAACACTTGTTATTTCTTGCATTTTTTTTTATTTTAGCCATTCTGACAGGTGGAAGGTGACATTTCATTATGGTTTTGATTTGCATTTCCTTGATGATTAGTGATGTTGAACAACTTTTCATGTGTTTGTAGGCCATCCTTGTCTTTTTTGGAAAAGTATTCATTCAGCCTATTCTTTAAAAAGTTTTAATTTAAATTCCAGTTAGTTAACATACAGTGTAATAATAGTTTTATGTATACAATATACAATATAGTGAATTCAACACTTCCATACATACTCAGTGCTCATCACAGGCACACTCTTTAATCCCTATCACCTATTTACTCTATCCTTCCACCAACCTCTTTTCTGGTAACCATCAGTTTGTTCTATATAGTTAAGAGTCTGTTTCTTGGTTTGCCTCCCTCTCTTTCTTTTTTCCTTCACTTGCTTGTTTTGTTTCTTAAATTCCACATATGAGTGAAATCATATGGCATTTGTCCTTTGAACACTTATTTCGCTTAACATTATATTCTCTAGCTCCTTTTATGTTGTTATAAATGCCAAGATTTCATTCTTTTTTATGGCTGAGTAATATTCCTCTGTGTGTGTGTGTGTGTGTGTGTGTGTGTGTGTGTGTGTACCACATCTTCTTTATCCATTCATCAGTTGCTGATTACTTGGGCTGTTTCCATAATTGGGTTATTGTAGATAATACTGCTACAAACATCAGTGTGTACGTATCCCTTTGAATTAGCATTTTTGTACTCTCTGGCTAAATACCTAATAATGCAAGCACTGGATTGAGGGGTAGTTCTATCTTTAAATTTTTGCAGAACCTCCATACTATTTTCCAGCATGGCTATACCAGTTTGCATTCCCACAAACAGTGAAAGAAGGTGCCCTTTCTTCACATCCTCCCCAACACCTGTTGTTTCTTGTGTCATTGATCTTAGTCATTCTGACAGGTGTGAGGTGATATTTCATTGTCGTTTTGATTTGCATTTCCCTGATGATCAGTGATGTTGAGTATCTTTTCATGTGTCTGTTAACCATCTGTATGTGTTCTTTGGAAAAATGTCTATTCTGTCTTCTTTCCATTTTTAATTGAACTGTTCATTTTGGGGGTATTAGGTTTTATAAGTTCATTATATATTTTGAATACTAACCCTTTATCAGATATGTCATTTACTAATATCTTCTCCTATTCTGTATGTTGCCTTTTAGTTTTCTTGATTGTTTCCTTCACTGCGCAGAAAACTTATTTTGATATAGTTCCAATAGTTTATTATTGCTTTTGTTTTCCTTACCTCAGGAGACATATCTAGAAATAAGTTGCTATGGTGGATGGCAAAGAAGTTACTGCCTGTGTTCTCCTCTAGGATTTTTATGGTTTAAGGTCTCATATTTAGGTCTTAAATCCATTATGAATTTATTTTTGTGTATAGTGTAAGAAAGTAGGCCAGTTTCATTCTTTCCCATGTTGCTGTCCAGTTTTCCCAACACTAATTGTTGAAGAGACATTCTTTTTCCCATTGGACATTCTTTCCTCCTTTATCAAAGATTAATTGACCATATAATTGTGGGTTCATTTCTGGGTTTTCTATTCTGTTCTATTGATCCATGTGTTATTTTTCTGCAAGTACCATAATGTCTTGATCACTATAGTTTTGTAATATAACTCAAAGTCCATAGTCTGATGCCTTCAGCTTTGCTTTGCTTTTTCAAGGTTGCTTTGACTATCCAGGGTCTTTTGTGCTTCCATACAAATTTTAGGATTATTTGTTCTAGCTCTGTGAAAAATACTGGTGGTATTTTGACAGGGATTGCATTAAATGTGTAGATTCCTCTGGGTAATATAGACATTTTAAAATATATATTTATTTATTTTGAGAGAGAGAGAATATGAATACAGGATGGGCAGAGATAGAGGGAGAGAGAGAATCCCAAGCAGGCTCCACACTGTCAGCACAGAGCCTGACATGGAGCTTGATCTCACAAACCACTGGATCATGACCTGAGCTGAAATCAAGAGTCGTGTGCTTAACCAACTGAGCCACCCAGGTGCTCCAGGTAATACAGACATTTTAACAATATTTGTTCTTCTGATCCATGAGCATGGAATGTCTTTCCATTTCTTTGTGTCATGCTTCAATTTCTTTCAACAGTGTTTTATAGTTTTCAGAATACAAGTCTTTCACCTCTTTGGTTAGGTTTATTCCTAGGTATCTTACTGGTTTTGGTGCAGTTGTAAGTAGGATTGATTCCCCTATTCCTCTTCCAGCTGCTTCATCATTGGTATATAGAAAAGCAACAGATTTCTATACACTGATTTTATATCCTGTGACTTTACTGAATTTACTTTTCTGTTCTAGCAGTGTGTGTGTGTGTGTGTGTGTGTGTGTGTGTGTGTGTGTGTGTGTATGTGTGCTTGGATTTTTGGGTTTTCTATATATAGAATCATGCCATCTGCAAATAGTGAAAGTTTGACTTCTTTGTTTGCTGATTTGGATGTCTTTTCTTTTTTGTTGTCTGATTGCTATTTCTAGGACTTCCAGTACAATGTTACATAACAGTGGAGAGAGTAGACATTCCTATCTTGTTCCTGACCAGAGAGGAAAAGCTTTCAACTTTAATGGCAATGTCCCTTAACTGTTTGACTTCATCATTCTCTACTGGTGCTTACTTGGATCAGCTCTCTTTAAAAAATTAGTTTACTCAAATCTTTATCTCAGAGTCTGCTTCTTGGGGAACCCGATTTAAGACACACTTCTATCTTCCTTTATCTCTAAATTTCTATTAGTTATATCATTCTTTAGCCCTACAGTAAGTAGAATCAGTGCTTACTGCTTTAATATGTCAATCTGTTTCTTATTTGGCTAAATTTCTATCCACAACTAGTTTTTTTCAAGAAGGTCTCAATGGAGTGATAGTCCCAGAGTTCTTTTATTTTGAAAAAAATATTTATTTGTTGCATTTATATTAAAGAACAATTTGGCTGTGTATGACATTCTTAGTTCAAAATTAAATGTATAGCACCATTGTCCCCCTGTGTTTAATAATGCTAAAGAAAATTACATATATTAATCCCCTTTACATGTATTAATGTTTACAGGAATAACTTTTATCCTTGAAGTTTAAACACTTTATTACAATATACTATTCAAATTTTATTATTCTCAAATATGTTATGCCATTTCAGTGTGTAGCTGCAATAATTTAATATCAAAAAATTTAATTTTTCTTGAACAAAATCTTCATTCTTTTTAAGTTGATTTACTTATTTTGAGAGGGAGAGAGAGCACACACAGTAGATCAGGGGTGGGGCAGAGAGAGAGGGAAAGAGAGAATCCTAAGCAGGCTCCATGCTGTCAGGGAAGAGCCCATCACAGAGCTTGATCTCACAAACCATGAGATCATGATCCGAGCCAACCAAGAGTTGAACACTTAACTGACTGAGACACCCAAGCACCCCTTGAACTAAATCTTAAATATTTATTTGTTCATTTACTCAGATTTTATTGTTTTGGGACTCCAATTATGACTATATTGAATATTTTTCTTCTGGCTTCCCTAGATAAACATTCCTTCCATATTTTTTTAAGTAATCTCTACACCCAATGTGGGGCTTGAACTCATAATCCTGAGATCAAGAGTCGCATGTTCTAATGACTGAGCTAGGCACGCATCCCACCTTTCATATTTTAACTTTTCATTTATATTCTATTCAGTTTGTTTTACTTATTCCTATTCTTTATGTCCTTTATATACTTCAGAAGTTTCTAATTTTTTTGTATGGATTCCAAATTTTTATTTCAGTTATGATTAGATTTTTAAATTTTTTTCTTCTACTTTTTTTTTAGCATAGATGACCTATATTTTATCTTTTCCTTATATATTATCTCTTTCCTGAGATTTTATATCCATGCTTTATACTCTTTATACAGAGTATACTCTTTCCTCTTTATACAGAGGAAATAGCTACATTATGATTCTAAAATATTAATGACAAGATATTTGGTTTCAGTTTTCATTTTTCCATGCCAATCTTTTTCTGAGTTTTTATCATCTGACTTGCTTTCTATTCCTTTCTTCCTTTTTTTTTTAAAAAAATTAATGTTTATTTATTTTTGAGAGAGAGAGACAGAGTGTGAGTGGGGGAGGGGCAGAGAGATTGGGAGACACAGAATCCAAAAGGGCTCCAGACCCTGAACTGTTGGGACAGAGCCTGATGCTGGGCTTGAACCCATGAACTGTGAGATCATGACCTGGGCTGAAGTCGGGTGTTTAACCAACTGAGCCACCCAGGCACCCCTCTTCCTTTTTTTTACCCATAATATTTTTGTATGTATGCATCTTGATTTGTAGTGTTTCCTATTCACGTTTTTGAGGAATTTCACTTAGGAAGGGACTTGTGATTTGATCTAGATTAATGATTATTTTACATGTGATACAGAATTAACTTTTTTCTTCCAATCCAATAGGTAAGAGGTATTTAGGCATATCTTTTTGTAAGGCAAATGTCTCATATTTCCCTCCTCCTATTTACCACGTGGACAGACTATTTCTTCTTAATGGGACCTCTCTAAATAATTCTTCATTTGGCTGTATGTTTTGTGCTTATCATACATTTATGTCAGGGAATTTTTTTTCTTTGCCAACCTTTCCCCTGTTTCCAAAAATTGCAAATAAGAGTAGTTTGTGTTCAATGTACACCCTTTACCTTAAAAATAATACCTGCTGTTTTTTTGGTGACCAATGCTGTAAATATCTTCTCTGTACTTTTTTATCCTCCACAACTTCTACCAATTTGTGGTTTTGGGGTTTGTTGACATATAATGTATTTGAATCTGGATTTTGGCTGTTTCTTGCTTTTCTTGGTGTCAAAATGGAAAAGGGGGAACTGCTATCTTTTCATCATCACCTTCAAATTGGATGTTTGAGGGGCGCCTGGGTGGCGCAGTCGGTTAAGCGTCCGACTTCAGCCAGGTCACGATCTCGCGGTCCGCGAGTTCGAGCCCCGCGTCGGGCTCTGGGCTGATGGCTCAGAGCCTGGAGCCTGTTTCTGATTCTGTGTCTCCCTCTCTCTCTGCCCCTCCCCCGTTCATGCTCTGTCTCTCTCTGTCCCCAAAAAATAAATAAACGTAAAAAAAAAAAAAATCAAATTGGATGTTTGATCTACATTTGACCTTAGATTTTAAGAGCATAAAGGAAGTATAGAAAACTTCTGGCCCAAGGATTTTATTTTGCAAAAGGTGAAATTCATACTAAAGTAAAATGATATTCACAAGGCCAATACCAAACCTATTATAAGTAGCAAAATAGAAATCAGTGCCAGATCTCTGGACTCTCAATCTAATGTCATTTCAGCTATGCAAACTATTCCACTTCAAAACTTCTAGTGGAATATGTCTCAA
>NW_024412376.1:82828192-82886362 GCF_014898765.1 Herpailurus yagouaroundi | reverse complement strand
TATGATTCCGGGTTGCCTGTAATCACTCTTTTTCAGGAGTTATCTGAGGTAAGCAAAACCAAGTGCACTTAAGTGCTTTTTGAGACTTTTCTCATTCATAATACCCATGAATTTATTCTGGACATATGGACAACACTGGATGTAGAATAAAACAAGTTTTCTCCCTAATTCTAATTTTTTTTTATTTTTTTTTCAACGTTTATTTATTTTTGGGACAGAGAGAGACAGAGCATGAACGGGGGAGGGGCAGAGAGAGAGGAAGACACAGAATCGGAAACAGGCTCCAGGCTCCGAGCCATCAGCCCAGAGCCTGACGCGGGGCTCGAACTCACGGACCGCGAGATCGTGACCTGGCTGAAGTCGGACGCTTAACCGACTGCGCCACCCAGGCGCCCCTAATTCTAATTTTTAATTTATTAATTCAGCAGTATACTTTTGTGCAGATTCAGTTTTAAGCATCTGGGCAGAGACTGATGAAAAAAAAACAGACAATATCTCTGCCTTATAGAGCTAACATTTGCTCTGGGAGACAGACAATAATTAGGTTCATAGAGAGATAGAGAGATAGATAGATAGATAGACAGAATATAGATAATTTATTGTTGCCATTAAAAAAAGAAATAAGGGAGTAAGTGAATGTAGTTCCCTCATGTCTCTCCTGTCACTCACACCCATGTTTGAAGAGCTCTGGAGGCTGGAGAGGAATAGGTGTAAGGATTGTAGAACTGCAGGTTCACCACCTACATGCCATTTCAGGTTAGAGGTGGGCAGTATTTCAGCACACAGGGGTCTATCTTATTAGCATAACATGGACTTCATCTTGCCCCGCGGTTACATATTTCGAATTTTAGTTCATAATGTATTGCTGTGCCATTGGGTCTGATTGAAGTGCCAAAGCAATAAGACTTCTCATGAGCTACTAGAAGAGTGATAGGGATGGGAACAACATTAGGTATAATGGAAAAGAGAACCTTATGTGGTGATATTTAAATTGAAATATAACTGATGAGAAAATTAAGGCTTGCAAAGACCTCAGGGTAGAGCAAAGGAACAACAAGAGTCTCGACATGTTTGAAGCTCAGAAAGGAGGATAGTGTAGCTGGAATATTAAGTGGAAGACAGAATGTTCAAAGATAAGGTTTGGGTAATGGGCAAAATTCAAATCATAGAAGGCCTTGAAGGCATAGAAGGGCTATGGACTCTACTCTCACTATAATAGGAAGGCATTGGTGTCTTTTTGGTTTTGGTTTTGGTTTTTAGACACTACAGCAGATTTTTAAAGCCACAGAGATGAAAATAATTGCTATAGTCCCTGCTCTCAGTGTCTTAAAACATTAGCTGCTTTGGTTTACAGTATAAACTTACATTTCCTATTGCTTTGGCCTGAAATCAAATGTTGTAATTTTTTTGTGATTGTTAATACCTATGTGATTTAAATTATTAAAATATATAAATGAATTATTTCTTCTTCTATGATTCCATTTTTTTGGTATCTATAATCACATTTACTCTATTCATTTTAACTTCTCCTTTTTTATCCCACGTGGTTGGCCGGTATAATTTTTACCATCTTTTTTAAGGGAGTTTTAATCCAGAACATTGAGTAAATGATGACTGATCTTCTTATATATGGCAACCTTCCATTTTATAGTTCAATCGCCTGGAAGCCTATGCTGTATTTCAAATTAGACTGTGAATAAGGTACCATGCTTAAATGATTTCAATTCGTTAACAACCAGTTATGTTATTTTCTGTGCCTGTATTATCTACATATCTTTATAAAAGTGCTTAACTTATCTGTTGCCACATAAACAAACTACCCCAAACCTTAATGGCTTAAAATGTGTTACTTCCCACTATTCTACAATCTGAGCTGGGTCTGTTTCATGTGGTGACTGCTAATGCCTGACTGTCCAGAATGGCTTCTTTACTCGCATGTTTCACTCCTCACCTGGAGGAGTGGCTGGAATAACTAGTAACTGGATATTTCTCTTTATTCCTATGGTTTATCCATCAGGATAGCTGGATCTCTATAAGGAGTGGCTCAGAGTTCCAAGAAAAAGCATTAAAATACCAGCTCCTATGTGCGGACCCTTATTAAGCCTCTGCTTGTATTAAGTTTGTTAGTGTTCCATTGGTCAAAATCAAATGGGCAGTCTCTGAATCCATGTGGAGAGGAACTATACCAGGGCATGAATACCAGGACTGGTGCATTAGTGGACCACCAATGTAACAGCTACCATTTCCAAGGAGGAAATCCCATTTAGCTTCTGATGATCACATGCAATGTTTAGATCAGGATTAGTCTGCACCATATGCGAATTCAATAGAACACTTAAGCATATAATACATTCTTACGTGGTTACAATAAATGGCTACAATTTAGGCAAAGACTAGGTTCATTACCATGAACACTTGATACAGTGATGCAGGGTTCTTCTTCCTGGGAATCTCATTCAGTGGGGTCTGACACTGTGAAATGGCTCAGGTTTTAAAGCTAATTTTCTTAAATATAGTTTGAACAATCTATAGATTGAACAATATCTTTGTAAGCTGCCTAGTTATTTTGTCCCAGGAGCTCCGTGTTCAATTTATCATCTCCATGGGTTTCTGCAGATCAGGCTCCCTTTTTGTCATACCAGCCTTTCTGTTAATTACGATAATTGTGCCCATTTTGGTTTCGGTGGTTAAAATGCCAGATTGCTTATTTGGGGATCCTATCATCCCCTTACCACCTGGGATCCTCCTTATATAAAAACCCTAGCCTTTGGATGACAGCTGCCACTAAGCTTCTTAACAAAGCTGGTTCCTCTCTCAGTAACACATTCTTTGTCACTTTGATAAACAGTGTTCTCTGGGCCTCTCCATAAAATAGTCATCTCAGGAGTTTTCTGTCTGCTGTAACATATGATCTTTAGCAAGCGTATCTGAACTTTTAATCCCTCTCGCTCTACCATTTGCCGTAGCAGTTCTACTTCATGTAGTAAGAGCCATCAATTGCCCCGGGTTTCAGAGTTCTAACTAAGCAGTGTATTAGCACCATTTCCACCTCCCAAGGCTTGCCAGGATGTTAAAAACTATATCACAGGAAGGCGAACCCATGTTGAAAACCCTCCATTATTCAAATTTATATCTCACTTGATTTGCTTCGCCTCCTTCGGGATCCAGTCCTGATTCTTGCTGGCACATGTTGACACGGTCTTCCATCTTTTGATATATTGACCCTTTCTTCCTTTAGGGGGCCTATTCTTTTTTACCTGGTCGTATTGCTACTGGACTCTAATTATTACTCTGGTGGTCAGGAGAGAAAATGGAGATGCATCATGTGGAGAGATGAAATATCTTGTTTTCTAAGGCCCAAGCTCGTGCATTGTTGTCAAGCGAGGGGGAAGCACCAGGCTTTTTCATGGAGAAATGGTATATTTCCTGGGAATAGAGTTTAGACGAATCTGGAGATTAAAATTTTTATAGTGCATTGATCCAGAAATCCAAATATCACCGTCTCAAGTTTCAGGGTCCATTCGTTCCCAGTCAGAGCCCTGATCTTGGCATAGCAGACTTGTCAGTGTTGAGAATTTGAACTTCCCTGGAGGTCTGCTTCTCATAAAATTAAGTCTTGGACCTGATCCTTAGCCTTTCCTGACCTCCGGCCACAGGGGATGAGAATCTCTTTATTCTTTATATGCTTCTCTAGGAGGAGGTTCTCTGTCTTTCAAAATTTGTTTATATTGATGATTAATCACCCTCTGCCATTTGTTTTCTTCTTTCCATGAACCAATAGCTTTTGCTACAGCCATCCAATTCCGTAGTCCTTAACACTACTATCTTCCTCAAACCTCTCATATGTCTGAGATATTACAGCCATCAATTGACTATGTCCTACTCGCATCCCATCCGAGTTCAGCACTGAAAGATTTTTAACAGTTACACTGAAACCGCATGCCAGGAGCTATCAGTGCCAGTGATGATGTTCGCAGATTCAAATTTCATTTTAGAGTATGCTTCCTAGGCCTCTCCTGGTACCAACTATCATAAGTTCTCTGGAAGATGCATTTTGATATTTACATGTAGGAGGTTTGTTGAGAGATAATTTTAGCAACAACACACATCAGGGGTAAGGGAAGTAGGACTGGGCAAAGGAAGAAGTTGAACAAAGAAGCAGTTGCAACAGAAACTTCAAGTCATACTTTCAGGAGTTCTTGTGCTGGATGACCCTTCAAAAATGTCCCACTTGGGTAAGAGGTCCAGCCTTTTACTGTCACATTAAACACCCACTCCTGGATGCAGGTTGCCTTATAGTGAAGGTGAGCCACATTGAGCAAGACAGCTTGTTTTTGCCAAGGGCAGTTCCTAGAAAGAACACAGTTACGAGCTGTCCTTAGCCAATACTCCCAGTAGCTGGGAGGCACCTACCACAGAACTGAAGTGGCTGCTGCAGTATATATACCACAGCGGGCACTTCTTTAGCCAACAGCTAAAGCCATATCTAGGCTTTCCAAGCTGATCTCATATAGTAGACATCTATTTTTTACTTATTTTTTAGTTTCTAAATGTTTATTTCTGAGAGAGAGAGAGAGAGAGAGAGAAAGCAGAGGAGGGGCAGAGAAAGAGAGGAGGTCAGAGAATCCAGAGCCGGCTTTGTGCTGACAGCAGCAAACCCAGTGTAGGGCTTGACCTCACGAACTGCAAGATCAGGACCTGAGCCAAAGTCAGACGTTCAACTGACAGAGCCACTCAGGCGCCCCTAGACATCTATTTTTTTAATCTATGCATGCCACTTCTCCCTTTTGGGAATAACTTTCCCCCTTTCCTAGGAAATTATTTCCTTCTAATCCAATCATGTGCTCTGAACTTGTGTAGCCATCTTCCTAAATAAATATCCTGCCTCTCCAATTGGTGATTGTCCCAAAGATAAGCACGGGACCTCAGCAAGATGAATTAACATGCTCCTCACTCCCTCCTTAACTGCAAAGATAAGCTCTTAAATCAATCTAGGTCAATTGAAGCCCTTCTTTATGAATTTCTATAACAGTTTTACTGCGATATAATTCAAATGCCATAAAATCCACCCTTTAAAAGTGGATAATTCAATCATTATTAGTATATTCTTCAAGTTCCACAGTCAATCCTACTTTCTAATTTTAGAATATTTTCGTCACCCCCCCCAAAAATCTGAACTCTTTAGCGGTCACTCTTCATCTGCCCCTAATGCCCAGCTCTTGGCAATCGCTAATCTACTTTTTGTCTCTAAGGATTTGCCTATTCTGGATGTTTCATATAAATAAAATGATACAATATGTGGTCTTTTTGACCTCTTTAAGTTGACATAATGTTCCATGTTGAAACATGTGTTACTACTTCGTTGGTTTTTATTGTAGGATACTATTCCATTGTATATTACACGGACCACATTTTATAATCCATTCATCAGCTGTTGGACATTTGGGTTGTTTGCACTTTCTGACTTTTATGGAAAATGCTGCTTTGAACAGTTGTGCGCCGCGATTTTCTAAATTTGGTACCAAGAGCAACTCTCAATCCTACTCCGTTTGCCTGAGCTGGGCATGTTTTTAACCTTTTGAAAACGCTATTCTAGAATAAGAGAAAAGGAGTCAAGGGAGAGAGAACAAGCCCTTTATTTCATTTTCCCACATGTACATTGCCCAGGTACATACACCACTGCCCTTCCCATCACTTACTTAATATGATCAATTAAATATCCCATTTTGCACGAGCAGCTTTGGGCTGGGTTTCTATCATGTGCATACAAAAGAGCTCAGGCCAATTCATGACTTCTGATAAAATCTTAAATAATACTACCAGCAGGGAAGCTATTTAAATAACAAAAGTGTAAAGTTTAGAAAAACTCACAGGGCTTCCCCCTTTCTACCTGCCTCATCTCCTTATGGAAATGAGCTGCCTGTGGAAATATCCCAAATCTTAAAGCACTAAACTCCAAAATTGACTTTGCCCAGAAGGCTCCCTAATGATATTTAATAATCTCTTCCATTTTAGGCTTAAAAAATTGTTTTGTACCTTTATTTAGGGTTCTCTTCTATGTGAGTTAAATTGTCATTAGTTTACCGTCTGTCTCTTCATCAGACTGCACCCTCTTTGAGACCTGAGATTTTTCTTGTTCAACTTTGTATTTCGAATAGTTCTTACAGAAATTTAATCAACAAACACTGATTAATTTTTACATATTAGTCACCTATTCCATACAAGAAACTGTGATAAGCCTGGGGATAGAAAAATAAGATCTTGTAAGGGGCTTACATTTTATTATGGGAAGGCTATATTTAAATGAATAAGAATAGGGGCGCCTGGGTGGCTCAGTCGGTTAAGTGTCCGACTTCAGCTCAGGTCATGATCTTGCGGTCCGTGAGCTCGAGCTCCGCGTCGGGCTCTGTGCTGACCGCTCAGAGCCTGGAGCCTGTTTCAGATTCTGTGTCTCCCTCTCTCTCTGACCCTCCCCCATTCATGCTCTGTCTCTCTCTGTCTCAAAAATAAATAAACGTTAAAAAAATTAAAAAAAATAAATGAATAAGAATAAACTACAGTAAGTGCTGTGATACTAAAAATAAAAGTAAGTGCAGGGACATAAGATGTAGCCAATTCTACTCAGATCATTGAATCTTAGACTTATAGGCAAATCCACTCTTAAGCCCAGGGAGGAGATCTCCTTTAGTTTCTGACAAACGTATATAATGGTTAAATAACGGTTAATCTGTCCTGTGTGTCAGTTCACTAACTAGCCCATTTCAGATTCACAAAGGAGCCACAAGTCTCAAACTAATCCGTATTGTGATTTCTAGTTCATTTGGGCCCATCTCAAATGGTGGATCTCTTCTCCCCTCTGCATCTGAGTAGGAATTAAATAGCTAAGCTTTCTCCTGGGAACTGGAAGGATCCTAGAAGACTATTAGACCATTTGCACTAGTTATGCTTATTTGGGAGGGGATTACCCAGACCCTTGCATAAGAAGTACTTCTGCAAAGAGTGAAAAAAAAAAAAAATGACACACTTACCTCACATGTAGCTTCTTTCTTCTTCTTTAAGGTTATATTGCTAATTTAAAAAATAAAGAAGTGGTGGGCCAGATAGAAATTGCAATCTATCAGAAATTGCAATCTATCATCATAGATATCATGTCCCTTTTCACTCAGTGTGAAATGTCATGAAAGAGGAAATTATCAATACAGTTTTAAAGGTATTCTAGTAATGAATAAGTTATGGTAAATATTTAGAAAAGAAAGTGAACTATTTAGCTCTATGCTATATTAGTTTCACTGATCTATTGTAATTTCTTATTTTTTTGTTTTAGTGTAGGTTGGAATTCACTTGTGAAAGTAGTTTCAATGTACCGAGAGGCACTTGACTTTTCCTGAATTAAGACTTCTTTAGAGATTGTATTTTAATTACTTTAAATTGGTCAGGTGTAGGGATAATTGAACCTCAGGGAGGATCTCCCTTACTCTGAGGCTAGGCCAATTTCCTCATGCCCTTCTCTAATCTGTTAAACATCTCATATGACCCAGTGCCTACTCTATAATAATATTATTCCTTCTCTATTATAATATTGGAATACTCCACTAAAATTATTTTGTTACTATTACTATTACTGTTACTATTTGTCTCATGAGAAACACTCTAAGGATAGAAATCATGGACATGACACATAGCAGACATTCAACACATAATTGCTGAGTGACTAGATAATAATCCATTAATATTGTTTTGAATATTCACTTTTTTTCAAATTCCTTAATGCAATTTCATGGCAAGTATTCATTGCATCTATAAAAGAGAGTTCTTTAATTTTTAAGTTGAATTTTTGCTAAACCTGTTAATTACTGTATTATTAAGGTCTCTTCATGAGATACATTTTAGTACATGAAATGTCTATCCATTATATATCATTATGAGAATATTATACACATAGAAGATGCTTAGTAAATATTTATAGAGTGAAAAATAACTTTTCTTTTTAATCTTATATTTTTAAATTTATCATCCTCTAGTTCAGTTACTCTTCAATGTTATTTTCAGTCTTCCAAAATAAAAAGCACATTTTTATCAGTAGGAAACAAATGTCAGAAAATTTATATAAAATACTTTCAGTGGCACAGGATTAAATATGTTTCTTAGATTTCTGGGCCAATTTTTCAAAGTGCTCTCCTACTTACATCTCTAGCCATTAGACAAATTCACTATGCCCTAAACTTTCTGTTTTTTGGCTATTTAGGCTACCTCCGAAGATGTAGCTATACTCATGCCTTAAACTCCTATGTATTTTCAATATAGTTTAAAATGTTCCTCTCCTATGTATATTTGACTTAGACGTGCACCACTGCCCATTCTTTTCTTCAAAAGCACGTATGGTTTTGATTCCAGGAGATCTTGAAGAAATATTTTTCATTGTTCCTTAGGGCTTCTTGGACCCAATTCCAACACGTTCGTGAGTGTGCATGTGAGTGTGAGTGTGAGGGTGTGTGTGTGTAGAGGCTTCCCCATACCAACAAACAATTCTCAGACACTAGCAGAGTGTCTGAGAATTCAGCTAAATTCTGACACTACTTACCTGGAGATAGCATGAGATTTCACTTCGGGAGCTTTCACTTCAGACAGGGGTCACAAACACATGTTGTTACCTATGCTTCTGACCAAATGGTTCCGAGGTTCCCACGCCTCTCTCCTTTGGCTCAATTAATTTGCTAGAATGTCTCACAGAACTCAGAAACATTTTACTTACTAGATCACCAGTTTATTATAAAAGGATAAAAATCAAGAATAGTTACATGAAAGAGATGGATAGGAAAGGTAAGAGGGAAGGGGCACGGAGCCTCCAAGTTATCTCCAGGTGTACCACTCTCCCAGCACCTCCAAGTGTTCACCAACCTGTAAGCCCCTTGAACCCAGTTCTTTTGGGTGTTTATGGAGGCTTCGTTACTCAGTATCGAAGTTTATGGAGGCAATTGAACTCAGTATCCAGCCCCTCTCCCTCCCCTCCCTAAAAGTTCAACCTGCTAATCACTTGGTGGATCCTCCTGGAAAACAGCAGCATCCTTGGGTGCTTACAAAAATGGCCTAATTAACATAACAAAAGATATTATTTATCACTCTTGAGGCTTAGAAAACGCCAGAGATTTTGGTATTGTGGACACAGACCAAATATATCTGAGAAGTGTATTTTGGTCATCTGAATGACCAAATACATATTTCTTATAAATCATAATATCGCAGATCCTAATAATGGCCTGAGATTCCCCCCAGCATTCCTCAAAAGTTCAGGATGCATGACCTCTGTATGAAGTCTTCCAAAGGAAGGTAGAGCTCATGCCATTGAGAACCCCCATCCTGAAATCTTATAGATGACTCACTAAGGTAGCACAAGTCCTTCATAGGTGTCCTCTTAAAAAGAGGAGTTCTTACAACACAGCTGGTCTCTCAGAAGGTGGAAATGATCTCCAAACTAGCCCAGGAAAGGAGTAAAAATAATTCTCAGAATATCTACAGGAGATACTATTCTCTTGGCATTGGTTTCATGTTGCAAACATTTTTGTTATTTGCTTTTGGAGAATTAAGACTTAATTTTTAGTAAGAATTCTCACCATAAAATGCTACTTTCTGTTCTTATTCCCTGTTTTAGCGTTTTAGAGAGTCCATTTTGCCACTTTTTCTTCTCTGAATGAGTGTTTCAGACCCTAACTAGATAGACCTGCTTTTCATGTCATAGTCCAAGATGATCTGGACTTCAGAAGGAAATTTATTCACTTGCTTCAAATAAATGTCATTTTCTCTTCTCCTAAGTGGCTACCAGGCTACTCACCACCCTATGAAATTATGTGTTAGATGTGGAAAATAATTTCTATATTCTCTTCCAATGCTTGGATTCTGCCAAGGGGGTGCAATACTTAGAACCTGACCAGAGAACAGTAATAGCTAGTTACACCACCGGCCGAAAGAAACATCTTTGCTTCTCTTTCTGTTGAAATTTTCTTCAACTACTTTCTGTTATTGTCTTCTTATTCCAAACTCTCCCAATGTCAGTTTTTCTTTAACATGATTTATTTATAATGGAAACTTCCCCAACAATTACATTACTTACAAGAATATTCTTGATCCATCTAATAGTCCAAAGGTATTTTTCAATTACTATAGAGCCATTTAAAATTACTTTATCTTACACAATTCTCCACATAAACTGAAGCAGAATATCTAAAAAGCAGACTTTTGAAGCAAGGGCTGAATCTTTCATCATTGTATATTCAGTGCCCAGCACTGTGCCTTGCCTATACCGGGACTTACTAAACTCTTTTTGAAGGAATTAATAAATGAATAATGAAAACATGAGTAGCAACGTCTCCTTTTATCAATCCTGTAGAGAAATGAAGCTAACTGATTCAGATATTGAGAACCGTGGTGAGTTAGGTGCTAAGGAAAACATCATTAAAAATTACGTTCGGATGGGGCACCTGGGTGGCTCTGTGGGTCAAGCGTCTGACTTTGGCTCAGGTCATGATCTCCCGGTTTGTGAGTTTGAGCCCTGCGTTGGGCTCTGTGCTGACAGCTCAGAGCCTGGAGCCTGCCTCGGATTCTGAGTCTCCCCGTCTCTAGGCCCCTCCCCTTCTCATGCTATGTCTCTCTCTGTCTCTCAATAGTAAATAAATGTTCAAAAAAAATTTAAAAAACATTACGTTCGGAGTGGGGATGAAACCCGAATCTAATCAATAATTATACGATAAAAATGGAAGCGAATTATCAGAATTCACGAAGACAGAATTTTAGATTTCTCGACATTCAAATATTTTATAGTTTGGGTGTTAAAACTTAGTTATACTGGGGTGCCTGGGCGGCTCAGTCAGTTAAGCATCTGACTTCAGCTCAGGTCATGATCTCGGGGTCTGTGAGTTCGAGCCCCGTGTCGGGCTCTCTGCTGTCAGCTCAGAGCCTTCAGATTCTGTGTCTCCCTCTCTCTCTGCCCCTCCCTGACTCATGCTCTGTCTCTCTCTGTCTCCCAAAAATAAATTAAAAAAAAAAAAAAACCCTTAGATATACTGAGCAAGCTCCATTAGAGCGAACTCACTTTCACCTGTTAACACATGCAGGCATATGGAAGGGGAGCAGAGTCAGCTACAGTATAAGCAGAAAACTCAGTTCCACAAGTCATCCTCAACTGAATGGAAAAGAGAAGATTCAGCATATCTACTCAGTCAGTAGAGAACAGAAGCAAGTATATAATTCAAACAGCCCTGCAGGAAGGAATATCAAATAGCTACCACAACCACGAATTGGCAATGAAATGTTGTTCCATATGGATCTAGCAAATTAATGCTAAAGGGAACTAAATATTCCATTTTATTATTGTTCATCTCATGCCTTTTATTTATTTTTTATCGAGGTATAGTTCACATACAATATTAGTTCCAGGTGCATAACATAGTGGTTTGACAATTATATTTTATCAAGTGTTCATCAAGATAAGTTTAGTTACTGTCACCAAAAGTAAACTATACCAATATTATTTACTAAATTCCCTATGTTATGCTCTTCATCTCTTTGACTTATTCATTTTTTATTTATTTTTTATTTTTTTATTTTTTTTTTACTTTTTTTTTTAACGTTTATTTATTTTTGGGACAGAGAGAGACAGAGCATGAACAGGGGAGGGGCAGAGAGAGAGGGAGACACAGAATCGGAAACAGGGTCCAGGCTCCGAGCCATCAGCCCAGAGCCCGACGCGGGGCTCGAACTCCCGGACCCCGAAATCGTGACCTGGCTGAAGTCGGACGCTTAACGGACTGCGCCACCCAGGCGCCCCGACTTATTCATTTTTTGAATAATTTTTTAAGTTTATTTTGAGAGAGAGAAAGAGAGATATTGCACATGTGCCATTGGGGGAGGGTCACAGAAAGAGAGGGAGAAAGATAGAATCCCAAGCAGGTTCCGCACTGTCAGTGCAGAGCCCATTGTGGGGCTCCAACTCAGGAACTGTGAGATCACAACCCAAGCTGAAGTTGGACACTGAACTGACCAAGCCACCCAGGTGCTCTATGGCATATTAATTTTTGACTGGAAGTTTGAACCTCTTAATCCCCTTCATCTATTTCACCTCTGGTAATCCCCCACCCTTCTGGCAATCACCAGTTTGTTTTCTGTATTTATTGTTGCTGTTGGTGGTGATGATGGTGGTTTGTTTTTGTTTTTTAGATTCCACATATAAGGAAATCACATGGTATTTGTTATTTTCTGTCTGACTGAGTTCACCTAGCACAGTATTCTTTAGGTTCATCTATGTCGCTGCAAATGGCAAAAATTCATTCTTTTTATGACTGGATAATATTCTGTTGTGTAGATAGATAGATAGATAGATAGATAGATGATAGATAAAGAAGATGTGGTGTATCTATCGATGCACACTTAGGTTGCTTTCATATCTTAGCTATTGTCAACAATGCTGCAATAAACATAGGGGTGCTTATATCTTTTTGAATCAGTGTTTTTGTTTTCTTCAGGAATATACCCAGAAATGAATCATATGGTAATTCTATTTTTAATTTTTTGAGGAACTTCCATACTGTTTCCCTTAGTGGCTGCACCAACTTACATTCCTACCAACAGTGCACAAGTGTTCCCTTTTCTCCACATCTTCATCAACACTTGATATTTCTTGTCTTTTTTTTATATTAGCCATTCTGACTGTGGTGAGGTGATATCTTATTGTGGTTGATTTGCATTTCTCTGATAATTAGTAATATTGAGCATCTTTTTATATATCTGTTGGCCATTTCTATAACTTCTTTGGAAAAGTGCCTATTCAGATCCTCTATCCATGTTTTAATTGGATTATTTGTTTTTTCAATGTTAGGTTATATGAATTCTTTATATATTTTGGATAATAGCCCCTTATCAGATATATCATTTGCAAATATTTTCTCCCATTAAGTAGGTTGCCTTTCTGTTGATTATTTCCTTCACTGTACAAAAGCTATTAGTTTGGTAGAGTCCCAATAGTTCATTTTTGCTTTTGTTTTTCTCGACTGGGGAGACCTAGCCAGAAAAATATTGCTAAAGCCAATGTCCAATGTCTACCTGTGCTTTCTTTAGGAAAATTTATGGTTTCAAGTCTCACATTTAGGTCTTTAATCCCTTTTGAGTTTACTTTTGTGTATGGTAAGAAAGTAGTATGTAAGAAAGTAGTCCAATTTCATTCTTTTGCATGTAGCTGTAAAGTTTTCCCAACACCATTTATTGAAGAGACTCTCCTTTCACCATTGTGTATTCTTGCCTCCTTCATTATGGAGTAATTGACCATACAAGCATGATCTTTTTTTTAAGTTTGTTTATTTATTTTTATTTTTTACTTTTTGAGACAGAGAGAGAGAGAGAGTGTGTGTGTGTGTACACGCAAGGGAGGGGAAGAGAGAGGGGGAGAGAATTCTAAGCAAGCTCTGCACTGTCAATGCAGAACCCAACATGGGGCTCAAATTCCTGAACTATGAGATCATGACCTGAGCTGAAACCAAGAGTCAGATACTCAATCAACTGAGCCACCCAGGGGTTCCAGCATGAGTTTATTTCTAGGCTTTCTATTCCTTTCCATTGATCTGTGTGTCTATTTTTGTGCCAGTACCTCACTGTTTTGACTACTAAAGCTCAGTAGTATAGTTTGAAACCTGGTATTATGATACCTCCAGCTTTGTTCTTTCTTGAGATTATTTTGACTCTTGAGGTTATTTGGCTTTTGTGGCTCCATATAAATTTTAGAGTTATTTGTTCCAGTTCTGTGAAAAATGTTGTTGGAATTTTGATGGGGATTACATGAAATCTGTAGATTGCTTTAGGTACAATGGATATTTTAACAATATTCTTCTAATCCATGAGCATGCTATGTTTTTACATTTATTTGTGTCTTCAATTTCTTTCATCAATTTTTTATAACTTAGAATATGTTTTTCATCTCCTTGGTTAAGTTTATTCCTAAGTATTTTGTTCTTTTTGATACAATTTTAAAGGGGATTGCTTTCTTAATTTATCTTTCTGTTATTTCATTATTAGTATATAGAAATAAAACATATTTCTTTATATTACTTTTGTATCCCATTACTTTGCTGAATGTCTTTATTAGTTCTAATAGTTTTTGTTGGTGTCTTTAGGGTTTTCTGTATATAGTATTACATTATCTGCAAACAGTGACAGTTTAACTTCTTCTTTACCAATATGGATGCCTCTTATTTCTTTTTCTTATCTGACTGCTGTGGCTAGTACTTCTAGTACTATGTTGAATACAAGTGGTGAGAGTGGAAATACTTGTCTTATTCCTGATATTAGAAGAAAACCTTTCAGCTTTTCACCATTGAGTATGATGTTAGCTGTTGGTTTGTCATATATGGTCTTTGTCATGTTGAGGTATGTTACCTCTAGATCCATTTTGTTGAGAATTTTTATAATAAATGGATGTCAAATTTTGTCAAATACCTTTTCTGCATCTATTGAGGTGATCATGTGATTTTATCCTTTATTTTGTTAATGTTGTTATCATGTTGATTAATTTGTGAATATTGAACCATCCTTGCACCCTGGAATAAATCCTACTTGATTGCAGTGAATGATCTTTTTAACATATTATTGATTTCAGCTTGCTAATATTTTATTGAGGATGTTTGCATCTATGTTCATCAGTGATACTGGCCTGAAATTTCCTCTTTTTTTTTTTTTTTTTTTTTGTAGTATCTATGGTTTAATTATCAGGTTAAAACTGGCCTCATAGAAGGAATTTGTAAGCTTTCCTCCCTCTTCTGCTTTTTAGAATAGTTTGATAAGGATAGATATTAACTCTCCTTTAAATGTTTGGTAGAATTCACCTATGAAGCCATTTGGTCCTGGACTTTTGTTTTTTGAGAGTTTTTAAATTATCAATTCAATTTTGTTATGAGTAATTAGTCTGTTTAGATTTTTTATTTCTTCCTGAATCAGTCTTGAAAGATTATATGTTTCTAGGAATTTATCCATTTCTTCTAGGTTGTCCAATTTGTTGGCATAATTTTTCATAGTGATCTCATACTTTTTAAAATATTTAGTCTCATTTACTTGTTTCTCATTTTAATTTTATTTATTTGAGTCCTTTTTCTCTCCATCTTGATGAGTCTATCTAAAGGTGTATAAATTTTGTTTACCTTTTCAAAGAACCAGGTCTTAGTTTCACTGAGCTTTTCTGTTGTTTTAGTCTCTATTTCCTTTATTTCCCCTCTTTTCTTTATTATTTCCTTTCTTCTACTAACTTTCAGCTTTGTTTTTCTTTTTCTAGTTCCTTTAGATGTAATGTTATATTGTTTAAGATTTGTCTTATTTCTTGAGGTACGTAGGCCTGTAATGCTTTAAAATTTCCTCTTAGAATTGCTTTTGATACATCCTGAAGATTTTGAACCATTGTGTTTCCATGTTGTTTCCAGGTATCTTTTTAATTTTCTCTTTAATTTATTTGTTGACCCATTTGTTGTTTAGTAGCATGTTGCTTAGCTTCCACATATTTATGTTTTTTCCAGTTTTTTTCTTGTAATTGATTTCCTAGTTTCATACCATTGTTATTAAAAAAGATGCATAATATGATTTCAATATTCTTAACTTTATTGAGAATTATTTTGTGGCATAACATGTGATCTGTCCTGGAAAATGTTCCCTGTGCAGTTGAAACAAATGTATACTCTGCTATGAGTATTCTTTAATATATGTTTATTTATAAGAATATAAATTTTATTTTATTAATGAATTTCCCCACTCAATGTATCACCACAACTTGGTACATTAGTTTCCTATTGCTGCTATAACAAGTTACCACAAGCTTAGTGGGTTAAAATAACACAAATTTATTCATACAGTTTGGAAGTCAGAAGTTCAAAAACAGTCTTACTTGGGTAAAAGTCGAGTTTTGGCAGGGCTGGTTCCTTCCGAAGGCTCTGCAGGGGAAACCATTTCCTTGCCTTTTCCATCTTCCGGAGGCTGCCTTTTTTGTTTGTTTGTGTCTCCTTCCTCATATTCAAAGCTCATTACTCCAATCTCTGTGTCCTCACTACGTCTCTTCTCTGACTTTTCTGCCTCCATTTTATAAGTACCCTTGTGATTATATTGGGCCCACCTGCATAGTCCAGGATGCTCTTCCCATCTCAAGATCCTTAACTCAGCCCCATCTTCTTTGTAATGCAAGGTAATATATACACAGGTCCTGGGGATTAAAATGTGGGAATCTTTAGGGAAACCATTACACAGTTAGATTAGTATTAAATAATTAAGTTAAATGTGAGGAAAGATAAGAAAATGAGGAAAGTCTTTCAGTAACAACAAAAAAGAATTATTGCTAAGAGATTCCTTCGAAACTTCCGAGTGTTTCATCTTGTTTTGAGCTAGCAAGCGAGAAGTGTAATAACACCCTATGAAAATAACATATAATTCTAAAGATCTGAATGTGTTCTTCAAAAGGAAAACTGTCCACTTAATATATATAGCCATGAAGAAGCAAAATACAACTTCACTTTTACAGGTTGCTGCTTTCGGAACAAGCAAGTAAGCAAGCAAACAAACAAAAAACAGTTTTGTTTTTTAAAAGTATCCAGAATCTAAAAGCAGAAATGAAGCCAACAGCATTAGCAAAAGCACCCAGTCTGCAAAGGGTACAAGGAATCAGCCATGGCAAGTGCAACAGGGCAACAGCGAATAGGCTGAGCTGTCCATTTATTGTAACATAGAGTCAGCATGAGGCTCTTATAATCTCCACCAAGTGAGGTAATGATACTGAGGCCATCAGTAAGCTGCTAGGGAAAGAATACAAGGGAAGAAGTCAATGGATCCAAGAGTTTGATATATGAGAAACAAGAAACCAACTGTGGCTAGCATTTTTTGTTATTCTGTAACACAGGTAAAATCAAAAATCTGTGATTACATGCTGCTGGTGGCATCCTGCCTGAAAAAGCAGCTCAGTGTGAGAATTACTAAGTGCCTCTTGCCTGAGAACAAAAGTGAAGCAAGAGATAACCCAGTATTTCAGACAGTATCACTTCCTTAAGGGAGAAAGCACAGGAAAGTAAAGTCAACTCTGACTAAAGATGTTCTGGACACTAAGAAACAAGACGAAATGAGTGAAAACATTTCTAAAATATCTTTTCCTAGATGCATGAGGAGTTAGAATACATGTGAGATTTAGGCCACAGCATCTGCGTGTGTCTGTGATCTCTACACATTTTCCTATCTTTGTGAAAACAGTGTCTAATATCCTCAACAAATAGTGCCAATATTATAATGAATTATGAGTGCAGTTCATGCCTATTCTTAAAGATGTAGATGTTTATTTCTGTGACACTGTTTTTGCAGGAAAACAGATGCACCTTTTCGATACAAATATAGGTATAACCTTGCCTATGATGTCCATGTAATCTTTAGCAATGACTTTACATCACCTTAAAAGGAAGGGGAGGGTTGTAATTAAGAGGGCAAGCTATAGAATCAGATCTAGAATTGAATTCCATCTCTGTTACGTAAAACTTTTTTTTTAAGTTTGTTTATTTTGAGAGAGACAGAGACAGCACAAGTGGGGGAGAGGCAGGGAGAGAGCGAGAGAAAGAGAATCCCAAGCAAGTTCTGCACTGCCAGTGCAGAGCCTCATGAGGGACTTGAACCCATGAGATCATGACCTAAGCCAAATCCAAGAGTGACTGAGCCACCCAGGTGCCCCTGTTGCTTAAAACTTTTAAAATCCAGATTCCTCATTTGTAAACTATGGTTAAAGCCACATTGCTTTAAGAACCAAAGGACATGAACATTCTGAAATACTTACATAGCGGTTGGCACGTAGAACACAAAACAAAACAGGGTAGCTGTTAACAGCAACAGTAATGAAGCACAAGAATAAACAAGTAAAGAAACTAAACGTTACCTCATAACTTTTGAATAAGAGTTATATTCCCATTCAAGTACCTAAAACAAAAACAAAGCTGGGATAATTTTTGAGCTTTAGTGGAGGGTTTTTAAATATTTTCTAACACAAAGTCTTATTAAATAAAGTGGTTTGAAAAAAATCAGCCCAAAATTTTAAGCACATTTTTGCTTTCATTTTTTCATTTACCAGGATTATGTTGATGTAAATTGTCCAAATGAGCGTCTGAAAATGTACTTAATTATCCTGTGTATTTTAAATCTTATTCTATGTATATTAGAAGGACGGTGTCATAAAATTACATAGCTGGCAAAGACTTGAAGGTAATTATTTCCATTTCTTCATTTAACTATGATGGTACAAGGCTCAGAAATATTCAGAATTGTCCTCGTTGCCCAGATAGCAAGGTGGAGAGTCAAAATGGCAATGACAGCCTTCTCACTTCCAGTCCAGGGCTTTCCCCACATGAGGTTGCTCCACACAGAGGACATATACAATGTGCTATCTGAGACTATCCTTATTAATAAATCTTTGTGTGCGGGGAGGGAGTGAGCATTGGGTATTTCTATGGAATAAACTGAAATGCCTTTGAAGATTTGTTGGACACTTAATTGGGGAGCATAAGGTGTAATTCTCATGTCTCTTCCTCCTCAAAGTCATCGTTGAAGTATCTTTTGTGAAGAGTGAATATATTTTTACATAAACACACACATACACATATATGTAAGATATGTATATATAATACACACACACACACACACACACACACACACACACACGCAAATGTATCAGTTAGGACCCTGTCTCCACAGTGGCTTGTTTAAAAAAGACTTACACATTAGTTAGAATTGAATTCTGAAAATATTTAGCAAGGGTTTGTATGTTCCCTGCAAACCAAACCCTCTGTCTTTATTGTACTGAGCTCTCTTAGTAAACAGGTATTTATAGAAGGCTATACACTTAACTTGTCAATATGATAAATTAGATAGTCTCTTGTTATGTTAGTTCCAATAAAGAAAGTCAACTTAAAGTTAATAACGACATTAAAGGAACTACCAGAAAGTAGAGAAATGTACATGACAGTTTTCAAAATTGCTGACATTTCACATATTTCTCTAAGTTTTCTTCATTGTGGTATAAACTACAAAAACTAATCGAGTTATGTGGAAAACGTTAACATTTTGGATACTTTGATATTTATGGTATTCCTAAAAAAGACTGTATGAGATAAATAGTGGCTACACAGCTCTCCCTTTTAGATTTCTTTTCTAAAAAAGAGGGAGAGGAACATTTAAACCATGAACTATTACCAAATCTTCAATTTGATCTTCAAAAATATTTTCAATTTCAAAAAGTAAATTACTAAGTTAGAGAACCTTGAGAGAAGAAGGGACATTTATATTAAGGATCTGGGCGAAGTCTGAGTATTTCTCAGTCTTCGAAGCAAGTGAAGTTAAACCCTTACTTGGAGAATCTATTTCAATCCACGTCTTATTTTTTTACCAGTTCTGACTTGGAGCAGGAGAGGGAAATAAATTTTATACGGTTTTAAAAATCACTTTGCAATTTATGAATCTAGCCTACATAGTATGAGCAAAATGAATATATAAAAAAAATCAACTGTGTATCTGCATCTACATCTTTATATCTTTATTTCTATAACCAGATCCATATATCTGTATCTATCGCTCCCCTTTGCCAGCAAGTGTCTACATCTGGTATCCCTATTTCTTCCCGGAAGTGGGGACAAACTGGAAGACCTAGAATGGGACAAAAGCTGGAGTCACAGGTATCGCAGCTCTAAGATCTCCGGAGTGAACAGGCCCAGAGAGTGTTAGGAGAAACAGAGCAGCCTAAAAAGCAGGCAAGCCCAAGCCCCTGGGCAGTTTCACTTCCTCAGGGCGCCCTCGCAAGGCCTCGTGGTGACCCTGTGGCCTGAGCCCACGGGCTGCGTTTCCGGGCCCTGCGGCCAGACCCGCCCGCGGTGGGCTGACGAAGGGGGGCGTCTAGAGACGATCTCGCCGAGAATCTCGGGCAGCAGAGTCCTGCCCGCAGGCTGCCTGGCTTCAGCCGCCGCGATGCTGCCTGCAGCGTCGGGCCGGGCGGGCGGGAGCCGGGAGCGGGCCCCCTGCAGCCCAGCGCCCCCAGGTGGGTGTTCGCGCGTGCGGGCGGCGGGAGGGCGAGGCCGGCCGCGCGGCTCCAGGGCTCGGCGGAGACTGCGCGCGCACCCTTCGGCGATCATTGCGCTCGGGCTGCTGACGCCCGCGCGCGTAGGGAACTGGGGCACCGGAGCTGCCCCTTTCTTCCCGCCGCGTCTGCCGCTCGGCTGGCGACCGGGCTCCAACTGTAATGGGGGTGGGGGGGCCGGGGGGGGGGGGGGGCTCTGGAGGGGCGGTCTGTCCGGGATGAAGTGGGAGCGCCTCTCGTTCGTCCCGTCAAAGTCCGCAACTTCGGAGTGCCTGGAACTTTCCAGAGCGCGTGGGACAGGGCCCTCTAGTTTCTCCAGGCACCTTGGAATGGGTTTTAAAGTTAAGCGCGTGTTTTAAAGTTCTGCGTCATCCTAAAAATTGTGTCAACATTTTTTTTTTTTTTTGCAAAACCGCTTGTCCGGTTTACCTGCCCAGCCTTTCAGAATCCAACCCGGTAAATTTCTGGGATGGGCTGGGATCCGTTTAGCGGACGGATTACTCTGGGTAGAGACCCCTCACTCCGCAGATTTTGCTACCTTGGTCAAAGGAGAAGCAGTCAATGTGGTTGAATACATAAATGGATGTTAAGGCAGTTGTACTCAGTTCTTTTTGAGTGTTTTAAATGGATTTGTGAACTAATGATTATAAAGTGTCCAGTTTTGAAATAAAAAAAGGCTTCACTTGGGTATTAAGATTACTGGAGTTGTTCACAGTGAGAAATGCAACAAGAAAATCTGAAAATAGTAATTAGCCGAATAGAATTCTTCATAGCTTCCTAGCATTTTTAAAGGTCATGCTGCTTCTCTTGGATAGTGTGCCTGTTTGACAAATACATTTTAAAAGACTGCGTTTCTTAAAATGGGAAGCATGTTTGTGACGATTTAAATGAGAAGAAAAAAATTAGAGCCCACGATATCTTGATGTGCTAACATTTATGATTTCAGCTTAACAATTTAGTTAAATAGAATGGGCTACGATTTGTTCAAACTTCATGATTGAACGGTTTAGCCAGAAAATGACTTTTATTCCCCTCGATAGTCAGGTAATACTTTGAGGGACTTGCTATTGTGAATACTGCTAGAGTGATGCGACCCAGTATTTAGTTCTGATTATTCCTGTGCCTCCTGTGTGATTTCCGCCATCTCCTTTGCTCCTTCCCAAGGTGGTATTTATCACTTGCTTCATTTACCTCCTTTGGCCAAGGTAATTACATTTTTTTCTTATAAGGAGCTGACTTTTGGTATTAACCCATGCCTATTCCTAGGCATGAGTTGTCTTCCACGAGTAGTTCTGATTAATTCTTCTCATATATGGAGAGCTTTTTTGTGTGTCCTTTCTGTCTGCTTTGGACAAATGTTACCACAGCATGGTAGATTTTAGCTTAATGGGGCACGTTGTGGTGAAATTAGTTCACTGCTTCATTTTAGAGAAGAGAAAGCTGAGACCCAAGTAGTGATTTTCCCATGGTCACATAGCTAATTATTATTTGAAGATCATCTATTCATCACTTCGCCAACAACCTTTTATCCCCCTACAAAAGTTGTGTAGTTATATGAGTATAAAATGGTAAACACTGTGAGTATCCAACTTGTCTTTTAATGGAAGCAGGAAGGATATGATACCCAGTACTAAAACAATGTAAAAATAGGCATAGTGGATGAAAATTCCATTTAGAAATGTATTTTTCTGGTTTATGTTTAACTAGATACTGGCCACCAATGTCCAAATGAGAAATTCTTTCTTTGCTTTATTCCAAACCTAGTGATTTTAGAAACAAATTTAACTACTACCTTCAATAAGGACTGTTTCTTTATTAAAGCACAGACTGTTCCCCACCCCGTAGTTTTTGTGTATTTTTTATTAATATTATTTGATGCCTTTTATGAAGGGAGTTAAATAAATAATTAGCTTAAAAACAAATCATCTGGGGCGCCTCTGTCAGTAAAATGTCAGACTTCGGCTCAGGTCAAGATCTCAAGGCTCCTGGGTTTGAGCCCCGTCGGGCTCTGTGCTGACAGCTCTGAGCCTGGAGTGTGCTTTGGATTCTGTGTCTCCCTGGGTCGCCTCCCCTCCCCTGTGCACTTGTGCTCTCTCTCTCTCTCCCCCCCCCCCTCAAAAGTAAACAGTAAAAAATTTTTAAAAAACCCAGCAGGCATCTACCGTGATTCACCGTGTGCTCGATGCTTATGTATAACTTGTGAGAGACACAGTTTATCTGGGTCTCTCTCTCTGTCATGAAGTTCTTGAAGATTTGAAGCTTTTTATTCTGTCTTCAGTCTTCTAACATAGCAAATAACCTTGAATTCTCCTTCCAAGAAAATACCTTGGTTCTTGTTGTGGCAACGGGTGAAACTTGCCTTCTTCAGACCAGCTGGAAATGTTCAGATAAGGTTGCTTTTGCTGAGATTTTAAAAGAGAGGTAGCTCTGTTAGGGCGTTTTCATTTTAACAGGAATAATCCTGTACTATCTAATGCTTAGGGTTCCAGACTTAAACAGCAGTGTATGTGGTGTGTGCTTGGAGAATCAGGGGGAACTTTTTCACCACATCTATCTGAACACATTGTAGGTGATCATGCCCTACTTTTGAAGGCCTATGGACTCCGATTGCCTCACATCAGTCCAGCTTTATTGATTATTTGCTGTTCAATCTTAGACATATAACTAAATCTGTTATTACCTCAGTTTATCCATTTAAAAAGCAAAAGTGGAGACAATAATAATCCTTATTCAAAAGAGTCTTTTTGAGGATTGGAAGAGGAAATACACGCGAAGTGATTTTCAGGGTGCCAGAGCAAATAGTAATTGCTTAGTACATGTTAGCTATTATTTTAATTCTTGGGTCATTGGTCAATAGTGTAATATTTACATATAAAAGATAGAGTTTTTTTGGAGAAAACAAACTCTGTTTATGGAGAAAATAAAATAAAATTGGGGGAAAACTTGAATGAAGCCATCAAGTTCCCACGTGAAACAAATTAGGGCATATGGCTTCCTGTAGAAAGATAGTGCTATATCCTTGGGGAAATATTGTGGGTAATAGTTGTGAGGAGAAAAAAAAAACCCCACAGTGAGAAGAACTAAGGATAGAGTGATTAAAAGGGCATTAGACTAGGGCATTTACAGGAAAGAATAAAATGGGAATGATTAAGACAAATTGAGAGCATGTTTTATTTACCCATATCACAGTACCAGTTATGATCTAGTTAAAAAATACAAATATATGTGAAAAAGTAAGCACCAAACTGAAAATTATGGGATCATTCATTGAATTATAACAAGATGGAGAATCTACCCAAATATTTACTGCTTGGTTAAAAAAAATCCAATGTAAAGAATATCATTCCTGCCAAATATAAGTCACACGTTTTAAGAATTTAAATAGCTGTTACCTGATTACCTAAGTTACAGTTGCTATTTTATTACTTTATATATTATGTAATATCATACAGTAATTTTAGAGACAGCTATGAAATAAGAATAGGAAGGGCAAACATTCCAGAAGTTATTATTTAAAAATAAGCTGTTATATGGCCTTGTAATTCTTTCCTATTCTAAATATAAAGAATAGTATCCAAGTTTCACTGCAGACATTGAAATAGTCCGGGTGGTAAAAATACCAAATATTATATGGAATTATACCCCCTTTGTATTTATTTTTCACTCAGATAAAAAGAATGATTTTTTTTTAGACATTTACCACTGAATAGAAATGTCTTTGTTGTTTTCAAGTGCTCCTCACTGAAATAATCCAGAAAGACCACTTTCCTTTATAATCCTAAGAAGTGATTTATCAATGCCTTACGTATGGTCTTTTACAAGATTTCCTTTGTATCCAATTAATTAAAATAAGTTATGTTTTATCATACTCTGTCATCTTTTCCTTTCTTTTAAGCTCTTCTGCTTTTCTGTATTAGTAATTCCCATGCTTCATTTTTTATGTGTTCTGCTTTATAAAGAAGACATACTAAAAAAGTACAAGAATAATTTCTGACTTGGAATTTCATTTGCCATGTGCCTCATTTTGGGGTTATGATCCATGCTGAAGACTAAGCATCATCCTTTGATTAGGATCAATATTTTCACTCTTTTTTTTTTGTTGTTGTTCTAATATAGCCATAGAAAGGATCATGCCTAACTGTCAGAAAAATAACATAGTGTCAAGACCACTTGAAGTTTTGGCCTTCTTTTAATAGCTGCCACTAATTGTGTTACTACTTTGAATTCATATGATATGGATGTCACATTACCTTGATAGGTGAGAGCATCAAATTAGCACCTACTCTGAACAAGAAGTTATATGGTTCAGTATAATTATATGAAAATATTTAATAATTCATTGTGTTATTTCATTTCCTACAAGAACTTGTCTAAACTATTAAAGTTGTAACTTCCAAGTCATCATATCTTTTTAGGAAGAGTTTAGAGAGCAGAGAAATACATCAAAGATGTGGGAAAGAAACATACCACATCAAAGTGGTATGATTCTGTAAAATCATGTCACTAGAATGACAACTTGTAGAGTATTTCTTGTGACTGTGCAAAATCCCTAAGGATTACACATTTTCCTCATTGGTTGATCACATTTTATTTAGATTTAATAGACTGATTAAAAGTTTCAGGAGACAACTGCATTTTTAGTACAATTAGTGAACTACTGCATCACTAATGAGAAAGTCAGTGAGATAAAATTGAGGCAAAATTCTACCTTTATTTCAGTTAATGAGATAATTTCCTTAATTCTCTCCTCACTTGTCAATAAAAGTTTAAAACTTTCACTACTCCAGGCACTTATCTATAGACTGAGAACCATCCTTTATCATGTCCTATCCATCCGTGCTCGTGTTAAATGGGTAAAACCGTGGGTCATTCAGATTCCTGGAAATAGTCACTTGGGTCAAGTATAGGCATTTAAGAGGCAGCTTGCTGCCTTTGCTTACTGGCCAGTGATGTGTGTTGTCTGCTTTTACAGATTTGTTGGACTCAACAAAGCCTTTCTTTCCTTTCAAACAAGAGATAATAAGACTGTTGTCAGTGGAAGGGGGAAGGATAATGTTTAATGACACACAATAGAGGATGACAGCCAGTTGACTCTTGTCCCCGATGGATCATTAGCAAGATGAATGGAGAGAATTAAGGAGGACTGAAAGAGGGAGTAGTCTTAGTTTCTGACTTTCCGTTTCCAGGCCACCTGCACTTGTTTTTCTGATCTGGTCTCCATAAGATGACTGTGGTATCTTTACACTCATATTCTTTTTAGGTAAGGTAGTTTGAATGAGTTTCTCTTTTTTTGGAGGAAAAAAATACATGTGGGGCTAGAATACCTGCATTTCTCAAATACTGTCTCTTTTGTTTCCATAAGCTTCTTCCCTTTTAGAGAGTTATTGTTAAGATGATGTCTATTCTGCATCTTTCATCGCAAGTTAAACAATCTGTGAATTAGGTCTTTTATGCACTGAGAATAGGATGCCTTCTAAATCTAGTGGTTCTCCTGATAAGAATATTTGGAGTTATCTCACTTGATTACTGAAATTGAAGAAAATCCATGCAGTTATTTTTGTCTCTAAACTTAAAGCCCCTGGAGTTGGTGAGGAAATAATTCACTCAAAGGTTAATATTCTAAGAGTTAAGCACGATTAAGAAGTTTAGAATTTTGAATTATATAGTTATAAAATTGTATTATCATAAAATTACAATAGTGTTTTTTAATAGTTTTAATAGGATGTTTTTACTTCCTTAAAAATTGATAGCATATTACTTCTAGCAGATTTTAAAAATGTATTTAAATCAAGGCCTACAGAGAGAATGCTTATGACATTTAATCTTAGTCAAGGAGAAAGAGGAGGTATAAAAGTAGCATAATTTACTAGCTAGTATCGCAGTCCCTCTGGGGGATTAAGTTTTTGAAACTTAAAGCCAGCTGAGAAATCAACATTTATTAAATGAACCATACTCTTCCCAGTAAACTGAAATACAGTTGATGCTTAAGCAACAGGAATTTGAACTGTAAGGGTCCACTTATACATGTTTTTTGTTTTTTAATAAATACAGGATAATACTGTAAGTGTATTTTCTCTTCTGCATGATTTTGTTGATATTTTCTTGTCTCTAGCTTATTTTATTGTAAGAATATAGTATATAATACATACAACATATAAAATTTGTGTTAATAGACTATTTATGCTATTGAAAAGGCCTCCAGTCAATAGTAGGCTATTGGTAATTAAGTTTTGGGGGAATCACAAGTTATAGGAGGGTTTTTGACTGCATAAGGGGTTGATGCCTCTAACACCCACATTGTTCAAGTGTCACCTATTCCATTTTTGCCATACCACAAAGTCTCATGTATCCTGGAATCTGCATTCTGAATTGTCTATTCTGTTCCACTCATGTATTTATTTCCAAGCCAATATCTGCTAAGGAAAGTTCTCCTGAGGGATCTTCTTTATTTGATTTTATTTTTTAATTTCTTTTAATGTTTAATTTTGAAAGAAAGAGAGAGAGAGAGAGACAGAGCATGAGTGGGGGAGGGGCAGAGAGAGAGGGAGACACAGAATCCGAAGCAGGCTCCAGGCTCTGAGCTGTCAGCACAGAGCCCAACACGGGGCTCAAACTCATGAACTGTGACATCATGACCTGAGCCAAAGTTGGACATTTAACCTACTGAGCCACCCAGGGTGCCCCCTGAGGGATCTTCTTTTCCATAATTTTCTTATTTAAGAAATCCCATAAATTTCTTATTTATTATTAGTTTTTCATTACTTACATTAAGAGGTTATTTTATCTACTGTTCCCCCTTCCATGAAACAATTGGAATATTGTGTAACACTTGATTTGGAGACATTTAATGAAAGCAATCTAGCCATTTTAGGCAGAAAGAACTTTGATATAGGAAATTAGCTTTTACATATTTGGTGTAAAGGATTTGGGAGCGATCTCTAGTCTGGACCACCAGGAATAATCTTCCTAACTAGGCTATGGGAACCAGTATTCCTAAGTGGCCAGGGGCATCTGCTGTTTTATAACCTGGGGAATCAGGAAGAACGAGCTATTGGCACCTGAAAGAGACTGGTGCCAGGATCCCAAGAATTTCTGGCTCATGAGCCATCTCCTATTTGCTGGATCTGCACCAATAAAAATAGATGCCTTTCATTGCACTGGAATTGTATTATATTTATATACTTATTTGGGGAGAATCAACTTTAAATGCTATTAAATCTTCTATTGGATTAATTTGAGTAGAAAATTCTGTGTATAAAAGGTCCTAGGTTTCAGAAGAAATATATAGTAACTTGGTTTATTTAAACCACATGACGAAGTTGGAAACTTTCCACTCACTCATGTTATAACCACATGAAAGTTGAACTTTCCTGTTGTGGTTCTATGAGTAAATGTAACATGTAACAAGTAAATGAGTAAATGTAACAAGAGTTTGCTTTCTATATTTAAAATGTCTTTGCAGGTAAATGAATTTTCTCACAAAATTTATTCTTTGAATCATTAATTGTGACCTTTGCATTAATATTATAGGAAGGAAAATATCTAATGTTTTATTAGTTTTAAACAGTATAAGATGTTACAATGAAAAAAAAGCATGCACAACCTTTTTAAAGGAATTTTGTTAATGTTTTATTTATTTTTGACAGAGAGACAAGAGTGTGAACGGCAGAGAGGCAGTGAGAAAGGGAAACACAGAATCCAAAGCAGGCTCCAGGCTCTGAGCTGTCAGTACAGAGCCAGACTGGGGGCTTGAACTCACGAACACGAGATCATGACCTGAGCTGAAGTAGGAAGCTTAATTGACTGAGCCACCCAGGTGCCCCTTAAAAGAAATTTAAGATAGATCTTTGGATATACATATAGAATTGCAGTTTAAATATATCAAGATTTTTATTGTGTTACAGAGCAGTCACCTATTCTCCTAATCTCTCACCTGTTTTCCTATACATTTTTCCAATTTAACACCGTAAATATATTTTAAAGATAACTAAATATGTCTATGTTTGTGGATTAATTCTCTATATCAATATCTGTAACTATTCATATCAACTCAAATATGGAAACTGTCACTTATTGTGTGATTTTAAACAAATTACTCATCTAAAATCCAATTTCTTGGGGAACCTGAGTGGCTGGCTCAGTCAGTTAAGCTGTGGACTCTTGATTTCAGCTCATGTCATGATCTTATGGTTTGTGAGATCGAGCCCCACTTAGAGCTCCACGCTGAGAGTGCACAGAGCTTGCTTCTGATTCTCTCTCCCTCTCTGTCTGCTCCTCCCCCACTCATGCTTACTCTCTCTCCAAATAAATAACTTAAAAAAATTCTAAAATCCAATTTATTTATATCTGAGATAAGAAACATATCTATTTTTGATATAATTGAATGTAGTTCTGTCTGAAAAATGCCTGGAGCATTTATAGCAGGCGCTTAGCAAACGGCATATATTAATACCTTCAGTATTCAAATTTCACTTTTATTAGATGGAATGTGTTTACATGATTCCTTGTCTGTATTTCTGGTGTCACATATGAATCTCAAGATTGAGAGCTTCATGTAAATGTCCTTTTTTGTTCTCCTGTTTAACCTTTCTAATTGTTCTATTAAACACAATAATATCTCAAACACGTTTCTCTGGTTATTCTCTACAGATTGAACTGGATGAAACCTATGGTCTGCCAGGAAAACAAATTATGTAATTTTATATGTGAAACTGTGTTTTGTCTTCAGGGAAACTAGTTAATGGGTAAAGAACAGTTTTCTCCCATTTTGAGAATTCAGTTTTTAAAATAATTAATGTTTATTTATTTTTGAAAGTGAGAGAAAGAGAGAGAGAGAGAGAGAGAGAGAGACAAAGCGCAAGCAAGGGAGGGGCAGAGAGAGAGGGAGACACAGAATCTGAAGCAGCTAGGCTCCGAGCTGTCAACACAGAGCCCGATGTGGAGCTCGAACTCATGAACCATGAGATCATGACCTGAGCCAAAGTTGGGCGCTTAACCGACTGAGCCGCCAGGCGCCCCAAGAATTTTACATCATATTCTTTTAAAATAAAAATGTGATTAATTTTCATTTATTTATTCTTGAAGATTTAGCCTACAACTATAAAGTATATTATCATACATCCTCTCTGCCCCTCCCTGCAAAGAAGAAAACCAACACACACACAAAAACTGGATAATAGCGGATTCAAAGTCTCTTAGCTTTTGGGATGAAGGCATTTCTAATACCATACAAGTAAAAATAACAGTTGATTTAGTTATATAAGTAAAGATTTAGTGATATCTTCAGAATTGCTTGAATTATGTCTAAGCAATTTACTCCTAATAGAGTATAAATGTATATAATGTCTCACTTAGATCTTTCAGGGTCCAAAGAATAATAGGAAGGTTCTCCTAAGCAAATTTCTGGTTGAGAGTAACCTATGGGTAATTAGAAAGCACGTGTAATTATAGAAAGAAAGGGAGAGCTTTTCTATTTCGTTTGTGAGGACCAGTCTGCTGTGAAGTTAGCTATTAACACATATTTCATTCCTGCTTCTGCTTAGGAGAATATAGAAGATTCATTAAAAAGTATGTTCATATTTCATTTTATTACGTTAAAATATTTTATTGCTTTATGACTCCTTAGAACAATTTTCTCAATTGGTACATATAAAAACCTAGGCTCCTCATTCTTTAGGTAATTCTGTTACAAGACCTCTCTGTACTCATGATGAAAAGAGGAAAGAACATTTGGTAATACTTGCAGCATAGTAGGTGCTCTGTGATTGATAATTGTCATGCCCGTTGCTAGGTGAAAATGGTGGGCCACGTGGGAGATTATGAAGGGTGATTCATAATTTCTCTTACCTGATGGCCAATACCTGGAAAACCTGAGCTCATGCTTCCAGGGCTTTCTTTTTTTAGTACTGTGCTGTTCAATCTGTATTGTGTACCATATGTGTTCCTTGGAGAAAGTGTTCTGTGAAATAAGTTTTGAATGTGCATAGTGGGACATTCTGATAAATTTCTGCAACTATGTATCTTCAGTTTTCTCTAATCCAATATTTCACGAACATATTTAACCATGGAATGCATTGTCATCTGAACACTGGTAGAGAAAGAGGGTTTTTTGCACCACGTTTTCATCCCTGTTAAATGGCAAGTAGTTCTTGAGAGGATGGTTCTTTCAAGCCCGAGATCGGTAACACTGCTTTTTGTGCGATTTCCTCAGCTCTTGGGCCTGGCCATCTTTTGAATGAGAGGGAGGTGGACATATAATAAGAATAGAAACAGAGGACGGTATACAGTAGGGAAAATGGCATTGACAGGTTGAGTAAGACACACACAATATGCCTGTTTCTTTAATTCCCTTATGATTAATTCTAACTATTCAAATGAGAGCTTTGATTATGAGATGTGTTAGAGAAAATAGGAATAAAATCAGAAGGGGATTATCTGTTGGGGAAAGTAAAGTAGGAATGAAATGAAACTGGGAACATGTGTAAGGCATTCTAAATATAAGAATATTTTGGACTGTGTGTGTTCACGCAGTTGGTATTTCAATAGCATGTATGCATCTCAACTGATTTTGCAGGTATTTTCATTTGTCAGACTATGTAAACCTGCCACTGTGTGAATAATCATGTAAGCTATGTAAGTGACCTCACATTGTTCAAAAATTGGCATATTATTCATCAGAATATTCCAAAAATAATATCAATTTGACTACTTGGATGTAACCAGGTTGTTTCCATGTTAGAAATGTGTGTCAGTGAAACACACGTTTGAAGCAAGCATATAGGTTATTAGAAGTCACCCAAATAAATTATTGCTGAAATATTTTCCTAATGGAAAAAACAGTAACTGATACAAATGCAAATAATTTAAACTGACAATTTTATGTCTTGGAGACTGGCTAACAGTTCAGGTAAGCAACACTACTATGACAGTGACTTTTATTATTCTGATAGATCCGGATGCTCTTGAAAGGAAGGCGTAGCCTCTGGCATCCATTCAGCAGAGGTAAGCGCATTAAGAGATGTTTGCTGATTAGCTAGTAGCACAGGAGTGACAGTAAAGTAGCCAGTTAAATTTATGAAAAAAAGGATAAATGAAGTCGTTGCCATTTCTGAATGCCCTATTGCTGGGGTGTAAATCTAGCCTCAGATAATAACAACCCTGGCTTTGGCTTTCTTTTTCAAATTGGTTTGCAGAAGAGCTTTCTTTGATTATGACAAAAAGTATTAAAAATTCACAAAACCTGTCACACAAAGATAATTTAGGGCATTTTCCAATATTAAATTAACTTTTAATCTGATAACAAGTAGTTTAGTTATTTTTACTAAAATGTCTATAACCTTTTAATATAACTTAGCGTATTAAAAAATCTTCTGGGGCAAGTAGAAAAACTATGATTAGGGTAGAAAAGTGAATGAAATTTAATACCCTCCATTTGTATCTGGAAGATGAAATAATTTTATTATCCTTTTTCTAGAATAATACATACACGTAATTGAAAATATGTAGAGTGACTAAAAAATAGGAAAAAACACAGTGTATATACTTCTACTTTTTATTTTTCTATGTTTACTTTTAACAGTTTTACTTGTTCAGCTTTCTAGTGGTAATATATTTACTATTTGTGTATGCACTTTAAAGTCACATTTGCTTGGCTATTTGGTGACCTGTCATTTATAAATATTTCAATTTTGCTCTCCATATAAATTATTGCACAATGTTTAAAACAAAAGGAGAATCCACAGTGATTTTTTTGGATAAAGAATAGATCATTATCCATACAAGAATATTATTAATCTAAAGAAAGACTAAACAGTTTTTAATAATATAGGAAATATTTTTCCATTGCACTGGATTTGAAGCCAAAAAAGCACATGACCACCTAATGGCTCTGTCACTAATGAACGCTGTGATCGCTGTGATGCCCAGGAGACATTATGTATATTGATGATCATATTAATTATTTATGAGAATGATTGGCTCATAATAGTAGTTCAATTAGTATCTATTATTTTAAGAGAATAACACTGCAGAAATTAAAATTGCTTTCTCTTGGGACACCTGGGTGGCTCAGTCAGTTAAGTGTTCAACTTAGGCTCAGGTCATGATCTCACAGTTCGTGAGTTCGAGCCCCATGCGGGGCTCTGTGCTGACAGCTCAGAACCTGGAGCCTGCTTTGGATTCTGTCTCCCACTCTCTCTGCCCCTCCCCCACTCACACTCTTGCTCTCTCTCTCTCTCCCAAAAATAAATAAACATTAACAAAATTAAAATTGCTTTCTCTGGGCATTTAGGATTGAGGATATTTGTCAAGAAAGAGTGGACTAATGCCTTCATTATCTTATGCCAGATTAATTATCCTTCATCATTCACTCTTCAAACATGTATTCCTGATCTGTGCTGGGCTCAAGAAATACATAAAAAGGTAGCTCCAGCCTTCAGGGACTGTATTTAAGTGAGATAGGTATGGAAAAGCTGAATGGCACTATTTCTTTTTATCTTCACTCTAAGTCAACATCAGATGACTCAGAAACCTTCAGCCTCTGAGATCTCAATAATTTAATCATGAGAACTAGTTAGCAGGGTGAGCTACAGCTAAGAGTGTTTACTGTGACTATTGGGGGTGATTCCTGATGCGTAACTTCTGTTCCAGAAAGTCACTACTCATTTCAGAATGCAGTCATGAGTACAGTCCCTTGGGACAGAGTTTTGCAAATTTCAGTCATTCTCACAAAACCTTCCTCAAATTTTTGGCTACAGTACTCTCTTGTTTAAGAAAAAAAAATTCTTTAAACTAACTTTTTTTTTTCAGCTTTCATATGTTTTAAAGGAACATTTATATCAGTACCATAAATGAAAAAATCATTACCCTTTGCCATAAAGAGAAGGTGACCATACAAATAAACAGACTGAAAGTAAAGTAGTCTTGAAACAATTTTAAGTAAGGGCAGGCTCTGGACACACAGGTCAACCTCTATTTGATAGTATTGGAGTTCATGAAGTTACAAGAGCTCCAATCTGAGACGCTGTCCTTGACCGAGTCAGGATTAAAGAAGTATTCTAAAGGGAAGGACTTCCTCGCTCCATGATTCCCTGCTACTGTGTCTCTGGGAATTGGGGTCCCACCCACTGGCAAATGCTGTCCTCCAAAGACCAATTTCAACTTACAAAAAAGTGTTGAAATGAAGTTTTAATCAACACTTACAGGTGTCAGGAATGACGATAAATCCTCTATACAGTTTATCTCATTTAATTCTCACAATAACTGATTTTGTAGGTGCTATTATCTGTATGTTTCATGGGGGAAATCTAAGCTCAGAGAGGTTAATTATTTGCTTGAAGCTGGCTGAATTTGGATTCCAAGACAGCCTGACTCCAAAGCCTGGCTTACTAGCCACTCTATAACTCTCTAAAATGAACTCATTTTATTCTCACACAACTGCATGTGTACACCCATTTTAGAAAAGCATCCTCCCATGTGGACATTTCCATTTTTATAGTCAGTGAAGTAAGCATGTATATAGAAAGCCATTTTGGTAGAAAATAAGCAACTAATGTTACCATTAGTAGGTCAACATGGAAACATTTTTTGCAAGGGATAAAATAGACACAACTGTTTCTAACTAACAGTTGTAAACATTTAGAAAGTTTTGCAGCTCTCAAGGTCCTTGGAGGTGAGTGAAATAATAGGAAGTAAAATATCTACAACATAATGCTAGAAAAACAGTCTTTAATGAAGGCCATTAGGATATTTAAAATCATCAAGGCTATAATACAGATGTGATTAAAATATATTGAAAATGCCTGCCATAAAGAGTACTCTAAAGATGCAAGGCTAATAATTTGTATCTGCCTAATGCTTTGCATCCTCAAAGGAATTTTCAACCCCCTCCTAATTGACTCTTAGAAAATTCTTCTAATGTATCATTTACTTTGACTCAAGGAGAAATCTAAACAATGATCATTTAAACTATTTAATCAGTGTTATCCTGCAAATATTCTGTGAGGAGAGGCAGAAGGTATACTTGTACGTATATCTGTTTTACTTCAGAAGATTTTAAGAAAGGGAGAAAGGAAGTAGAGCTGAAAGTAGTATTCTGTTGTTTGGTAGATGGAATAAAGCCTCCCCAAAGGTGTCTACATCCTAATCACCGGAGCTCTGAATATGCTAAGTTACATGGAAAACAGAAATTAAGGTTGTAGATGGAAATAAGATTGTTAAACAGTTTACTTTGGGATGGGGAGATTATCATGGATTATCCAGGGAGCCCAAATGTAATCCCAAAGACCCTTACAAGTGAAAGAGAGAGGTTGTGTGTGTGGGGGGGGGGGGGGGTATCAGACACGTGACAACATGAGAAGGACTCAGCCCAATTTTGCTGGCTTGAACATGGAGGAATGGAGCCATTAACCAGGAGCTGTGGATGGCTTCTAGGGACTGGAAAATGCTAGTAAGTGGATTCTTTCTTAAGGCCTTCAGAGGAACAAAGTCCTTCCGATGTCTTGATTTGGGCCTCATGAGACCAGTTTCAGACTTCTAACCTTTTCTACTGTCAGATAATTAATTTGTGTTGCTTTATGCCACTAAGTTTGTGGTAATTTTATACGGCAGCAACAGGAAATGAATGCAGATTTTTAAACACATGTGGACACCACAAGGACAAAGAATAGCATGAATACCACAGTTAGGGCTGTATCCATCAGATGTTCATACACCATCAGTCCAGATAAAACCCTGGATATAACCATGAGGAAGTAAGCTTTTATAAAGTCTAAAGAGCATATCAATATTACCCTTAGGTTGTCATCTTTGGCGAGATTTATACTTATTCATTGTTGAAACATCTCTCTGGAATTCGCTGTTGTTTCTACAGTGAAATACAAAAGAAAGTCCCGTTATCTTTTGTTCACATTTGGTGTTTTTACCAGTTTAATAATCCTTATCATTAATGCTACTGGCTGCTGCTGCTATTACAGTTCTTACTAGGACAGAGATGTGAGCTTCAGCAAGGTATTTACTTTCTCGGTGCCTCAGGCACCGTAAGTGCAAAATGGGATAAGAAGAGCGCTTGTTCATGGGGTGGTTATGAGGTTAAAAGAAGTTAATTCTCATGAAACACCAGAACAGCCATCGGCACATTTTAGGTACTAGCTACATTTAGGTAGCCTTTGTTAGAATGACCATCATCATTGTCATACTCACTGCTACACTTATCAATGACTGCTGGATGCCAGGATGTAGTCTGACATACAGGCTTCAGATTTTGTCTCTCGGAATTAGGGATCAGTATCTTGATTTTTTCAGGTTAAGAAACTGAAACAGCTTAACCATACTGAGGAGTGAAAACTGTTGTCAAATATTTGGCTAAACTTCTGGGCTTTGTGCAAGATGCCGTATCTGCCTCCATTACATCTGTCCCGACCCCTCAAAGGGCAAAAGTGCTCTGAGAGACAACTGATTTAGATGTGCACTCCTTACAAAAGGTCACTAATATTATCTTATGATCCCACTTAGTTTAACATCCGAACATGAACCAGTTCTAATCTTGGTAGGGAATTATTTTGAGACTGTTTTCTCCTAATGATAAAAAGTTGGTTGGAGCCAGGCTGGTTAGCCATGCATAGAACCATATGGGATAATTTTTAAGGATATTTTCTTAAAAACGTGATATATGTGCATTATAAAACATTGAAAAATAGAGAATAGGGATAAAATTATAATATACCAGTTTTCCCCTCAAAGATAAGTGTTGATAATATGCATCTTGAATCATTTGAGTGTGTGTGTGCGTACATAAAAAAGCTCACATTGTTTATATGGTTTTGTAATATTCAGTGTGATTTGCACATTCATTCATGATACATTTTCAATTCTTTATGTCAAAAGAGACATTTTGTAGAATTTAAATCTTTTAAATTTGTAAACCATTACATTCTGCATTTTGTGAGACCGAAAGATTTATTGATACTTTATTTCCAAGATAATACTTTTACAGTAACCCTAGGATAAATAAAGATTCTTCAACTACAGATCTTAATGCAATATTATAATAAACTACCTTGTGCTAAGGTAATTTCCAAAAATCTATTTCTTTTTTTATTATATGTAAGTTCCTTCAAGGGCAGGAATTGTGCTTCATAATCTTTATATCTCTTAAAGTCTGAACAATTGTTTTGGATAATGAACATTAAATGGTTATTTAGTAAATATATGAAAATATATAAATGATTAGGGAATTGATATTGAGGTATTTTTGTCATCATTATGATACTTTTGGATGATTATGGTAAATTATCCTGCTAAATTTCAGAATGCTTGATCTGAAAATCCAAGCAATGAATGAGACTGTAAAAGGTTAGAATGGTTTAAATAGGTGGTGGGGATTAAGGAGCTCACTCGTGGTAATACACAGCAGGTGATGTATGGAATTGCTGAATCACTTGAAACTAATATATATAACACTGCATGTTAACTAACTTGAATTAAAATATTTAAAAAAAGAAATTAAAGCAAAGGTAATGTTAGAGCAGTGAAGATCCGGATAAAGAAGGTTAGGGATGATTATCTGTTAAATCTGATTAATCTGGAAGTATCAATAATTTCCAGTGAATGAGCTGGTATCCTTCATCTCTGTATTTTTAAATCTGTTGCTGATTTTCAACTTTCCTACAGTTGTAAACTACGTTAAAATATAAGAATTCCTCAAGTTCAAGCTGCAAGATTTTTAATTACTAATAGTATCTTATTTTTACACACTCAAAAAATCTATAGGGGAAAATTCATCATTTGGATAGCTCTTCTCTACACTGTGTTTAAATGTAAGTAATTAAGCCATCTGACTCAATAAATAAAATGGATTACTAAAGTTAAGAATAAATTTAAAACATTTATTTTCATATATTCTTGATAGCTCTATCTTTAAAACTTTATATGGTGTAAAGCTTCTCCTTATACATTTTAATAGGAGAGAAGAAATATAGAAAATGTAAAAAAATTCTTTCTGGTTCTTCATATTCTAAAATCATATTTCTTTGTCTGAAACTTTACATTTTTAAAGAATTCATGCATAGATTTTATTATACATTTCCAAATGTCAAATATTAATGAAAATAGCCCTATCAGGAATTCCCTGTGCTTCGTTATTTTAGTTCAGAATAGAGTTCAGTATTTAATCTGGTGCAAAATATCAGCCATGGGTAAAGTAACTGAACATTAATTTTTGTAACTTTGGCTTTTGTAACCAGATTAGTGCCTGACTTCTGGGCTGTTAATTTTCCTAATACGGCACCTAGACTATGGTAATTAATAATAGTAAAACAATTTTTATAAACGTTAGCGTGAAATGGAATACTTTTAAAATTGCCTTTATTTAACCACATATGGCTTAAATCCCCCTGCCCCCAATCACAGTTTATATTACTTTATTTAGTTTTGGATAAACATCATAAACGCAATATTCACTTTAGAATTACAACCTAAATTTTAGATATATAATTTCAAATATTGTGTTCTTTGTCTGGAAACAGAGAATTTGGCCCTCATAAACAAATCATATTGTTGAAATAAGGCAGACTTTGAGCAAGTTAGAGACTTTAGTGAATTAAATATAAATATGCATTCATTCTTTAACAAACAACATAAGCCCTTTGGATTTTTTTCCTCATTAGGAAAGACTAAAGTCCTGTATTTTTATACATCAGCAAAATTTCAGAGATAATAACTGTAACTGTAGTCATCAAATATAGTACTAGAAGTACTATCTGTATAAAAAAAGACTGCAGGTATTCTCAAACTTGAGTGGACCTAAGAATTACTGGGATGTTTTAGATACTTTGTTACAAGGTGGATAGTTCTTTGGGCTGCGCCCCAATCCCAATTCTGATTCTATCAAGCTCCCAAAGTGGTTCTGATACAAGTAAGCCCTTGACCACATTATGAGAAGAGAATGGAGTCCCAACAGGGCAGTATAACTCTTATCACATGCTTAGCATGGTGGAGGACGTTTCTCGAGGTGCCCAGGGTTTTGATCCTTTGCTACTGTGTGAGCTCTACCCAGAAGTCATGTTTACCAAGAGTATAGGCCTCAGGAGGCCTTGGGTTGCTTCTGAGAGTGGTAAGAGACACACTTTGCTAGGTCTGCTATTTCCCTTTTTGGTCAAAACTGGCTACAGAGGATGCAAACATCAGGAAGGGGTGGGGTTTTACATGCTTGCTGGTGTTACTTTCAACAAATGAGTAGAAAACTCTCCTGTTTTTTAATTTGGTCTCAACATATTCCTATTATATAGCCACTTTACAAGCCCCACAGTAGGCAGGCTGTGAGATAAACTTCCCACGGAGGGTTTTGCTAAAGGTATGTTCTGACTCAGTTATATTCTCATATTATGACATCGTATGTAATTCTGCACCTAACAAAACTGTTGAAAGACATTAGTGTCTAAATAATAATCAAATATTAGCCTATGTAATGAGAATGCAAAATTTCCTTATAATTCGAGGACATGGAGTATATTTGTCATGCCCTTGATTTATATATTTTAGTAATAGAGACTACACAGCATTCATTTGCACAGTTGGATCTCCCCTAACGTCCATGAAAAGAATTCATGAAGAAAAAGAAACTATTTGGGCATTGTTCTCTAGCCATGATTAGCTGTACCTTTCCCACCCCCCCCCCATCATCTTGTGTTTTGGAAAAAAGAGGTAGAAATGGGAAGTGAGATAGAGCAAAGAAACAAGGGAATATCAAAACAATTTTCTCTAGCTTAGAACTAGGACAGCAAAATTAGATTTGCCAATGTACCTAAAGTTAATTCTCTTTTTAATCTGATCAACGGATCATATGCTCTTATCCACTGGGGACGTCAAGGAAGGGACTGCAGTTTAATTCATTTTTTCAAGAATATTACCTGTACTATGGTTTGATACCCAAGCCAGAGTTGGGAGTCGATGTGAATTTAAGCCCAGCTCTGTGACTTACTCTTGGTGTGATGTTGGGCAAGTCTCTCAAACATTCTAGCTTATGTTTTAAGTGTAAAATATTGTTTTTGACTTCAATTCAGCTAAAAAACTATTCTTAAAACTGTAACACTATGAATAAAAACATATGTACCGTAAAATTAATGTGAATGCCCTTTGTATATTATTAGTATTGAATGGAATTTCAGTTCCTTTGAAATATGTCACATTTATAATTAAGTGTTAAGCCACTTTCCAGTAAAGAAAATTCAGAGACTTGTATTAGGGATGGTGGTGGGGATGGAACAAAAAATATCCCTCTTCAGTCCTTAAGTTGTTAAACAACCAAGAAATAAAACAAAAGAATAAGGCAGAGGGGAAATCAGATATTGCCTTTATTATTCCTGGAGTTGGCACCGGCTAATGTGGTGTGTATCTGTGAGTTTATAACATGAGATTTCAGAATTAGACAGAGTTACCCGCCAAACACAGAAGACCTTGGACCATAGACCAAGAGCTATCAAGAGCATATGCCCTTATATGCTACAGAAACTAAACAAAACCACAATAAGTAAGAACTGGGATACTAATTGCAAGCTTATCCTGAATCCTGGTCCTCGCTAGTGTTTCCTGGTCACGTAAAGAAGATTCAACTTTTAGATTAGAGATTTACTGAAATTATTAGTGGCTAATTTAGATTTGTATCATATTCTGTCTTCGTACATTTTTAGTGTTAGGTAATATGGGCATATCATTATCAATAGAGTTTAAGTATGTTATAAATAGCTGAGTTACTCTCTTAGGGAGTTACCACTCTGGACATATTTTTTTTTTCAAGTTTTACTAATGTCTTAGCAGATTTATCTTTTATAGTCATAGATATTGAGGTACAAACTAAAGTGAAATTAATTTTTAGTGTACTTTTCTGTGTAATTGACAACCCATGTATTTATGTAAATTTAGTTCTAGTGACAATTCCTCAAGGATATCTCTGGTTTGTGTCTTCAGTATCTCTACCTTTACTGCCCTAAGTTTGTTTAATTATATGCTTTTCTTTGAAATGAACTTTGAATGTTTGTGGAAAGTGCTTTGCCACAGGGCAAGATACTTCCAAGATGAATTTTCTTACAACCATATAAAAACTGGTATAACCTTGAACCTATTGTGACTCTAACAAATACTCAGCAAGCATTTGTTGATTACCATTGTGGCGTTCGTGATACCTGTCGTTACATTGTCCAGTTATACTTGTTATACTGCTCCAATTACTTAGAAAAAAACTAGGAAACATGAATTCAAATACATCTTTTCTTCATGTAAATCACAAAGAATATAAGGGTATCATTGCGTGGAAGAAAGTAACTTGTAGGCTCATGTTTTCCAGATAATGTTTTAAGTTTTTTATTTTAAATTCCAATATTGTGAGCATACAGTGTTACATTAGTTTCAAGTGTACAATGTAGTGATTCAACAATTCTGTACATTACTCAGTGCCCATCATGACAGGTGCACTCCTTAACCCCCATCACCTATTTAACCCATCCCTCCCCACCTCTCCTCTAGTACCCTAGAGTTTGTTCTCTATAGTTAAGATTCTGTTCCTTTGTTTGCCTCTCTCTCTCTTTTTTTACTTTCCCTTTGCTCATTTGTTTTGTTTCTTCAGTTTCACCTATGAGTGTGAGTGAAATCATATGGTATTTGTCTTTCTCTGACTGACTTATTTCACTTAGCATTAAGCCCTCTAGCTCCATCCATGATGTTGCAAATGACAAGATTTCATTCTTTTTTACGGCTGAATAATATTCCATTGCGTGTATATACCCCATCTTCTTTATCCATTCATCAGTCAATGGACACTTGAGCTACTTCCATAATATGGCTGTTGTGAATAATGCTGCAATAAACATAGGGGTGCATGTATCCCTTTGAATTTGTGTTACTATATTTTTGGGGGTAAATACCTTGGATCATGGGTTCTGTTTTCAACTTTTGAGGAACATCATGTTTTCCACATGGCTCCATCTGTTTGCATTCCCACCAGTAGTGCACAGGGGTTACTTTCTCTTCACGTCCTCACCAGCACTTGTTGTTTCTTGTGCCTTTGATTTTCTCTATTCTGGCAGATGTGAGTTGATATCTCATTGTAGTTTTGATTTGCATTTCCCTGATCATTTCATGTGTCTGTTTGCCCTCTGTATGTCTTCTTAATGTTTTCTTAATTAGTAACCGCATTTGTATATTTTAAGTCTGAAATGAGCATATTCTTTTCCACTCTTCTTTTACTAGAAGTAGATTATAGATCAGGTCTTTTCTTCAAAGTAAAGTAGACATTTGAGAGATATAACCCAAAGTTTTGTTAACTGGGAGAATTTCCTTTCATTGTTCTCCTTCCGGGACAACTATAAATGGGGTATAATGCAGCAACCATTCACTCTGGACTGTTGACAGTATATTTTCAGACCCACTCAAACAGTGTGGTCATGCTTCTTTTTTTCTATTGACGGGTTAAAAAATTCCCCATGAGGCTATAGGTATGTATCGAGAGAAAGATGGTCAAACATTGGGATCTGGTGTCATGGAAGTTTTAGCCACATGCTCATTGAACTTATCCCATACATACCTACATGGGTCTGGTTGTGTATTTATTATTTAGGTTTCCCAGTTGAATATGGTTACTCACAACCAAATTTGTAATTTGGTGGGTCGTATATCACCCAGTTTATGAATGACCAGTTAGGCTTCATAAACACTTAGTGTCCTATAGGCAGACCTTAATCTCTTTCTGGGCCCATTTATAACTCACAAGTTAATTTTCCAATAGAAAAGGATCATTGGAAGAATAAAGCATAGTCTTTCTGCAAAACCTTCGGGGTATGAATTATGGATTTTTTATTGAGAGTTATCAGAAGTACAAGATAGTATTATTATAAAGCCCAAATGACAGGGAAGTTTGCACTGCAGCCTGGCCTTGTAGCAGAACTCATTCTTATTGTGGCCCCACTGAAAACTGATATCTTTATTGGTTGCCTGATAAGTGGTCAGGATGCTGGCCTAGGTACATATGCTTCATTCAGAATGCAAAAAGGCCCATTCAGTGGTGGTTCAGCAACTTATTTTTAAACAAATAAGGGTATTCTGATATTCCTTAAACCATTGGATGTGTAGAAAGTTTGCCAGTGTTACAGGACAATGAACTTCAACATGGTTTAGCACTCACTCTGTTACATATGTGTCATATTAAAGCTTCTAGGGCAATTTCTCTTTCTTTATGAGTCAACTTAATTAGAATCATGGCATCAATTATACATTACGTATGTATTATGATATACCGTAAGGTATATCTGTAGAGCATAGCCTTGGAGTAAGTCAATGACAGGTGCTCCTGCCCCTGTCAGATGAATGCAAACTGCTTATTATCTTTATTGATTGCCATTATAAGGAAAGTATTTACCAGGTCAATATCTATAAGCTGGCTGATTTGCTCCAGTAAAGGTATCATGTGTAGAATAGCAGTTGATATCAACACCTAATAATGTTTATGAAAATCTGCAGTTATTTTGTACTGGCAAACTGATGAGTTTCACATCTTTCTAGGTGGCACCAGTCTTTACAGTTATCCCAGGAACATAGTATTTGTTTTAGTTTATGATTTTGGTAGTGAGTGGTGGATAGATGGAGTTGAACAATTCTAGGGACTTATTTATGTATTTCTTATCCTACATTCCTTCATTCTCTGTAAGGATTCTGCCATTTGCTATCTGTATGTATTGCCACTATACATTCTTGGCTTAAAAAATGCCCACAGGGTATCTCTATGGGCCCACTGGAACTATTATTAAATATACGTAAGGCAAGATGTCATTTGTCATTACACCTGACTTTCCTAAGTTCCCATTCTTACCAGGATGCCATGCTGACATTTTGGGTCTTCAAGGAATTTGTGTCAATAGAGATCAGTAACTAATGAGCACTGGGAGATATGGGTATTTCTTTTATCCCAGTACACATGGCTGGAGTTTTCTGGGGAAATGCCTGTAGGAAGATGCATTGTATACACGTTTAGCAGCATGAAAGAATCCTTTCTCAAAGGGACATGGCCTTCCTTCAGTCAAAGTGCTCTGAGTCTGTAAACCAGAGAGAAGACTCTGAATCTCCACTCTTGCAACACAAGTCATTTTCTGCACCCAAATCTAGAGTTGTTTTGATTATAAAGGTAAAATTAAAGCTCCATAGGCTATACATATATTTCATTCACAAGGACCTTTGGATCAATTAGTTACCACAACAGATCCCTGCAATGAACAATATGCTGATTACATTGCCTCTAATGATTAAATGATGCCATCCATTCTCTACCAATATGGACTTCATTATTCTTCATTGACATAAAAAAGTTTAATTCCAAGGTCCAATTGTTATAATTTCCAGGCTATACAGGAGAGGTATCACAGAGCTTTTCATGATTGAATTTCTTAATGTTTAGTGAGGAGAATATTAGAATAGAGCAGTGGTCAGCAAACTAGAGCCAATAGGCAAAATGCCTATTTGTGAACAGGTTGTTAGCTAAGAATACTTTTTATACTCTTATTTTTTTAAGTTTATTTATTTATTTAGAGAGAGAGCATGCAGGGGAGGAGTGGAGAGAGGGAGAGAGAGAGAGAACCCCAATCAGGCTCTGTGCTGTCAGCAGAGAGCCTGATGTGAGGCTTGATCTCAGGAACGGTGAGATCAAGATCTGAACTGAAACCAAGAGTCGGATGCTTTAACTGACTGAACCACCCAGGCACCCCTAGTTTTTATACCTTAAAGGGTTATAAAAAAACAGAAAGAAAAGGAGGTGGAGCAGGAGGGTAGAGAGAGAAAGAAAAAGAAGATATCCTATGTGGCCCTCAAAGCCTAAACTATTTATTATCTAGCTGTTTACAGAAAAAGTCTGCCTCCTGACTCCTTTTCTCCATCATAGAAGGCAAGTTCTGACAATCTAGTCACATTGACTCCATAGTCATAGAGTCTAAGCTTTAAGTATCTATTCTAACAGGCTTTTAATGCCACCCCAAGCACTTGAAATAGCACATTAAATTCTGAATCCTGTATGAATACAACCATATTGATGAATTCAGTCAGATTCAGTCTTCTCTTTTGTTGCTCTTGGTCTAGTAACTCTTAAAATCCATTCCATAGGTACTTTCCGGACCCAAGTTGATACATATTGGCAAGATTCTATAATAACTTTGTGTGTGAAATAGTTTCTCTAGAATTCCTTTTACTTATGGGATCTAACTCTAGTTTATTGGTCTTATGGGCAGTCAATGAGGGGTGTTGGCATAAGTGCTGAGAAAAGTTGACATTTGTAAGGCAGTTGCCTCAGGTAAAGTTCTTAAACTTTTTCTTTTTGATTTTGTTATAGTTTTGTTTGTTTTTACAAGGGAACACAGGTTCCCTCAGTTAATGACTCAAACATACTTGGGAATTTAAAGTTCTCTGCTTCATCTCTGTCTGCAGTCTTTCTTGAGTCTTATGATTCCACACTTTCTCAAACAGTGTCCTCAGATAACTTTCAGAATCTTGTAGGGGTGTGCCTGCTATTGGAGTTGTAACCCTGTCTTTGTGCATATGCATGCTGTCCAGGACAGTCAAAAAAGCCATTATATGCCCCTCTTCCCATCTCCATAATTCCCGATGGCACCATATTAACTAAATTCCAGAGACACTTGATCTCCAAAAGCTTTTCCCTCCATTGACAGTCCATACCAAATCATCCCTGGTGAAAAATTGAGTCATTATGTTGCTTCTGCTTGCCATAAATTGCCATCTATTATTTTTCCTTGGCAAGGGGTTGCTTGTATTCTCTGCAATATGAGAGCAACACAGTTCCGAAATCCATCTCATAGAATCTATTTCCTATGGCCACTCCTTGTAATTATTAGGATCCTACCAGGAAACAGATGTCACCATCAAAGATTTTAACTGAAAAAAATTAATAGAGGGATTATTTATTAACATGTGCAGGACTGAAGAACCCAAGCAGGGATAGTTGAGTATGGGAAGAATAACAGCAGGAATCCTTTAACACTGCTGTGAGAAAGGGGAGGGAGGATGGTTGCTAGAGGTGTGTGAAAACTGGAGCCAAGGAAGAAAAGCCACAGAAATGAGGGACACAAAAGAAAGCAGCTCCTGTCAAAGCTAGAATGTGGAAGTGAGTGAGAGCCCCCCCCCCCCATTCTTAACTGTACCATTCTTTTCTCTCACCTTCTAACGTTCTGATGGTGCTTTCCATTGGAGTGGGCATGGGAGCCTGGGTGATGTAATACATAGGGGAGGAATCAGTCTGTACAGATCATAAACAATATCCAGGTCCTAAGGAGATTATTCTTGAGGGGGAATTGGAGAAATGAGAAGCACTTAAGAGACTGTATAAGATGATACTATTACCATATTTAATTAATTCTGACAATGTTTTTGTTTGTTTGTTTGTTTGTTTGTCTGGGCTAGTCAGATTCCCTGATATCAGAATTCATCTTACAATTTATAGTATTATATGGTTCATTTGATCACAGTATTTTTTTTCCCCAGAGGAATATCAAATAATAGCTTGTCTTATGGTCAGTGTTGTCTTAGATTCAATTATCTATAGAGTAATGGCAATAAAAGGAAGGAAAAGATACGGACATTGCAGAAATAGAATTCCACAAATTTGCACAAAGTAAGTTAGAAATATTTTAAAATCTGCTCACAGATGCAGAATCTTTTATGTTTATATTTTTAAAAATAAACTATTAACAATTTGTGTCAGAGATTAAAATTGATAGAGGTGGAGGAGTTGAACATTTGCAGTTTATATATGAAAGGTGGGAAGTCTTTGCAAAATAATCCTGTAACAGTTAACACCCTGCATGTTTTTACAACAAAGGAAAAGAACCTCTCTTACAAGGTTGTTTTGTGAAGCACAAAAGCATTTGTTTGCATCTTAAAAGGAAGAAGAAAGAGGAAGGTTCTGCCATTGTATAAAAATAACTTTTACTGATGGTTCTTTATCATAGCTGAAAAGCATAATCTTAAAGTGATGTGTTGGTAGCTTCCTGTATTTGAAAGGAAGAGCTATGTTTATGTGTTTATAAACTATATACATAAACCTATAAATACACATATATGGGGAGAGAGAGAGAAAGAGCGATTTCCCCTGAAGAAAACTCTGAGAAATGGACATGAATGGAAGTAGTTGATTTAGAGGATGAGCACAGGAAGCACTAGCGGGAAAATAGGGCATGTGAGACAAAGTGTGAAAAGCCAATAATGTGCGTATTAATAAGCGGAATAACACAGTAGACAATTACAGTTCAGCATCACTGGGGATCCTGTAACTACTGTGTAGAACAAACCTCAGCATTGTCCCACTGAAGGGTGGGAAAGCTGTTATGTACACACCGGTTTCTGTCCCTCACTGACTGAGGGTTGCCTCCCAGCCCTCCCTGCCCTAAATCCCCAGCACCTCTGCACTGCCAGCCAGACACATGGGCTGCAGAAGCTCCCTCTGAGCAGAGAAAGTCCTCAGGCAGCAAAACAGAGGCTGGAAATGGTCAGTGTGCTTAACAGCTGACCGCTAAGTGCAGCCTTTGGGCCAGGAAGATATGGGATGCACATTAGCAGCATCTGCTACACAGATATATACAGAAAACACCCGATATTTTTTGCCACTATGAATAAGTGAAATTAACCAACTTTCCTAGAGGAGAAACATGAGTTAGAGGGCATTGTACTACAGTAATGCCTTTGAAAAATCCCCATCCCCAGTTTTGTTTCCTAGTTGTACTAGACTACAAAGTTAGAGCATAAGATAAATTAGGTTACACTGCTATAAATTTTGAGTATATTTGTGTGTGCTCATATCAAGATTAATGTTCATGTTAGCACAATGATTCCATTGTGACTATAAGTCATTTCTTTGCAATTTTCTGCTCTTTTTTTCCTGCACTTCGGTCACCAGGTAGAAAATCTTTCTGCATTATGCACAGACATGGGTAAGAGATGGGATCTTATTCAAAAAGAAGAAAACTTGCCATTTGAAATTATGCAGATGTACTAGGAAGGACTTTGATTGATGACCAATCAGTCTCATTCTTTTGGGAAGACATAGAATAATCTGCTCTCAGTGCAAAAGCAAGTATTGATATCAGTTATCGATACAAATTTCCTTCAAGTTAAAAAAAATTGTTATAGCACTTTGTAGGATAAATAAAAAGTGTCATGGAATCTGAAAGAACACTTTAGAGTAAATTTATAAAAATTAATATGACTCTACCCTATTCCTACATTGTATAATGCTGTCATTTACCTTATGTTGCTAGACTGGAGATTTACATTTTAAATAATTTATTTACAGACCTTAACTGAATCTTCAAAAGCAATTTCCTTTTATTTTGATGAAGCTTTCCAGGAAAGAAAATTTTGTGTTTCTGTATTTCGGATCCATCATTTATTGTTTCATTTCACAGCCTATAAAAGTCGGCCAATCTTAATGACAATAACCCTCCTTAAGTTGGCAAATAATGATTTAGGTTTGATTATTTCAAGTGTGTAAAACAAAGGCCAGTAGGTTCCTCGTGAGAATCAACAGAGAACTATTGTTGCTCCAGATGTTACTCAAGGACAATCTTGGTAAGGAAACAGAAAACGGTGTCTATGAAAAGGCCTTTGATTAACTTTTGCATTTTGACTCATCATTTCAAAACAAAAAGACTGGAAGGCAGCACAAGGACCAATTACTGTCTTTGTGGTCCTGACAAGTTACTTAACCTCTCTGAGGCTTGGTGTGATCACCAGTAAAATAAGAGTAACAGGCTAACTCCATATAGTTTTATTAATATTAAATGAAACAATACATGTTACAGGCTTAGCAACATGCCTGGTACTTGGAAATTCTCAGTAAATCATAATTGAGAAAATTAAAGATTAAAAGGTAGAAATGATTTTATGTATAGAAAGGAAAGGAATGGCATTTAATGCTAATATTCAAGCTTGAAAATTATCATACAGAAGTTATTGACTAACTGTAAGTCAAATATAAATTTAAAAGGAAGGCTCAATTTCAACCTAAAAATAAAATGGTCACAGAGTTTTAAGAAAGACTACCTGTCTATTTTTTCTTGGGAAGTTTTGAAAGATAGGTTATGAATGTCTCTAGAATTGATTTTTTTTTATGATAGTGTGATACCCAATCACATAACATGAGAATGTTCATTCTGTACTTTAAATATCCTCATAACTTGTTCTGTAATTGTATTGATGTAAGTTTTAGAGTCAAGAAGAAAGTTCTGTAAGTTCTTCATAAATAACCATATTCTTGGAGTACATTGCATGTTCTATTTCCTCTTTTTCCTCTGTAGGAAACCAGCCTTAGTAAGCTTTCACACACTTTACATACTTGAGATTAACTCACACACTGCTAAATATTGACTAACCTAACTCATATCACTACAAGGAATCTATTTTTAAATAATGTTATTGTGTCCTTAGATGTTAGAAATTAAAAGTATAGGCTGTAGGGTGAGACTGCCTGCATTGGGATCCTAATCCCAGTACCACTTCAATTTTCTCATCTGTAAAATGAGAATAGTATTTGTACCTACTCACTAGGGTAATTTTGAGAATAAAGTAAAATGATATATGTAAAAGATGTAGAGCCCTAGTTTATTTGAAGCTCTTGATAATTTATATCATTAGTTTTATCTTTACTCCCATTATTTTATGACTATATAGTACCTTACTCTGGCTATATATAATAGAAAACTCTTTCTCTACTGTTCCTCAAACATAAAAATACTGAATTATGACACCATGTTTGTGTTTGTCCAGCAAGTATTTAACATCCAGGCGGGGTGAGACACTATACAGAGAATGACCAAACTATACTGATGACTCATATACAACTTGGGTATGATTCCCATATGTTTTCTACCAGATGTCTTTTTTCATTCTGTATACATGAATATATTTAAAAATCTATTGATTATCTATTCAAGAAATTGTGCTAGGCATTGTTTAGAATTCACAGAGTTGAAAGAGAAAGCATCTGTCTTTGGAGAGAATATTTATATCATGAGACAAGTCATAGATAATTCAATAAAAATACAGTAGCTCTCCAATTGTTGTAGTATTAATCAGCACATCAGTGTTGTAGAAAATACAACCTTTATATCCTGAGGAAAAAAGATAATTGTGGATTACGAGTTTTGGTGTTTTACTCTTTGTTTTGATGATAATGACTTACAACTGGCTTTTAAGGATGATTATTTTGTTTTATGAAATAATACAAGTTTACTACAAAAATATAAGTAATATGGAAGAGATTTGAAAAAAGAAAGCAATATATCTCCCATGATATTATCTTCCATGAATAACTTGCTAACAATTTATAGAATTATTTTAAGTAGATGCTCAGGGGGTCATTGTTTAAAAATGAGATCATATTCTATATGCTATTTTTAAATAAAATAATGTAAAATTGAAGGACATATTAATTTTCAGAGAAAAATCTTTACTTGGAATACTCTCTAAATTATTCATTATTGTTTAGGGAAAATGGTGATACAAAAATAGTGTATGGAATCATTTTTTAGCTTCATATTTTGAATTTAAGAGGTATTAAATAACTAAATACTATGAAAGATGAAGTTAATATTTTGTACTATCTTTTCCCCAAATGCTCAGCTTTCCCATTCCATGATAACTTTTATTTCAAGATATTTAACACATGCATTTTGTAGTGCAGTCACAGTCCCCTTGGTATTTTGATTTTGTTCTGTATGCACTTGTATTCAACTTACCATATCTTCTTTTTTTAAACTTTTACATTTCCATTTTGTTCACTTTGGTTCTTCTATTTGTTGCCTGGATTTTTCTGTTATTTAGATTCTGATTTTGGTTTCACTTGCATATTGAACGATGATAAAACATTTGTAATGTAAACCCGTGGTCCGCTGCTCTCTCCCTCCCCAATCAAAATTCCATTCCCCACAGAACCTCAGGAAACACAGATCTTTCACATCTTCCTTTTTTGTTATTGCAGTCTATCTTTCTCAAAGATACATCTATATACTACGTCTTGATTTACCAATTCTAACTAGTATCTATTTGTTTCCTGTTGTGTGCTAGATAAGGATTTTAATATTTTTTAATATTTTTTTTATGTTTTTTTAAATTTATTTTTGAGAGAGAGAGAGAGAGAGAGACAGACAGAGCACGAGTTGGGGAGGGACAGAGAGAGGGAGACACAGAATCTGAGCAGGTTCCAGGCTCTGAGCTGTCAGCACAGAGTCTAACACCAGGCTCGAATTCATGAACAGTGAGATCATGACCTGAGCTGAAGTCGGATGCTTAACCAAGTAAGTCACCCAAGTGCCCCTAATCTTTTTTTTTTTTTAATGTTTATTTTATTTTTGAGAGATAGAGAGAGAGCCATCCCCAACCAGGGGAGGGGCAGAGAGAGAGGAAGAGAGAGAGAATGCCAAGCAGGCTCTGTACTGTCAGTGCAGAGCCTGATGTGGGGCTTGAACCCATGAACTGTGAGGTCATGACCTGAGCCAAGATCAAGAGTCAGACCCCTAACTGACTGAGCCAGCCAGGCAGCGCAAGGATTTTAATCTTAAGTCTATCTGATATTTAAATCTCAATTTCTAGTTAAATCATCAGTCATTTTTCACATTATTATGATTGTCAGTCCATTTAGGCTGCTCTAGTAGGATACCATAGACAGGGTGGCCTAAGCAACAAACATGTTATGTCTCACAGTTCCGGAGGCTGCAAATCTGAGATCAGGGTGTCAGCAGATAGAATTCTGGTGATAGCCCTCTTCCAGGTTGCAGATTGCTGACTTCTCTCTGTGTCCCCATGCAGCAGGAGGGGTGAGGGATCTCTGGAGCCTCTTTTACAGGGGCACTAATCCCACTCATGAGGGCTCCACCCTCATGACCTAGTCACCCCCTAAGGCATCACCTCCAAATACCACCACATTGGGGGTTAAGATTTCAACATATGAATTTGGGGGAGGACATAGATACTTTGTCCATGACAATGATTATATACACATTTACACTATATCCAAATAGTGTATAATAATTCTACTTTCTTTTATAATTTTTAGGCATTTTGTTTGTTTCATTTTGCTGCAACTAATTTTACCTAATTTTGTATTTTACGTGCAAAAGATTGTAATATATCAATCCTGAATTGTTTGTCGAAAAGTTCTATCAGAACTGTCAAACCCCTATTCTTAGTATTTTCTCCTCAAATTTTCAAATATATGAGATAATCTTACAGTTGCTTTATTTCCTCTGGATCTCCCTCCCAAAATGCTCCATTCACCTGTGATAAGTCCTAACTGGTCTGTAGGCCTCTTGAACAGCTGTCATCATGGAAATTTCTTCTTTTGATACTTGACCTTTTTTTATGGCAGAATAACTTACATACATAATCTAAGGTACATGGATGAATAAGTTTTTATATATGTACACTTTGTGTGACAGCCATTCAGACCAAGACAAGAACATTTTCAGAATCCTGGCAGGCCCCCCCATGCCTGTTTTCATTTGTTTATCCTATGTCCAGATATTCTATCTGTATCATCATGGATCTTTTTGTTTTTCTGTCTTTGAACTTCATATAAATGCAATCATATAGTATAAACTCTTTTTCTTCTCTCACTCCATATTAAGTCTTTGGATACATCCATGTTGCATGTAGCATTGTTCATTTTCATCGCTGTACAATATCATATTCTGTAGTATGAATTACTAAAAAATTATTTTTGCAAGAATTTTCTTATGATTCTTGGCTTGAAATTGCTCTGATGAAATCTATGATCATTTTAATATTTTCCTCCTCTTGGGTAACTTGGTCTTCCTTCCTGAATATGTGAAGACATTTTATAATAATCATTAAACCTAAGGGCAGTTTAATCAAGATAGGTTTTTTTCTTAACAATTTTTCTTAGAACATGATTATTCCCTGCTGATAAATGGAACTGGTTCCTTTTTCTTTATATTTTAGGGATTTTTTTAAATTATGTTTTAACATTTTTTAATGTGTCTTTTGTTCTCTTTTACTTTAGCTTTTAGATTGTCTTTATATTGATATTGAAACTTTTCCTTTTTTGTCTCTTACCCAGATATATCATATTTTCACCAGCTGTTTTAGCCTTGTTCTCTTTTTTGCATTTACTGCAAACATATCAAGCTTTTCTTTTAGTTTGGAAATTAAAATATTATCTATGGTTATTGGTTTTTCTAATTTATATATTATCTGAACAGAAGTACTGTTTTGGCTCTCAACTTGTCTCTTTATCTCGTATACACTTTTAAATGATACTTTTTTTAAAAAAGTTAAATCAACTTGTCTTTGAACTGTGGTCTTATTTAATCTATGGTCTTTTTATACTATAGATAACTTTTATGAAGCCTTTTCCCCCCGTTTATGATATCTACTAGTCTTTGCAGGCTGTGTTACTTTTATTATTTTTATGATCATATTTTCACTGTTAATATTATTTGCCATAATCTCTTCCCATAACTAAAAATTTGTATTGCTCATCTTTTCGTCTTGCTTGTGTTTCCCTTAGCTCTGTTTAGGCTTACTGTTTGCTTAATATTGTGTGGGCAAATTGTTCTTGAAATTCCCCTCCCTATCTTTTTTGCTACTTTTATTTTTCCTTCCAAGCTACAGTTGGGGTGATAAAATTGACATTCCAGTATTTTATGGCCTGAAAGAAAAGCAGAGGAGAAGCAAAGTGTCCTTCACTAGAGGTTCTGGGTTATAGTCTCTAATGAGACCTGTTGAATGGTGTCTGCAAGGCCCGTCTCTTCTGCCCAAGGATGCACTTGGGTTCTTGTGGGATTTGACTGGCTTTTCTGACTCACCCGTGGGCCCTGCTACCCACGGGTAGAGGGCCCTTGTAGAGCGGCCTTTCCTACCTCTGCAGACACCCTCTTGAATTGTTTCCAGATGGGGAAGAGATTCATAAGCACCCTGCTGGTTTTGGTGATGACTCAAGTTTCTTTATCAGTATTGATTATAGGATCAGGGAGAGGTTTAGGATTACTGCTGTCCCGTCAGAACCTTCTAATTATTTCACCAGCATGAAATTTAACTTATGACACGCGATATGGTACCCTCTTATTTGGTTTCTGCTATTGAATTTATTTCTTTTTTAAAATTTTTATTTTGTTGGTATTCTGGGCATGGAAATTCTGTCACCTATCTTGATGCACTCATCTCTGCCTGAAAAAAAGATTTAAACCCTGAGTGTAAATTCCCTCATATCTTCACAGAACAATCTGATTGTTTTTGTGGCTTATTTATTTTTTGCCTTCATTTAGGAGACGAAGAAACAGTAGTTCAAAGGAGTTAAATACTGTGATCTAGGTAAATTTTGTGGTTACTGGCACAGCCGTGTCTCGTAGCCCAGCTCCCTGTAATCCTACAGAACATTTATTTTCATCCCTCCATGAGATTTCTCTTTTATTTCAGTTGAGCATCCTGGTTCACTTTGGGACAATGAGTACAGCGAAGACTTGCACAAAGCATGAACTGTGTTTACATAAAGGATTAATTTAATCCTGTATGATTATGATGGGGATAACAGGAATTATATTATTGGTCCTGTAATATGTTCCCTAAAGAGCACGTACAAAAATTTGAGGTTAATAATATAATCTGCTGTTAGCATTTCAAACATAAGAAAATTAATACATTATTTTCTCTTTTTCCAGAAAATACAAAAGACATCCTACTGATACATGGAGAAGATGCTGAGGAATGGGCTCTGTACTTGAGGGAAGTTTTTTTGCATGTTGTGAAAAGGGAAGCGGTCCTGTTATATCGCTTGGAGAATTACTCTTTTTGGGATTTGGAATTGCTGAGTTTAAACTCTTACAAATGTAAACTTTTGATCTTATCAAATAGCCTCCTTAAAGACCTAACTCCAAAGAAATGTCAGTTTCTTGAAAAGATACTTCATTCACCAGAAAGTGTGGTTACTCTGTTGTGTGGGGTGAAGAGTTCAGATCAGCTCTACAAATTATTAAATATCGTCAGAGGCAGATGGGAAATGTCTACCGAGCAGGAGCCCGAAGATTACATCGCTGTAATCGAGAGTATCATATTCAGAGGTAGTGTCGCTAAATCTTTATATTTTTTTTATAATTAAGAAATTTAAAGGGTTGTTTTTGAACCAATGGAAATCCGATATTAGGATACAAAAGAAAAAGAAAAATGAACGTTAACTTTATTTATGTTGTATGTCTGTTACACTTTCCTCAAATGCATGAAGGTTCTTAATTTTTAGCGACATTCCATATTTTTTTCACATTTTATTTTTTGAGAGACAGAGAGAGACGGAGTGTGAGCGGAGAGGGGCAGAGAGAGAGAGGGAGACACAGAATCCAAAGCAGGCTCCAGGCTCTGAGCTGTCAGCACCGAGCCTGACGCGGGGCTCGAACCCATGAACTGGAAGATCATGACCTGATCTGAAGTCGGACGCTTCACCACCTGAGCCACCCAGGCGTCTCTTCCCACCTTTTTTTTTTTTTTTTTGCTATATTCCAATCAAGTCTTATCAGTTGTTCTAAAATGGTTTATAAATATATTCCTTAGGGTAGCCTGTATGCAATCATACTTGGTAGAATAAATATGGTATGCTATACTATATGTCAGTTTGGTTCTAGAAGCTGGTTTCTTATTTAACTGCTGAGGCTTGAGTTAATATCCACCCTAGTACTGTTACCAGTAAGTAGCCATCCAGGCCTTGAAGGTCTACTTTAGAATTATAGATCTCCTGTTGTGCTGATAACTGTATGATATCTATTACTATGGTATGAAATACTATTTCTTTTATTCGTTTTAAATTAAAAATTTAGTTTTCATCACATAGCCACATGTTAAAAAGCAGAACACAAGGTTCCCCTCCATTAATTAATTACATTAATTACATAATTAATTACTATTCCATGTAATAGTCAAAACTGTGAAGCTGTCTAATGTTAAAGTTTGTCCCTCCCCCCTGTCTCTTCTGTCCCAGCCTGGGTGAGAGCTGGATGCGGTGCTGGGTCAACTGCATTCCTGGTTTTCTCAAGGTGTGTTTCGCCTTTTGTCCCCAGTGTTGTAGCACTGGTTCCCTCTTGCACAGGGAAGAGGTGGGGTTCTTATTTTCTATTGATCATATCAAATATTAAGTGTTGCCTCTCCTTCTTGGGGCACATTTCCGGGTTGTTTGGAGTTCCCCTCATTCACTGGGACGCATCACCTGCTGCTCCTTACTGAGACCAATGTGTCCTCTCTTCACACTCCTACTTGTGGTGGTCTGCCCGCTGTGGTTTCTTGCTGTCGATATCTATGGCTCCCTCAGTGTCACTTTTGATGAAATCACTGATGTCCCCTCACTGGCCTTTTCTACCTCTCCTGCTCTCTCTGCTCCTCCCCTGCTTGTGCTGTCTCTCTCTCTCTCTCTCTCTCTCTCTCAAAATAAACATTAAGAAAAAAAAATCCTCTTCCTATTTTCTACATTCCATCCTCTTCAAATCAGTAGTTTCTAAGCCTTGTTTTATGGTTAGCTATTGTTGCGTAATAAATTACCCTAAGATTCAGCAACCTAAAACAGCAAATGATGATTGTGTCACAGTTTCTACAGTTACGGAATCTAGATGCTGCTTAGTGGGGAGGTTGTGGATCAGGTTATCCTGTAAGGTTGCAGTCCAGCCACCCGGAGCTACAGTCATCTGATGGTTCCACTGTCCATGGGGGAAGATTTGTTTTCAACAGGAGCTTACATTGCTGGCTCGTTTGTTATTATTTTTTAAATCATCTTGTTGTGTGAAAGTCACCCCTCAGAGATTCCTGAGGAAGGGCCCTTGGAGCAACGTTTCTGCAATCTTGCATGTTCAGAATTCTTGCATGTTCAGAATTCTTGCATGTTTGTTTCTTGGAGTGTTGTTTGGCTGAGGACCATGTCACTCATCTTTTTTTTTTTTTTTTTTTTTTTAGCATTGTAGAGTTTAGAGAATTCTTATTTACCTGACTGAATAAGTAATTATTAATTTATATCTGAAGCCTAGAGATTTTCACTAGAATTTTATCCTAGTGCTGACTGTTCAGAACTATTTTACCCAGGGACATGGTTATTTTTGTTTTTTGTTTTGTTTTGTTTTGGTCTTTCACCCAAGATGGAGATTCAAGTGGTCTTGACTTATGCCTTTTTTAAAAATTTTTTTTAATGTTTATTTATTTTAGAGACAGAGAGACAGAGCCCAGGCGGGAGAGGGGCAGAGAGTGCCGGAGACAGAATCTGAAGCAGGCTGCAGGCTCTGAGCTGTCAGCACAGAGCCAGACGCAGGGTTCAAACCCACGAACCATGAGGTCATGACCTGAGCCGAAGTCAGACACCCAACCGACTGAGCCATCCAGGCGCCCCTCTTGACTTACATCTTTAAATCTTTGCACTATTATTATATTATTTGCACTATTTTATTATTATTTTCTTTTGGGGGGATTCTTTTTATATGTATGTTGGGTTTACGTTATCTGTGTTGCACTCTACAATTTTTCTCTAATTCTTTTTCATTTATTATTAATATATATTTACTTAGTTTGTGTCTCCCACTTCAGTCTTTGCTACCTTCTTATGCTTTCAGGACTCTCTCTTCCCCTGTATTCCTCCAATTTCGCCTTCATTTTTATGGTGCTTTTACTTGTTTCCATTATGCCATTTGGTTGAGGACTGGAGGCTTATAATTCATCCCTTGTTCTTGTACTGCTAACCTCACCTTGCCACCTTGCATTTTTGCCTGATATAATTGCTTGAAAAAGGTGCTTGCTATGCATTACTATGCATTGCTGTGCATTAAAAAAAAAATCCATGGCAAGGTATTTGGCCACAATTTTTAGCTTCTTTTATGGTGACATATTTTTAGTGTGTGCTTCCCTGTGTGCCACTGGTTTTCTGCCCCACCCACCCGCACTCCCCCACTCCCGACCCCTCTCTCTGGTTCTTGTGGTATCTTTATATAGATCCAGTGGGGTCCACTTTCACTTCTGCATCACCGAACTGAGTGAGTTTTACTTGGTCTAGCCAAAGGAGACAGGCAGTGTGGTCTTGTTGTTTGTTTTGTTCTGTTTCTCCCACATACGATGAAAGACTTCACTTCTCTGTTTCCACAGACACAGACTGCTTTTATGAATCTGTCTTTTCTGTACAATTCCTCATTTAGCCTCACTTTCTCTGCTTTTTTGGCATCGTACTGCTTCCACAGATGCTTCCACCTGACACTGCTGCATGGTGTCTACAATATAAAGAGGCATGGCTCCTGTGGCCTTAAGGAAGGTTGTGTTCGTTAGCTCTTTTTGAAACCTGCAGCTTCTGGATTATTTCTTCAAGGTTTCTTTTCCTTATTTCCTCCTGCACACCCTTTTGCTCAGTCACCACTGATTTGGGAACCATTCCATTAATCTGGAGGTCTAGGATTTCACTGTTTCCCATTTTTAATAAATAGGGTATTTGCATAATTGTTTTTCATTCTCTATGTTTTGGAATGATTTCCAGGACCAAAAAGGGGGAAATGTTGACTCGGCATGACAATTTTCAAATTGGCAGTCCTCAACTCTCTTATGATCTCTGTTTTGTTTTGTTTTTTTTCTTCTTTTTTTAGTACTCCCCAGGTACATTGTGGTGGTTTTTTTTTTGTTTTTTTTTTTTTTTTTTTTGATTGTAAAGGGAAAATGTTACAGTTGGAAATTACGGAAACAATGACAATGATGCACATAAAGTGCAAGTGATTTTATGCCCTGAGACAGAGGAGCGCTAAAAACTGGTGGCAAAAATTTTGTGTGGTTCTGCACAGCCATCGTTTCCATTTCCTGGAAGAACTCGGGTTGTTTTGACCACTTAAATTACAATGTTAATGGTAGGTAAAAATATTGAAGAGTATCTTTTTGCCGTTTTACTTATTTTATTTTATGGTGAGTCCCTTTGGGTGGCTATGTCAATGGTGTTCTGCTCTATCTTCAAATTATATTTCTTTTTTTTTTTTTATTTTTTTTTTTCAACGTTTATTTATTTT
>NW_024412376.1:82601256-82828092 GCF_014898765.1 Herpailurus yagouaroundi | reverse complement strand
GACGCGGGGCTCGAACTCACGGAGCGCGAGATCGTGACCTGGCTGAAGTCGGACGCTTAACCGACTGCGCCACCCAGGCGCCCCTTCAAATTATATTTCTATTGATATCTGATAGGGGAAAAGCTTACACTTTATGGACAACGCAGGACTGTTTTGAAGACACTCGTTTTGAAGCTCTCGTTTCCCCATATTCAAGTTTTAGACTCTGATTTCTTAAAGTAACTTAGATGCACCTACCAAATGGAAAACACAAAAAGTTGTGTGGGAAAATACATTCCAAGATGATAAATTTGTCTGAACTACAAGCATGCAACCAGAATGTAGATCCATAAACAATTGCAAACCATGCATAAAAGAACTTTTATGTGGAGGTTGTGTCCTTTGACAAAACTGGTGATAAATGCTATGGTTTAGGCAGTAATAAATTTGTTTTCATACACAGTTTAACTGCTAAACTATTTTGTTCCATATTGCTGTTGGTGTTGAGTGTTGCTCTTTGTTCTTTGTTGTGATTACCTTTTGCCTTTAGACTCTTTCAGGCCCTGAGGTTTGTTCCGATAGTTGAGTCCGTGCTCTCAAAGATTTATTTTATCATATTTTCATATAGTCTAGTTTCAAAAAATAGGTGAAATAAGATAAAGGTGTGGATTTCAATTTTTATTGTCCTTTTCCTACAACTCTCTGCCCCGTAGAGAAATAATACAAAGACAAAAGGAAATTTACTATTCAGAAACATGATAAAGAGAATAATAAAAAAGCCAGAAAGTCGTGGAAATAATTAAATGTTCTAATATATTCACATAAGGAAAAACCAGAGGAGATTTTATAAAACTTATTGAAAAAGAAAGGTATTTTATAATTAATCAGGGCTCCAGAGAAAAGTTTTTAATATTAAAAAAGATGAAAAAAAGATAGTGATTTATGGTTAATCTGAGTATTTTATTTCCTTTTAGGAATTAAGAAAGTTAAATTTCCTGTCTTCTTAATTCCCAGATTGCAAGTAATACAAACCAGTATGTGTTTTCTACATTTTTGTGTGTGATACAACCACTTTGACCATATTTCTTCCTTTATAGGTCTTCTATTTCTTTTTTAATTTTTTGATCTTTGCCTCATTTTCTCCATCTAGTCTTTCTACATATATAGGTTTCATATAGCATTGTTTATATAGAATATAAATTATGTAATCTCAAATTTACATAAGAAAAACTAACATTTTTGAGGGTCGCCTGGGTGGCTCAGACAGTCAAGATTCCGACTCTTGATTTTAGCTCAGGTCATGATCTCAGGGTTCATGAGATGGAGCCCTGCATTGGGCTATGTGCTGACAGCACAGAGCCTGCTTGGGATACTCTCTCTCTCTCTCTCTCTCTCTCTCTCTCTGCTTCTTCCCTACCCTCTCTCTCTCTCTCTCTTAAAAAAGAAAGTGTTTTGGTGTACCATCATGTACTTTATTATTTATATATCTTCCCCTTAAAAAATCATTAGTAATTTCTGTGATCATGGCACACTTACTGGGTCTCTTTCCTCCCTTGCTCTTTGTTTATTATCGTGACATCTTTTGCCTTTGGACTCTTCCACGCCCTGCAGTTTGTTCTGATAGTTGAGTCAGTGTTCTCCAAGCTTTATTTTTATCATATTTTCATATACATATGAAAATGTATGTTTCCTACTTGTTTTGTTACTGAGAGTGAGATGGAAAAGGAAAGAAGCCTCTGTTCTTTTTGCTGCCACGGTAAAGAATTACAGAACAGTGAAACGAAAGTAAAGCAAAGTTTTATTAAAGTATATTCTAAGGGAGAAGGCCAATCAAGAGAGACAAAGACCCTGGAAACTCTGGGGTATGAGCTTATACTAACTTTTTCTTTGGGGTGGGTCCTAGGGTCATAACACTGGAGTGACAGGCCTGAATTATATAATTAGCCAACTAAGCATGTCTTTTTTGCAAGATGTATTCAAAATGCCTGCACAGGATAGGCAACGGCAACATTATTTCTATTCTAGAGACCCCGGTCGGTCGAGTAAGGACCAGGGGCTGCTTTCTGCACAAGTGCAACAAGCACAAGGAACTTAACTCTTCTGCCGGGATGCTGTAACTGCAAAGGGACTGCTAGATGGGTGCAGTGGGGTGTTCCCTGGGCAGTCCTCAGTTGGGGACATCTAAGGTCCATCCACCTTAGGTCGCTCAGGCCTAGCTACCTGCCTAACATTTCCTATTTCAATATTTCATGTTTATCTCACTTTCTTCATTGTCAAATGGTAGATGTAATAGCAGTGGGAAACCTGCTAATCCTTTCATGACGAACCTTCACATTTTAATTTTGTTATCATATTCCCAAACCAAGGATTCTGATGTCTGGCTTCATTAAACCTAAAGAAGAAGCCTAAAATTAAGAATAGCAATGCTAACAGTGGAGTTACTGGAAAAACAAAATGAGAACAAGGGCAACCCACTAGAAACAAACTATGCAGAAGCATTTGTTTTTCTTTCCTCCCGTTTGAGCCATGTCCTGCTGTAAGAGCTCTGGTTCGCTGGTCAGTGAGGTCTCACGGCCCTTCACACGAAGTCCATCCTTTTTTGCTGATCTTTCAGCTCTCTGAGGGCGTGGCTCCAGCATAGACATCCAGACCATTTCTGCCCTTACTGTTGGTGTAGACACATGCTGTACACTAGGGTAATTGCATCACCTCCTGTTGATGCATCACCTCCTAGTCCCACCTCCCTCCCATTGTTCTTATGCTGCCTTCTTTATCTGGCTCACCTCCCCACCCCCGTATTTTCAGTTGAAATCCCAGCCGTTCTTCAAGGTCAACTGAAAAGCTGCTTTCTCAGTGAATTCATCTCAGATCCCTTCTGCTTGAAAAATATTTTCCTCATCTCTAATTCTATTAAAAATTTATCGTTTACTTATGACTCTCAATTCTTCGTAATTATTTTTGACAATTCCTTTTCGTCTCCTTCAAGTTTAAAAATGTAATGCTGGTAACTTTGTTTTTAAAACATTTCAGCTTTCTAAACAGCAAAAACAACAACAACAACAACAACAACAACAACAACAACAGAAGAGTACAAATTTTGCTTTTTAAGTGCAGGTTTATAACTGTTTATTGGTACAGTTGGGCTTTTCTCTTTAATAATTATGAAAAGGTTTACTGCAGTATTCTTGCCAAGAATACATAACCTGAATCTAATCATGACGAAAATGTCAGACAAACTCAAACTAAAAGATTCCACAGAATAATTTTTTTGTACTCTTCAAAAATGCTAAGGTCAAGAAATTAATAGAGAAGATGAATTATTGCTCCAAATTAAAGGAATCTAAAGTTATATGAAAACTACACACAATGAATAATTTTGAATTGGATGCTGGACTAGGAAATATGATTCTACAGGAAATTACTGGGACAATTGATGAAATGTGATTATCGACTGTGTATTAGTAGTGTTGTAGGATGTTCATTTCTCAGATGTTGAAATTATGTTGTGGTTACATAAAAGAACATCTCCTTTTTAAGGAAGAACACATTTAAGTAGGGGTAATATGGCAGGATGTCAATCGGCATATATACACACACAGATATATACGTACATATATGTACAGATATACACACACACGTATAGACGTATGCGTCTGTTTACACAGACATGTATCTGTGTATGTGTATGTGTGTATGATCATTGGTTAATTACCCTGAGTTATTTACTATGCGTATCTATAGTTCTAAGAAATGAACAAAAAGCGGAGTAAGCACATTCTTGTTCTATGTGTGGACACTTGTGCAGCTTTGAGAAGCGATGCTTTTTGGAAGACATAGTTCAGTGCATGGACTGTGAATTTAGACCTAATTATCCTGTGGTTGGCATCCACGGAGACTCTAAATGTCTATGTCATATGTAATGATACAGCATTCTCCTGCCATTCTTAACTGTGGGAAAGGAAGAATCATCTGGCATGAGGCATGAGCAGTCATGTTCACTCTGTATTGTTTATTAGTCTTATTTTTCCCTTTACTTTATCCCTTATGTCAAGTACCATGCCTTGTGTCTTATACTCTGGTTTGTTGTATATTGTGTTTCCTTCTTAGAAAAATTGCGTGGTTCAAAAACATTAGGTGATGATTAGGAATCATCAACTTACAGTGAGTTTCTCCCCAAAATGTCCTGTATAAGCTAATGTTCAAAAGAGAAATTTATTTTTTTTCTGTTAAACAAATTTTAAATAAATATATTTCACACAGAAATCCTACTCCCTGCCTCTGAGCCCAGAATAATAGGTGTAGCAGAGAGCTGAGTTCAGTGATAATACTTTCATCTGATATTATTATGTGGATTAAATTGTTTAATACACAAAAAGAGCTTTAAAGAGTCTCTGCCAAAGAATCAGTGCTCAATAAATGTAAGCTGATTTTATTACTTTTTTTTCTATGTATAAAATAAGAGGGAGGGAAGAAAGATGGGAGGAAGGGTAGAGGCGAAATGTGGGAGAAGGAGGAGAGGGAAGGGAGGCTGAGAGTGGGGGAGAGAAGGAGGTTGGGACAGACAGGAGTGCTCTAGGATGATACATAAAGGGCAAGGTGTTCATCATTGGGCAAGAAGCAGAGATCAGAGTAGTGAATGGAAAACCCAAGGTTAAAAAGAATGGCAAGGAAAGAAGTGGGTCAGATACCAGGTAAACAGTAAACGATCTAGGAGGGGTTAAAGTTCAGGAAACAGAAAACAAGTGGAAATTGAGGAAGTAGGTTGAACTAGGCAGAGGAGCACTGATTTAAGTCACCAAGGCTAATAACAAAGAACAGCTTCATGTACCTCAGGATTTGCACCTACTCCTTTAGAGGGCCCAGGACGATCAGCAGGTGAAGCCTGAGACCAAGCTCAGAAAAAAAACACCAGCATGGAGTGGGAAGGAGAAGAATGGAGAGATGTGACATTTCTCTTTCTGGTAACTTCCATTTAGATAATTGGGTTTGTTTTTCTCACTAGCTAGATGTGGTAAATATGAAGGAAAGTATATACATGTTAAAAACAAATAGAAATCCCGTTTTCTGGTGGTTCTAGTTGTTCGTTTTTATAATTTGATGGGTTTGGGCTTTCTCTAATAAAGTGAATGAAATAAAACTACTCTTAGTTTTTTTTTTTTAATGTTTTATTTATTTTTGAGACAGAGAGAGACAGAGCATGAATGGGGGAGGGTCAGAGAGAGAGGGACACACAGAATCTGAAGCAGGCTCCAGGCACTGAGCTGTCAGCACAGAGCCTGACGCGGGGCTTGAACTCACGGACCGTGAGATCATGACCTGAGCCGAAGTCGGTCGCTTAACCGACTGAGCCACCCACGCGCCCCTACTCTTAGTTTATTAAATGTTTGTAATTTTCAAAGTTGAAATATTTTTTAAGAATAAGGGGACTCACGAATGGTAAATTAAATTTGCTGGTTTTATGAAGTAATGGAAGCTTCCTGTATTGTTACACGAAGTAAGTATAGGAAGCCTTCCTACACTATTCCAACTTTATATAATAGCAAGAAGAATGAACACAAATCATTATTCCCTGTGTGAGTCTCTAGGCATCTCAATCAGACTATTCAAGGAGTGGGAAGGGGGCTTGCCAGAATTTCTAATACCTGGCACAATGCTAGTCCTACTGAATGAATTACAGCTCTGGGAGTGTGTTGTGAAAACAGAGAGCAGAGGTTTTGGGAATAAATATCAAATGAGTTCTTCTGCGGCTGGTGCACCCTGAACTTTAAGAACCACTGATCTGGACCAATTTTCTCATGAATATAATCTCGGTTGATGGATAACAAGGCACTGCTTAAAGAGTTAGAAATTGGGGTGCCTGGGTGGCGCAGTCGGTTAAGCGTCCGACTTCAGCCAGGTCACGATCTCGCAGTCCGTGAGTTCGAGCCCCGCGTCAGGCTCTGGGCTGATGGCTCAGAGCCTGGAGCCTGTTTCCGATTCTGTCTCTCCCTCTCTCTCTGCCCCTCCCCCGTTCATGCTCTGTCTCTCTCTGTCCCAAAAATAAAATAAACGTTGAAAAAAAAAATTTAAAGAGTTAGAAATAGTGGCATTGTGCGTTTTAAATCGGTATCTCTCCTTTGTTGTTTGAAAGTTTCCAAATTTTCTTTTAGAAAAGGAACTCATTTATGTTGATTTTATAAATGTGTACACAATTATGATTTACCTCATTACTCTAGAAAGTAATGTTTGCTTTGAATCACGACTCCTGATCATTTTTACTGGTATGAAAAAATTATTTTTGAAATTCTTTTCTTGTACTCTAATGTGCATACATAGCAGAGTACGTATGTATAAGCATTTTATAGAGAAATTTAAAAATCACACACCTGCAGGCTCCCCTTCATCTGCAGATATAGAATGTTACCAACTCCCTTGAACTCTCTGGAGACTCCTCCCCTATCATCTTTTCTCTTTCCCCATTTTCTTAGATAACCACCATTCTGTACTTTCCTTTTATAGTTTTTGTTTTGGTTAGTTTATAATTTTACCGCATGTGTATTTATCTGTGAAGTATATTATCTGTATTGTTTTGGGTTTTTACTTTATATTAATGAAAACATATTATATTAACTCTTTTCTGACTCAATATTATGTTTTTGAGACCTATCCATGTTGATGTATATACAGTTCAGTTATTTCCATTGCCCCATAATTAGAATGCACCCCATTTTATCTATCAGCCTTACTATTCATGTAAATGCTAACTAGTTGGGGCACCTGAGTGCTTTAGTCGGTTAAGCATCCAACTCTTGATTTCGGTTCAGGTCGTGGTTTCACAGGTCTGTGAGATCAAGCCCCTCATCGGGCTCTGTGCTGACAATTCAGAGCCTGCTTGGGATTCTCTTTCTCTCTGTCCCCATGTGCACGCTCTGTCTCTCAAAATAAATAAACTTAAAAAAAAATTGTAACTACAGAGCTTTTTGGTTTTGTCTTTAATTGATGCAGTTGCAATCCTGGTGCACTGTGTTAGTTTGGGGACATCTGTCTGGGAAGAGAATTGCTGGGTCACAGGATCTGTGCATATAATAGTTAATGTAAATTGTCTTTCCAGGACTATTGTACCAGTTTACTTGATAGAAATATAAGAGCTCCCAGGGCTTCCATTCTTTCCAATACTTGGTACTTCCTGAATTTTTATTTTTGCAATATAGTGAGTGTGAAAGTATATTTTATTATATATTTAATTTATACTTTCTTGATTATTAACGGGCATTTTTTCTTATATTTACATATTTATGTTTTTCATATAATCAGTGTCCAATTTTGTTTTATGAGGGGCTTCCTTGTGTCTTTTTACCCACCTTTTTGTTTTCTTTGTAAAAATGCTTTATATGATACTTTAAGACATATTTGTTATATATTTTACATATATCTTCTCAAAGTTTGAGTTCGGGGCTTCAATTTTTAACTTAGTTTTTAACAGTTGTGATAAACATGCTCTTAATATAGTTAAGTGTGTCAATATTTTTTTTAGCTTACTATTTATTATATCCTGTCTAAGAAGTCTTTGCTTCTCTTAGGTCATAGAAATATCTTCTAAAAATTTGAACCTTTTGACTTTCTCGTTAAAGTCTAACATCCATCTGGAATTAATTCTGTATGTAGTATAAGGCTGGCCTCCAAATTATGTTTTCCATTGTGAATTACCTGTTCTTTGAATGTTTCAGCTGAATATATTTAAGAGTTTTGGATCCACTCAGGTTTTCTATTTGAGTCACTTTTGTTGTTTTATTTCTCTAGGAATTTGCTGATTTCATTTGTTTTCACATTTCTCTGTTTAAAATTGCTTATACCATTCCTTTATTTTTTATATCTACTCTATAGGAAATTGCATGTTTTTTTAATTTTTAAGATCATTTGTCTTATTTTTAAAAAATTTTTTTCAACGTTTTTTATTTATTTTTGGGACAGAGAGAGACAGAGCATGAACGGGGGAGGGGCAGAGAGAGAGGGAGACACAGAATCGGAAACAGGCTCCAGGCTCTGAGCCATCAGCCCAGAGCCTGACGCGGGGCTCGAACTCACAGACCGCGAGATCGTGACCTGGCTGAAGTCGGACGCTTAACCGACTGCGCCACCCAGGCGCCCCTTGTCTTATTTTTAAAATATCAATGGAGCTTATCAGTTTTTCAGTGTCTTTTGTCCTTTCAAAAGACAACCTTTACATTAAATTATTTTTCTATTGTATATTTTTCTATTTTTGTTATTTTCGTATTCCATTTGATATTTATTTTCTTCTGCTTTTTTTTGATTTTTATAAATGCTTAGCTCATGGGCATGGAACCTTTCTGCTTTTCCTTTTTACAATAAACATTTCAGACTATAATTTCTCCAACAGGTTCTTACAACTCTTTTCAGTATTATTCAGTTCTACCTATTTTCTAATTCTATTTTGATTCTTCTTCAGAAAGTATAGGCTTTAATTTATCTTTTTGGTATTGATTTCTAAATTTTGTTGTATGGTCAGAGAATGCAGTCTATATTAGGTAGTTTGAAATTTATTAAGTTCTATTTATGGCCAACTTTTTGACTGATTTTTTTTTTCAATGTTTATTTATTTTTGGGACAGAGAGAGACAGAGCATGAACGGGGGAGGGGCAGAGAGAGAGGGAGACACAGAATCGGAAACAGGGTCCAGGCTCCGAGCCATCAGCCCAGAGCCTGACGCGGGGCTCGAACTCACGGACCGCGAAATCGTGACCTGGCTGAAGTCGGACGCTTAACCGACTGTGCCACCCAGGCGCCCCTTGACTGATTTTTAAAATATGCCACATGTGCTTGAAAAGAACACTTATCTCTATATTTGGTATGCAAGGTAATTTCTGGCCACTGGATTAAGCTTGTTATTTGTACAGTATGTCTTTTTACATTCTTTTATTTTGAGCTGTCTTTATATCTTTGCTCTGTCTTTATAGATTAGGTGTATATTTTATAAATAGTACATAGCTGGATTTTTTAAATTCAGTCTTAGCTTCTTAATCTTTTAATGTATAATTTAATTTATATATATTATGATACCTGATGTATGTGAATTTAATTCTGTCATTTATTGTTTTTTATTTATTCCAGTTTTTAATGTTTCTCTTTTCCTTAATCTTTTTTTTTGTCTTCTTTTAGCTTGAGTCCTTCCCCATTCCATTGGCATGCTACTTTAGTCTTTCAGTGATATCTTAGAAATTTTAAGATGTATACTTAAACTAGATTTAAATTATTATTAATAGTTATCTTTAATTATTAACTATTGTCTTTAATTGTTATATTTCCTTCGTACTTAAAAATTAAAAGGCCTTTAGTAATGCTTTAATCATCTCTTTTTCACCTTTACAGGATAATTATTCTTAGTTTTTTCCACATTTTATATTTATAGAATCAATGCTGTTTAACTTAAGCCACATATTTACAGTTCTCTTTGAATACTGTTGTTTCTTGCATCTCAAACTCTCTTCCTGGGATCATTTTTTTCCCTCAGGAAGTATATCTTTAAAGATTTTCTTTGGCGAGCTCTTTTGGTAATAAATAAATAAATAAATCTCGATTTCATTTTGTGCAAAATATCATTATTTGCATCATAATTGAAGATAGCCTCAGTGGATATAAGAGTTGTTTTTTCTCAGTTCTTAAAAACATTCTTCTCTTCTCATATCTGTGTTGTTGTTGAGAAGTTGGTTATATCATATCCATTCTTCATTCTTCTGTAGGCAGTCTATTTTTTTCATTAACAGCTATTAACATCTTCTCATTGTATCTGAGTTTCTTAGTTTATAATGATGTGTCCTAGATATTTAATAATTGTATTTATCCTGTATGTAACTGAGCTTCTTAAGTCTGAAATTCCATGTCTTTCCATAATCTGGAAAATGTTCAGCCGTTAAGAGTTTTTAAGATCGTTCCTGTCTCCATTCTTTCATTGTCTCCTGGGACCCTAATGAAGCACATGTGCAGCTTTCTCGTGCTGTGTCTCTTAACCACCCAGCCACATCTGTCTTCCCTCTGTCCATCTTGCTTCATTTTACTTAGTTTCTTCAGATTTGTCTTTTGGATATCAGATATCTCAGCCATTTCTCATCTGCCTTTGAAATTTCTCATAATTTTCTAAATTCAGTTATTACATGCCATTACATATTTTATCTCTAAGAGTTCCATTTGGGTGTTTTATCAAAGCCTAGCCCATCCTAATAATCTTTGGTTTCACCACAGCCTCATTTTCTTTTTTTATTTCTTCCACTATATTAACACTTATTTATATTCTTTTCCTGGAAATAGTAATATGTGGATTGCTGGCCTGGTTCTCTAATACCATTTAAGTAATTTTTTTTTTCATTGTAATTGATGTAACATGGAACTTTATCTATGGAAATCCTTTGAGGCCTGATTTTAATGTATTTTGCTAAAGAAAGGATTTAGGTCTCTTTCTGCCAGGAACTTGAATTTCCACCTGGGACCACTTTAAACCAAATTTTTGGCTTGCAGGTTTTTTGGCAGTTTTTTGGGTAGAATCTATCCAGATCCTAAACCTATGTGAATGCTTATAGCTTTGGAAATCTTAAGAAGCAGTCTTTCTGCATTTTAATTCCGCCCTGAGCCAAGGCTGAGAAAGAAAATTTCCTTTTGCAGGTTTTCGTGCCCCAGTTTATAAAGAGATTTCTGGTCTGATCTCTCACTCTGTTCATGCCCTGACTTTTTGTCCCCTTCAGTGAGTATGGAGCTCCTTAAAACCCAGCAGTACTAGGGATCAGCAGAAAAACTCAGAGCAAACATGGGTTCCAATGTATTCCTTTAGCACCATGAATTTTTATCTCTTTACTATTTGGCCCCTGAGATATTTTCTTATTTTACCTTCAGTCATTCATGAATGAAAGATTATTGTTGTTATTAATATTATTTTGGGGTGTTTTAGGTTTGATGTATAGAGATGGGTACTTGTGAATTTCTAGTTTGTTACATTTCTGTAAACAGCTTACTAGAAATACTTACTATATTTTGAAACAAGAATTGTTATCACTTACGAGTATAACAAGGACTGTGAACAATTAGAAATTTCAGCTAATATAACATTTCTGACATGCATCTTGAGAAGTGGCCTCCAGGAGACTTTGAACCAAGTAGCCAAAATAGCCTTTTCTCTGTTTTACCTCTAGATGTTTTATTTTCATTGTCATAGTCCACTCACGAATTAAAAATCCATAAAGCCTCAGTAGATTGTTAGCGTAAAATTTGTAGACATTCCAGTTTGAGAGGGAAAATGTTTTTAAGGGAATCTAAAATGCCAGAAATAAAAATTCTTTTAAAAACTTCCAATGAAATAGGAAGTTATACTTAAACATATATAAGGAAGGGATTTCTTAGAAATAATTGAGATTTAATCAATACTTCAAAATAAGCCAATTATGGTTCTTTAACTGGAGAGAAAAATATTTTATAAACATTGACTATTTTCTGCTTTTCCCATCATCTGTTAGTCATAAAAGATATAATTTCATTGTAGGAAAGATGTGATTTAATTAATTTTCATGTTTTGTGGGCATTCATGACACTGCAATAGGAAGTTGAATATAGACTCAAATCAAAGAAGATACTGGTTTTTCCATAGTGGACTTTAGAGTGGAAGAAAACTTACTGATTTACAATAATAGCAAATTGGAAAGAAGTGTGGTATGGTACATTAATTAAGCGGAAACATTTGTATTATGGTTCTTTTGCAAATTTCTACCCTGGGGATACCTTTGGGGGACCTTACTGTGTGAGAAACCATGGTGTTTTATAGTAGAAAAGATGTCCAGTAACTATGTATTTTCTGTGTGCTGACCTTTGGTCAGATGTGTTTAGGGAAATGTGGCATAAAACCTACCTTTGGCTTTACTGAGTTGTTCTTTCTACCAATTTATTTATTTAATATTTATTTTTGAGAGAGCGCAAGCAGGGCAGGGACAGAGAGAGGGGGACAGAGGATCTGAAGTGGGCTCTGCGATGATAGGCTGACAGCAGCAAGCCCAATGTAAGGCTCAGACTCACCAACTGCGAGATTATGACCTAAGCCAAAGTCGGACGCTCAACTGACTGAGCCACTTAGGTGCCCTGCATGTTCTTCGTCCTAATGCACTCTCCTCCAATTTAGTGAGTTATGAGGGGGTTGGGGCATGAGACGATGTATGATGAAAGGAGAGTATAGTTAAAAAAGAATGTTGTAGATAAATTCATAAACTCTTAGACTAGATTACATGAATAGTAACAATGAAGTTCATTACTTCAGTCCATTACAACTTTCTTTAAATCTCCAGTCAATTGCAATGATCAGACAGTGTAAATCTTACTTGGGTGATTATTTTTCAGCTATGTAAAAATCCGATTCAGATTATTTCTGGTCAGTTCTGCTCTTGCACAATTGTTTACCAGATTAGAAAGAAAACCATTGAGTATCAATTGATAACCACTGAGTATCAGTGATATTCAGTGGTTTTCTTTCTAATCTGGTAAACAATTGTCTGGTCACCTATTTATAGAAATATCTATTACTCATAAATACAAAGTAATAAAAAATGACTCAAGGAAGGCCTAATTACTTGCTTTTATTTATTTAAACTCTTTCATTCTGGGTTTATGTGACAACATGGACAAATACTCTGATGCTAAAGCAAATCTGTTTCGCTGAGAAAACTGTGCAGCTTTAAATGACAATAATTCATGTGTAGGCATTCTTTTTTAAATTTTTTTTTTAATGTTTGCTTATTTTTGAGAGAGAGAGAGACAGAGACAGAGAGTGAGTGGGAGAGGGAGACACAGAATCTGAAGCAGGCTTCAGGCTCTGAGCTCTCAGCATAGAGCCCGTTGCAGGGCTTGAACTCAGGAACTGCGAGCTTATGACCTGATCTGAAGTCACACGCTTAACCAAATGAGCCACCCAGGCGCCCCTAGGTGTTCTTGTATAAAGAGACTGGAGAGCTAGCCTGAGCTAGATGCAATCTGAAGGGATTTTTTTCATAGTTTTATGGAGTTTGAATTTTAACTTAAAGGCACCAGTTTCAGACCTGCCTTAAATGATAAAATATAAGTAGACAATAGTTTGAGAAGGGTTTCTCTGACAGATAATGGCTATAATGAGTGGACAAGGAGGATACTGCAGTGATACTGAAGAGAAACGATTGAGAGCCTGAATTAAGGAATTAACAGGATTCTAGACAACAAATTGGAAAGATGTTTCTAGGATAAAATAAACAAGTCCCGGGGCGCCTGGGTGGCGCAGTCGGTTAAGCGTCCGACTTCAGCCAGGTCACGATCTCGCTGTCCGGGAGTTCGAGCCCCGCGTCAGGCTCTGGGCTGATGGCTCGGAGCCTGGAGCCTGTTTCCGATTCTGTGTCTCCCTCTCTCTCTGCCCCTCCCCCGTTCATGCTCTGTCTCTCTCTGTCCCAAAAATAAATAAACGTTGAAAAAAAAAATTTAAAAAAAAAATAAATAAATAAAATAAAATAAAATAAAATAAAATAAACAAGTCCCAAGGACAGATTAGATGTATAGAGGTTGATTGACCGTAAAAAGGTGAATACCTCTCTCAGATTTCTGTCCTTGGCCCTTTTATTCCAAGTAGTGTTTCCTAAATGTAGTTTAAAAGATTTTCTTTAAACTGAATGTTTTCATATCTGTAATCTTAGGCTAGCAATTCTTAAACTTTTTGTTCTCAAAACAACTTTATATTCTTTAAAATTTTTGAGAACCTCAACGAGCTTTTTTATGTCAGTTAAATCTATGGATTTTTATTATGTCAGAAATTAAAATATAGAACTTTAAAAATCAATTCATTTAAAAATAATAACACATGTTAACATAAATAACATATTTCTATGTAAAAGGGCTGTTTTTCAAAAACAGAAATCAATTAGTGAGAAAACTGGCATTGCTTTACATTTCTGTGAAACTCTTTATTATCTGGTTTAATAGAAGTCAAATTCTCATACTGGCTTTGGCAACATGTTTTATGTAAATAAACCCTTTCCTCACCCTAATACATAGTTAGAAAAGAGAGCAGTATTCTTTTGTAATACTACACTCAAACTTCGTAAGTGATAGCTTCTTAAAGCTTACTTGCAGTGGGAATCTAAAAATCCTATCCGTGAACTTTTTGTACTCCATTAAATTACAGATCTTTGGCCTGTCTTGCACTTCAAATGACCCTTACCCACACATGAATTGTATCACCTCCTACTGGGCATTGGGGAAAATATTGGCTTAATGAAATGCAAATATTTTAAGTATTGATAAATATCACTATAAAATCAGGTTTGTTAATATCACCATTGATTTCTAATCAGAAAAGTATTAAGTACCGGGGTTGTCAAGCTTATGGTATGCATATAAGATTTCCAAAGTTCTGTTTTTTTGCTTAAAGAATAAATTTTCCCATTGCCAGCAAATATTGTCAATTTTCCTTGAAAATTTCAAGATGTCTGCTGGTATTCAAATTTGAATAGCCATTGTTTGCCTATTAGTTGTTCTTTCTAGTACAAAATTTGTTTCCTGTTGGCAGGATTAAGTGAGGGGGAGCCTAATGACTTTTTTAGGAGCCTAATGACTTTTTTAAAGAAGTGCACAGGTGCTGTTTTTTTTTTTTGTTGTTGTTGTTTTTTAATAACTAGTGAACTTTAATATGTAGCAGAAGTGCAATACGCATTTTGCCACATAGAATATTAAAAAGACATGTACTGGACTGTTCCTTATTGCCAAATAAAGTAATTAGGATTCAATACAGATAAACAAAATGGAGAACATATATGAAATAACTGTTTGCAGATATTGGCCACCAGACAGTTCAGGGATATTATCTCAGAGCGAGGAAGCAGTAAGGTGAGTCCTGTAATTGCCCCTGCTTACTACCTGGAGAGAAATTCTAGGCCAAAACACAGGAAGGGGTAACCAAGGTGGAGTCGTGGCATCCCAGTGTTCAGAGATGGAGGGGGGAGAGATGGGGGCATCTCAAGTTAGCATGCGGAGTTCTGGAGCAGTGAACGCTGCACAGAGAGGAAACCTTGGAGAGGTGCAGACGATTCGCCTTGAATCCTCAGCTGAATGCTCATCAGGACATGCCTGCCAGGAAGCCACTCAAGACCTACCGAAGAAACATCCCGAGGGCACAGAGGAACATCTCAGGAGCTCACTCAGAGCTGGAAATAGTTTTGTGGCCACCAGCAAGAGTGGAAAAATCGTATAATCCAAGAAACACTGAGGAGGATAACTTAGAAAAGTATTGCCTCGGTAGTGGAGGCAAAATTAGCCATAGATGAAAGGCTATTCTGGCCACTCATAACAAATGTAAAAGCAAGCCTTAAAAATCTGAAACTGGTTTCCAGTAACATAACTGCATCCCAGAGCAAAGCTCAGGAATATCTGTAGGAATATAACACGCAAGCAGATAAAGTTCATAATACCCACCAGCAGATCAAAAATTATCCAGTATGTAGAGAAGCAGGAAAAATTTAAGTATAAGTAGAAAATTCAATCTTAAAGGGCTTGGATCTAGAACATGTAGAGAACTCTGAAAACACAATAATAAAAAAAGTAAACATCCAGTGAAAAATCCGGGCAAAGGGTACTTTAAAAAAAGATACCCAGATTGCAAGAAAGCACATGCTCAATGAAAGATGCTCAATGTTACTAGTCATTGCAGCACAAACTATAAAACTGTTTTCCAAAGTAGTTGCACCATTTTACATTGTCACCAGCATGGTAAGAGTTCCAGTTGCTCAACACCCTTGTCAGCTCTTGGTCAGTCTTTTCAACTTCAGTCATGCTCATGGTTGTGTAGTTGTATCTTACTGGTTTTTCTTTTTATACAAAATCAACATGTATTTTAACCACAAGTGCATAGCGGTTAATACCACAATTTGGTGCGACTGCCCTTATTATTAATGTCTTGGATTATACAGTACTTCTAGAAAGTACTGTCGAGGTGACAGTTGTTTTACTGTCCATTACTTTTGCGCCATTGTAGGTAAATTGCATCTTAGTATTATCATGAAAATTGTTTTGACCTCATGGACTCCTTGAATCACTGTTCTGGTCTGCACTTTTCACCTAGTCTTCATGTCGTTTATCAGTGTCCCACATTCAGATTTGCTAAAATCATTATTTCTTGTGCCCCCTCATAAAAAAAAAATAGCCCTATTCGTATTTTAAAGGCATTCTATATTTTAAAGGCATTCCTACTCCCTCATCACCCCAGTGCTATCCCAGAATCCTCTCTCCCACATTCAACTAATTTCTGTGCCTTAAATGTCTCTGCTTTCCCATTTTCCATCCCCATTGACCTATAGCATCATCTTTCTTTTTACAGTCGTCTGCTGGCATCCTCTTTCGTCTTTTTCTGAAACACACACTCGATTATGGGGTCTACATTACCAGCAAAATAAAGTCAAAGGGCCTTAGAGCAGCAGCAACTTGCTCATCATCAAATATTATGTAAAATATATTTTAAAATTTGCAGTATGGTTTAAAACACATACATTGATTGTTCACTAATTTAGACAATAATTAATCAATTCTAACAGTAAATGCATAATGATCACTTTGTATATTTAGGACAAAGGCTGGTAGAACTGTTTTTGTACTTCTAGAATGTATTAAGGTTTGAGAAATTATTAGCTGCCAACTTTTAGATTCAAGGATTGAATATCTGCTTTTTTTCTGTCTCTAAGAAACTAATAGTTCATTATAACTTCAGAATTGCAATTAAAATGATGGATTATTTGAGAAGTATATTACTCAAAAAGTCTGAATTATAAATGTGAGTTCAGGTATGTGGTGCTCTACACAGGGTTTTAGTTTGTCCCAGTAAGCTTCTCTGGCTTAGCTGATTTAACAAAGTAGCTCGAATTATTTCCAAGGCTGCATACACTAACGTTTCAAGGTGTTCTCACTTCATGATATATATCCAACCTCTCTTTAAAGTTTATCTCCTTAAAGTTTAATCAGTTTATTTTTTTTGAATTCTGTTTTTCTTTATTTCATTTTGTGTCCTAATGCCATTTTTTGGGTCATCATTTTTTTATATACAGAAGAATGAAATTCAAACACCAGAATTGTGAATAGAAGCTTTTTAGTCCTGGACACCAGAGTGTAATTGCAAGTTATTTATTGCAAATAAAATAAAGGCATTGGGTCAGAATATTTTCAGTTGTGTTGGCAATGGCATTTTAGACACCATGCCAGGTAGCTTTTGCCCATATTCATATTATAAGTGTATTGCCCTCTATTCCAGATTTCTACCAACTCCATTCTTTGAACCAAAGCTAAGATACAGTGTTGCATATTACTCAGAATCATTAACTACATAATAGCTATCTTATGTCATTCCTTGCTACTCCAGAAATCCTGCTGTCTTCATTTTTTGCTGAAAACAGTCCTTTTCATGTTTCAGTTACGCATGGAAATGCTCCTCTGCTGCATTAACAGCGCCGATCAAAGGTTTCTCTGAACGTTAACTCTAGTGTTAAAGGAAATAAACTATGTATTGAACAAGAATGCAAAATATTGCCATCTCTTATTGCAGAATATCTGTCTTTGAAATCTATGTCAAGATAGTCAGTATCTTGAAGCCTACAGAATTGGAATCTGAGGTCCACAGAACTTCACTCTTAAGTGAAGATTGAGCCTTTGAAGGGAAATTTTACACATAAACTGCATTTAACTTGCACATGCCTTGTTCCAGCTGGTAACTAACCACTTGCTAGTCTTGGTAATTATTTTCCTAGGCAGACACTTTAAACTTTATTTTTTTTAACAACAGTAACATTTTCCCATCCACACATAGGTTTATGCTAGAAGATAAAACATAAGATCATATCAGATTAACAGCTTGAAACAAAATGATGCATCTAACACTGATTTAGCATATTTTTATATCTCACACATGGAATAAAATGAGAGGTCCTTATATTTTAACTTAATTCTTCACTGGGAAACACAACAGGCAGTTTTAAATTATGTTGAGAAATAAAAAAGGATTTAAAAAGTCAGACATTTTATGATATCGCCAAATGGGAATTCACTTACCTTCATATATTAAGGATATATATTTTTCACCTTAGGTTTGCACGAGATATTTCAAATTACTTTTACTAGTGTGTTAATACTCCTGTATATGGGGAGAACCAAAAACATTTTAAACACCTTCTGCAGTTGCATGATAGCAGAATTGGAATTACGGGTCTTCCCAGCAACTATATTTATCTATTAAATTTTTATGGTTGTACTCTTTACTAGGCAATTAGGATTTCCTTTTGAATTGTAATGGGAATGTTTAGGCAGATGGAAATCAACACAAGTCCTCCTCTTAAGTTTATCCTGTATCTGTATTTTTTTTTTTGAGTGTTAATAGTATCATAATGCTATAAAGTGTATTTATAGGGATGTAAGTAATGCTCATCAGTCTCTTTAATAGCTTCCCATATGAAGAAGCTTAGCTTTTATTCAACATTTCCTTTTATTCAGGTACCTCATTATTGTTCCATTATTCACAAGAGTAGAACCATACACTATAATTTTGTTATTCAACTGACCAATTTCTTTATAATTCCTTTAAGTTCTTTAAACATACGAGAAAGTAAGGTTTATGTCTAATTTGTAATTGTTTCTTCATCTTTCAAAGCTGTTTAGAAGTTAAGAAAAAGGGACTATACAATTTTTTTTCTACTTTCCTTCTTAAGAAGGATACTATATAATTTCAAATATTTAATTTTATAGTTTTTTTGTCTCAAAAAATATATGACATTGACTTTGAATGATGGGTAAATATTAAGTTTTAAAGTAAAAAATTTAAATTAAAAAAGTATTTAAAGGTTGATTCTAATTATGAAAATAACATATGCTTATTGTAAAAAATCTGAATACTACAGAAAATATAAAAGAAGCACACACAGACAAAAATGTCACTCAGAATGACAATACCTAGAGGCAATCACTGTTAACATTTTGGCATTTTTCATTTCAAAGATAAATTCTTATATGTAGAATATAAGAAAGTTAAAAGTTGAGACAGTATTTGCCAAATATGTACATAGAATCATTTTTACACAGAATCATAATTTTATGTTCAAAGAAAAGACAACACATAGTAAGTATGGGACTATATTGCTAAATTAATACGGGAATAAAAATTTTCTTTAAGTTTGAGCACATCTGCAGTGATAGGCCAGGATGTCAAATTTTGCCTTTGGCTTGGGAATGATATATTGCGTACTGTTCCATGAGAAAATGAAAATCTCCCCCCAAACCAATGACGCACTTTAGCGAAAGATTCCAGTTTGGAACAAATAGTTCAAAATAATATAACAAAATATTAATCTATGGAAACATAGATTTAAATGGCAACGATAATTACACAGAATTGTGCAAAATATTGATGGAGGGAGAAGCAAAAGTAAGTGTTTCAGAGATGAGCTACAAACGGACAGACTATTAAGAAAAATGGAAGACGTTATGAAATTATAATGAAGATTTTTCTAGTACTTCATATGAGGAATTATTTTTTAAAAACTTTTTATAATCATAGAGTTAAAAGTTAAAAGTTTCAGAGTTAAAAGTCACCTCAAGTAATATCTTCTCCAACATTGTTACTGACAGATAATATAATTAGACCTGAAGACATTACATTATCTGCGCTGGTCCCCTGCTGTCACACTGGAGAGGAATCTGGGAAAATCCATGATGAGTCAGAACGTTGGCTCCTTCCTTCTGAAGTTCCATTCTGGAATGGCACTAGTGCTTGCATGAGAAAGCTTATTACTTGTCTTTCATTTCCTGTTCATGATTGATCCATCATTCCTTACATTTTCGACAAAATATTTTCTGATGTTCACTGAAGAATTTCTATGAGTCAAGCTCTATTATTATAACAATGTAAATATTTAATTGTCACAAAACCAGTGAGATCCAGACACTTGTACCATTTGATTTTCAGGTAAAAATACAAACAGGAGGGTAAGAAAATGACAGAACTGGTGGACCAGTTACTTCCAGCCCCTGCATTTCCAATAAATCTCCACTAGTGAAGAAATCTGGGTTGATTTTTAAAAAATAACTTCTAGGGTACTTTGGGAATGTCAGACCATTTTTAACTTTTTAGATGTATGCATACTCAGCTCTAATCAGAATGTTCTTAAAATGTCTAGGTCTTTACATTTCAGAGTTTGGGATGAAAACTCTGTAACTAGAGTACTACTCTACACTACTAACTATTGTAAAAAGCAGTAACTAGAATGAGGTTTGCTGAGGCTATCCTGTCACAGACGGTGAATCTTCTCCTTCCCCATCATCTCTATCTTCATTTGTGGGGAGAGGCTAAAGTTTCATAAAGCACTTCCAAATTCTAAATTTAATAGGAGTGTTAGGATGTGACATATTTGTGTCTTAGGCCCTGCATCTTGATTTACGTAATTCTTCAATTCCAGTTATCTTTCTCACGCTAAGCGAGCTTTAGAACATTTTCCTGTCTGAAACAGTATAGCAATACTTTTAAAAATTAAAACTTTTAAAGTAAATACGTTTCTGAATTTTCCATTCGAAACATTTCCTTTTTTTTATCCAAAATGTATGCTTTTTCATGTTAGGTATCATATTTCAAAATCGCTGATAAAAAAAATATTACTCACTTTTTCTGACCTACTATCTTCTGAGTATGTGTACCTCCTTCATTGATCTCATTTTATTATAATAAGAACTGTTTTCATGTTTCCTTATCACTATTACTTCCCTATTTTGTACTTTCTATGATAAATATTCTATCATATTAACAGATTCAACAACATAAAATGGTACACATAATGCCTTCTTTATATGCATATTAATCATACCAAATTTCTCTGATCATCATGCACTTAGACAATTTCTTTGTATTAGCCTTTTGATTTTCAGAATGTATTCCCACATTGCTAATTGAAACATTAGAATCAAGCATTTGTTTTCTCCTTTATTGTTACATTTAGATATTAAGAATTTTTTCATAGTTCTGAAGTCACTTAGATATAAGGAATGCTTATTCCATAGCCCAGAAAAGTCATATTTTCTATGTCTAATATCTGTCCTCACTTTCTATGATCATTTGTGAGACACCTGTCTTATTTCTTTTTCTTCATTACTCAATTTTACATGATTTTCCTTTGAAATATATGTATTGGCTATAAGGATCCTTCTTTTTCAATACATGTTTTCCCCTTTAGCTTGGTTGATTTTCTACTAAATGATGGTTTTAGCCAACTGATGTTTATTGAGTTTCTACTATGTGGCCAGTCTTTGGTAGTCACCTGAAGTTGAGGTAGGAACAGAGATTATCAGTTTCTACTATCAAGAGCTCACTATCTAATGAAAGAGAGAGGAAAATAAATAATATGTAAATAATATGATCCATGTGACACTTTCTAATGATATACAGTACATCCCAAGAGCTATGCTTATGGGGAAGTTGGGAAAAGTCTTCCACTGGGAGTAACCATTGATAAAAAAGAGTTGAAAATTAATTAGGAGGAAAAACAGGAGTAGGTACAACAGGCAAAAAGAAAAGAGCATACCTGAAAGAATGAAAGATTATGGTTAAATTCAGGAACTGGGGAGAAGATTGAAATGGCTGCAAGGGAGTAGAGCATTGTCACAGATGGAGCAAACAAAGTGGGTCGTGACGCTTTTCTTAGCTCTTAACAGAATCAAGTCAGCTGATGAGGCCCGCTTGCTAGACTTCTCGTGTGTGAAGCTGGGGATGGGAACGATGTATGTGAAATAGCAAAGAGTGTTTTCTCTTTCGTGCAAAGTAGAACCCTGTGGCCAAGAGTGCCGTGTTTGGAGTCAAAGTTTTGACCCCAGGTCTGTGACCTGTGACCTTTAAAAACTCAATTCTTCATCAGTAAAATCAGAAAATAATAGTATGCATCTCTTGGGATAATTGTGAGGATAAAAGGAAATTATGTATATAAATCTCTACCTAGGATATTTCAGACTTAGTCCGAACTCAACATGTTACCTCTTATTTTTACCTCAACCCAAAAAGACTTCTTTTTAGGGCTTATCTGTCAACAAGGTAAGCCTTCCCTCAAAAAGAAACTTTTAGGCCTAACTGCAAACATTTATTTCTCATTTTAATATATCTCACTGAATAAATGAGGGAAAAAGTAAAACCTATTTTTGCATCAAAGGTGGGTAGATTCAATTTCTATGATTTTTATTCAAGGTGAGGAAAAGTCATGCTTGTATATAATATTTCTGAGAAAGTGAAAGTATCACTGAAAGTATCATTGTTTTTATATGAAAGCAGGCAATATCAAGGTCATTTTGTCTATTCACAAGAAAACATGAAACTAAAAGGTGTAACGCATCCTAAAATTATTTACCTATAGCATTAGAATTTTTTTTTACTTAATTTGTAAGTTAAAATAAAATCCTCAGGTACAGAGTCTCTGCTGCTTTATGGAAATAGTCTTAGCTATATCAGGTTGAGATGTCAATTGCTATTTAAAATATGTTAAATGCTGGGAAACATTTTTAAAAAACAGCAAGGAAAGTTTGCTAACATAGTTCAAGCCCGGCTCTTAGATAATTGTAAAGAATTTGAAGATACTTCAAAGAAAAAAAATCAGAAATGTTTCTTTCTCCTTCAAATCCAATTTAGATGGAGAAGAATCGTCATTACCTGTTGATAATGATTCCACATGTTTGGCATTATAAAAAGAGTCATTTTCTCTGGCAGCAAGAGTCAATCCAACAACACCTAAACTGCTCCTGGGAATTCTTTGTAAAATAAAACATTCTTGTGAGGTAATTCAGTGAGCATCAAGACTGGTAAACACACACTCACACATGAACTGCCATTTCTATGTAAATTAGCAATCCTAATTGGAACATCAATTTAATGTCAAATGGAGTACACTCTTATGCTATCGCAAGAATTAATGCTTAGACATTTTCACTGGAGTTTTGGACCATATGTTGTTTTTAACAGCTCTGAAAATTTTGTGTCTTTGATTCTATCAGATCATCCCTGTGATAAATTGCCATATGTATGATTTCACTGTGGGTGGAGAGACGGTAGAGTATAGTGATTAGGGGTCTCTGAAGTCTGACTAGCTAGTTTCCTCTTTGTCTTCAGCAGTAACTAGCAATGTGGCCTTAGAAGACTTAATTCACTGCCCAGACCCTTATTTTCCTCATTTAAAACAGCAACTCCTACTCCATCTCCTTAAAGTACCTTTAGGCTTCCTGGCTTTAATTCACTCACCAGCATTTCTCAACATCTGCTGCTCTCAGCTTTTGACTCAGGTATTGTTTGCCTCCATCCACATTAGATTTCAAGGCTGGGAAGGAAGGCTTACCTCAGTATCCTGCACAACACCTGGCACATAGTTAGGGCTTCATAAATATTTGTTCAAAGAACAAATGAATTTATAAAATGAGGATGATATTTTCACCTGTCGGAGACTCTGGGTCTGGAGTTCTCTCCTGTCAGGCAGAGAGGAGATGCAGGATTGAAATGCGAGAGAGGCTAATGTCCTGGAAGAGGCAACAGCCCAGAGTAAGGGTCCTTGCTCCATTTTTATTAAGATCAGAAGGCTTACAAGTGTGATGGGCGTGCACAAAGAGATAATGAAACCGTGAACATTAACTCATGGGCATGGGGGGAAGGGGGTTTTGAAGATATGCGGTGTTAGGGGTTTGGGTCAATACAAAACAAACTTCTGGTGCTGGACAGAAGGTTGTTTACAGCAGACAGGGCCACCTCTGTTTACCTGAACTGGCCTGGGGGACCAGAAGGACTGTGCATACTACCTCAGGTTCAACAAGGCACCTTTCTTTTGCTAATTAGCTCCCCTCTGGGCAACTTCATCCTGCTATGTCCAAAGTCCTCTTTTCCTGTTTTTTTGTCCTTCCTTCCAGTGAAAGCGCCTTTCTGCTATTGTAGTAAATTGGGGGTGGGGGGGGGCGCTTCCATCTTGAATACCTAATCTTGTTTACCGAATCTTGGATGTTTATCATCCTGAGATTTCCTATTCCTCTACCTTTGTCCTATACCAGGGGCCTTTGCCCCCTTAACCTAGTCTTATTTACCTAGTCTTGTTTACCCAGATTTGGGTGTATGCATCCTATGGCTTTCCTATTGTTTATGCCTTTGTTAACCCATCAGTGCAAGCTCAGGAAATTCCTAAGCTTATTCCCCACAATCACCTACTTCAAGGAGTTGGTAGTAAGTGTGTTAATATATGGGGTGCCTGGGTGGCTCAGTTGGTTGAGCATCTGACTTTGGCTCAGGTCATGATCTAACAGATCGTGGGTTCGAGCCCCACGTTGGCACAGAACCCTGAGCCTGCTTTGGATTCTGTATCTCCCTCTCTCTCTGCCCTTCCCCTGTTCATACTCTGTGTGTGTGTCTCTCTCTCAAAAATAAACATTAAAAAAATTTTTTTAAGTGTGTTAATATATGCAAAGCACTGAGAACACTACTTAACACATAGTAAATGTTCAGTAGTTGTTAGGTGTTGTTAATAATCCTGAGGAAGTTCGTTTATAAACATTTAGATCAAATCTCTATTTAAAATTCTCTTCCTTTCAGGCAGTGAATTGATTATAGCTTCCTTTTCATTTGCTAAACACCATGACTGAAATTCCAGCTTTCTGACAGTAATTTATGGCTGACCTTGCTACATTGGGAGAAGAAAAGTCAGGAATTAAATCTACTTGTGAAGACAATATATTTGCTCACTATTGATACAAGAGAAACTCAAGTCCAGTGGCAAGGGCGTGGAATTTGAAGTGAATGGTGATATTCTTATATATTTTTTCATGCTTCTATTATTTAATTTAATCTAATTATTCATTCATGGATGTTAAAAAAAAAAAACAATTCTCGTGACTTAAACTTAGGTAATTCAAGCATACAACCTCTTTTTTCTAACTCTTTCCAAGGGCAGAACTCTCTCCAACTTTTAGGCATTGTAGAAGGGTGTGCCTTTCTAGTCTGTCTTGTTAGGATCCTGTTCTTGTCCATCTGGTAGCTTCTCTCGTTTTCTTTCAGCCATTGAATCATTCTCCAAGTCTAGCTATTCCATAGGCTGATACCCTTCTCTGCCCAGGCACTGAGGAAATCAGATTAGACACACTTGCCTTGCTCTTGCTTCCCTGCACTTGGCCCTTTCTTTGTAGTCTCCCGAAATCTACCACATTCGAATCTGTACCTATGTGTAAATACCTGTACCAAAGGCAATACCAACGTTAAAAACATTAGAATTGCCATTAAAGTGGGTGGTTCCCCTAGTTTCAAAAGGAAGACAATTACATACAGATCCTTCAGAGAGGCTGGCACTTCTCTGCTCTTAATCCACTTTCCCTAGCCTCATCTTCTTCAGGCATTTCCAATTGAAATATATTAACTCATCCATTTTACAAATTACTGTTGAGCATTTGTCATGTGCTCAACAATGAATAAGGTATTTCCTCAGTCTCGTGGAGACTGAAGGAAAGAGTGATAGGAGCATGGTTCCAATGACTAGAATGTTCTCCACTCAGCACTTTTATATTTAAGGCCCACTCTGAGAAGGCCAGTCTGAATGCTTGATCCTCACAGTGGCCTTTACCTTAACAGCCAACAAGTGGAGCATTAGTGTTCTTAGGACACAGACACACAGACACACGGACACACATGGACACACAGTTATTTCTCGCTAGTTAAACTAGTTAAAGCTTGAGGAGGAGTAATCTCAAATCATGTATAAACACTATGGAAATTTTATTTCCTACACAAGGATCAGAGGATCTTCATCATTTAATTTGTAAAATTTAAGATTTTGCTGTTGAATTTACTACTTATGGCCCTAGTACTTTCTTCCTGAGTTAATTTTATCTAGTTTTCATTTTTTTAAACTCTTTTTGATACAAGGTACTGTATTGTCTTCACATTTTTGAGATGTAGTATAAGAGGAATAAAAGATTCTGTTTGGCTGAAAAAATTATGGGTGATGAAAAGTTTCTGATACAGAATTTAAAAATTCTCTGCAAATAGTTTCAAATGGTTGACATAAATTCAGTAATCCAGCATTGAACAGGGATCATAGCTTTATGTGTGTGTGTTTAAAATAAAATACAACATATGTGAAAATCTTGATTTCAAATAGCCATTGAAATACAGCCATACTCCTGTTTTACTGTGCTTTGCTTTATTGTGCTTCACAGTTAGTGTGAGGTTTTTTGTTTTGTTTTGTTTTTCAAATTGAAGGTTTAGGGCAGCCCTGAATCAAGCAAGCTTATCAGCACCATTTTTCCAACATTTGCTGACTTTGTATCTCAGTGTCACATTTTGGTGATTCTTTCAACATTTCAAACTTTTTCATTATTATTGTATTTATTTTAGTGATCTGTGATCAGTGATCTTTTTATTTAAAAAAAAAATTTTTTTTCAACGTTTATTTACTTTTTTGGGACAGAGAGAGACAGAGCATGAACAGGGGAGGGGCAGAGAGAGAGGGAGACACAGAATCGGAAACAGGCTCCAGGCTCTGAGCCATCAGCCCAGAGCCCGACGCGGGGCTCGAATTCACGGACCGCGAGATCGTGACCTGGCTGAAGTCGGACGCTTAACCGACTGCGCCACCCAGGCGCCCCATGTATTCAGTGATCTTTGAAGTTACTGTTGGAATTACTTTGGGGGCACCATGAACCACACCCATATAAAATGATGGACTTAATGGATAAATGTTGTGTGTGTACTGTCTGCTCCACCCACCCTGCCTTCCCTGTCCTCTTCCTCTCCTTGAGCCTCCCCATTCCCTGAGACAAAACCCTATTGAAATTAGGCCAACTAGTAACCCTACAGTGACCTCTAAGTGTTCAAATAAAGGGAAGAGGTACATGTCTGTCACTTAAATTTAAAAGCTATACATAATTAAGCTTAGTGAGAAAACCCAGATAGGTTGGTTGAAAGGTAAGCCCCTGGTGCCAGTTAGTGAAGTTGTGTATGCAAAGGAAAAGTTCTTGAAGGAAATTTAAAGTGCTACTCCAGTGAACACACAAATGATAAGACAGTGAGACAGCCTTATTGCTGATATGGAGAAATTTTTAGTATTCTGTGTGGAAGGTCAAACCAGCCATAACATTCCCTTAAGCCAAAACCTAACCTAGAGCAAGGCCTTTTCAATTCTATGAAGGCTGAAAGAGGTGAGGTGGCTGCAGAAGAAAAGTCAGAAGCTAGCAGAGGTTGGTTCATGAGGTTTAAGAAAAGAAGCCATCTCCGTAACATCAAAATGCCAGGTGAAGCAGCAAATGCTGATGTAGAAGCCGCAGCAAGTTCTCCAGAAAACGTAGTGAAGATTGTGAATAAAGGTGGCTACACTACACAATTTCAATGTAGATGAAATGACCTTTTATTGTTTTTTTTAATTTTATGGTTGATTTATTTTGAGAGAGAGAGAATGCACACACGTGGGATACAGGCAGAGAGAGCGAGAGAGACTTCCAAGCAGGCTCCACACTGACATAGTGCAGAGCCCAATGCAGGGCTCAAACTCAAGAACTGTGAGATCATGACCTGAGCTGAAATCAAGAGTCAGAAGTTCAACCCACTGAGCCACCCAGACACCCGGAAACAACCTTTTATTAAAGGAAAATGCCATTTAGGACTTTCATAGCTAGAGAAGAGAAGTCAGTGCCTGGTTTCAAAGCTTCAAAGGACAGGATGACTCTCTTGTTAAGGAGGTAATGTAGTGACTTTAAGTTAAAGCCAATGCTCATTTACCATTCCAAAAAGTCTCTGGTCCTTAAGCATTATGTGAAATCTACTCTATCTGTACTCTATAAATGGAACAGCAAAGCCTTGATGACAGCACATCTGTCTGTACATGGTTTACTGAATACTTTAAGCCCAATGTTGATACCTACGACTCAGAATAAAAGATTCCTTTCAAAATATTACGGCTCATTGATGATGAATTTGGTCATCCAAGATTTCTGATGGAGTTATGCAATGAGATTAATGTTTTCATGCCTGTTAACACGACATCCATTATATAGCCCATAGATCAAGTAGAAATTTTGGCTTTCAAGCCCTCTGATTTAACAAATACATTTCTTAAGGCTGTAGATGGATCTGGGCAAAGTAAGTTAAAAACCTTCTGGAAAGGGTTCATCATTCTATATGCCATTAAGAACATCTGTAATTCATTGGAATATCACATCAACATTAACAGGAGTTTAGAAGAAGTTGATTCCAACCCTCATGGATGACTTTGAGAAGTTCAAGACTTCAGTGGAGGAAATAACTACAGTTGTGATGCAAACAGCAAGACAAATAGAATTAGAAGTGGAGCCTGAAGGTGTGACTGAATTGCTGCAATCTCATGATAAAACCTGAATGGATGAGGAGTCACTTCTTATGGATGAGCAAAGAAAGTGGTTTCTTGAGATGGTACCTACTCTTGATGAATATGGCTGTGAAGGTTGTTGAAATGACAACAAAGAATTTAGAATATCACCTAAACTTAAGTGATGAAGCGGCAGCAGGGTTTAAGAGGATTAAATCCAATTTGGAAAAAGTTTTGTTATGGGTAAAATGCTATCAAACAGCATCACATGCTAGTGGGAAAGCATTTGTGAAAGGAAGAACAAATCGACATGGTAAACTACATTGTTGTGTTATTTTAAGAAATTGCCACAAGGGCACCTGGGTGGCTCAGTCGGTTGAGCATCCAACTCTTGATTTCAACTCAAGTCATGATTCCAGGGTCATGGGATTGGGCCCCATGTTGGGCTCCGCACGGAGCATGAGATTTACTGCTTGAGATTTACTCTCCCTTCCTTTGTACCTCTCTTCCACTCATGCATGCACTCTCTCTCTCTCTAAAATAAAAAAAAAAGAGAGAGAAAGAAATTGCCACAGTCATACCAGCCTTCAGCAACCCCACCCCTGATCAGTCAGCAGCCATCAACATCAAGGCAAGACCCTCTACCAGCAAAAGATTATGACTCATTGAAAGCACATATAATGGTCAATATTTTTTAGCAATAAAGTATTTTTTTTAATTAAGGTATGTACTTTTTTAAAGACATAATGCTATCACACTATTACAGACTACTGTATAGTATAAATATAAGTTTTATATGCACTAGTAAACCAAAAATTATTTGACTTGCCTTTTTGCAATATTCGCTTTGCAGTGGTCTGGAACTGAACCCACAGTATCTCCAAGGTATGCCCATATAAAGCATTATTATTATACCTAATAGAATAAATACATACAAGATTGTCCCATTTTACTTTTTTAAAAATACGCATTTGCGTTCTTCAAACGAAGGCTAAAAGAATATGTATCAAAAAGGTAGCTGGAGTTGAATCTCTAGGAAATGAAAGTATAGGTGATTTCATTTTTTTCTTTTTGTGTATTCTAAATTACATATAATGAATATTTATTACTTTTGTAAAACATACATAAATTTGATTATGAAAAATAAGATTGCTGCTGTCCTCTTATCCAATAAAAATGATTAATAATTTTTTGATGTTCATTTTTATCTGGTGACTAGCAAATTAATATTTATGGGTTGTTGAAAGTATATTATAAAGAACGAAAAAGAAAATTTTCATAGTGACTTTTATTCCCACCTCTCAGAAATAATCAGTTAAGATAATAGTGATTTTTCTTGTCATGTTATATATATGTACAAATAGTATATTTGTACAAATGCAAATAGTATATTTGTACATAAATATACACTTACATATATGTATGCATATCTATATATGTGCATGTGTGTATACATATACATACACTTTTTTTATTCAGGTAACATAACAAAAATTGTCTCGTGCTATTGCAACTTCATATAGAGCACTGATCTGACTATATATTCTATGAATCTCTATTCAAATTGTCTATGCGTTTTTCTTTTTTATTGTAAGAAAAGGATAACAAACTGGCAAATTGCTGAATATGTCACGTTTGATCGTGAATTACCATATCCTAGGTATTTCAATGGGATATTTCATAAGACAAAAAAAAACCCAACCATCTCTCTACTCATGAATTATATGTCCCACATATAATTTAACACTTGAAGTTAGAATGATCAGTTCACACACAAAATTTTCTTGTAGCCTAGATTTTGAAAACATAGCAATCTGTTTCCGATTCTATGTTTCCCTCTCTCTGCCCCTCCCCTGTTCATGCTCTGTCTCTCTCTGTCCCAAAAATAAATAAACGTTGAAAAAAAAAATTAAAAAAAAGAAAACATAGCAATCAAATAGATTAAATTATATATTAAATGTATTAAATATTAAATATATATTATTTAAATTTATTTAAATTATATATTAAAATTATTAAATTATTAAAAAATATATATTATAAATGATATATTATTTAGATTATGTATTAAATGTATTAAATATTAAATTATATATTAAATGTATTAAATATTATGTATATATTTATGTATTAAATATGTATTAAAAATTAAATACAATAACATTGTAAAAACTTTACAATGTTATTCCGTAAAGATAATGAATGAAAATCTGATGGTCAGTTTTGTTTGCAGTCGTATTCAACATATCTTGACTTTATTTCATTCTGGACAACCTACTTAAAGGGATTATCTTAATACATGTTGAAGCTCTTCAGAGAGGATATAATTAGAGTTTGTTTCATTATCTGGCCTTTCAGTTCCTTTATCTCAGTGCTTCATATATCCAGTTGTAGGAGACAATGTTGATAATATAACTAAAAACTAAAACTGCCTTAACAACTCTCAGAAAACATAAATAATGAAAATGTGTAGGAAAAGAGGCAAGCTTAGTGCTTTCTATGCTATGGTGATTTTCTCTAGCTTTGTTCAGCTCCTGTTTTTAGAGTTTTACTGACTGAAGTACAGAGGTACCTTTTTAAAATTTTTTTTTAAATTTATTTTTTAATGTTTATTTATTTTTGAGAGAGAGAGAGACAGAGAAAGAGTGTGAGCAGGGGAGGGGCAGAGAGAGAGAGGGAGACACAGAATCTGAAGCAGGAACCAGGCTGTGAGCTGTCAGCACAGAATCTGATATGGGTCTCAAACTTATAGACCACGAGATCATGACCTGAGCCAAAGTCAGATGCTTAACCGACTGAGCCACCCAAGTGCCCCAAAATATTTCTTTTTTTTTTTTTTAATTTTTTTTGTAATGTTTATTGATTTTTTGAGAGAGAGAGTGTGCAAGCAGGGGAGAGGCAGAGAGAGAGAGAGAGGCACAGAATCCAAAGCAGGCTCCAGGCTCCGAGCCGTCAGCACAGAGCCCAACGTGGGGCTCGAACTCACGGACCGTGAGATCATGACCTGAGCCAAAGTCAGACGCTTAACTGACTGAGCCACCCAGGTGCCCAAATATTTCTTATTTAGTGTCCATTATAATGTACAACATACAACAAAGATTGTTTAAGAATGCTACTGATGGGGCGCCTGGGTGGCGCAGTCGGTTAAGCGTCTGACTTCAGCCAGGTCACGATCTCGCGGTCCGTGGGTTCGAGCCCCGCGTCGGGCTCTGGGCTGATGGCTCAGAGCCTGGAGCCTGTTTCCGATTCTGTGTCTCCCTCTCTCTCTGCCCCTCCCCCGTTCATGCTCTGTCTCTCTCTGTCCCAAAAATAAATAAACGTTGAAAAAAAAAATTAAAAAAAAAAAAAAAAAGAATGCTACTGACTAGACTAATATGTTGGTGAAAATTACATCTCTTTGTACAGTACATTTGTTTTTTTAATTTCTTGGAGAAATATGTGTTTACTCACCTGAATGGTGGAGAGTACTGTAGTCTTGGGTATGATAATTAAAACTCCAGAGAAGCATGCTAGATTCTATATTGTCTTAAGCATACTTAATAAAATCAGCAGCATTGTGATCATAGAATCATTTACCAAGATTATAAATCTGACAAAAACAATGATGTTCACTTGTTGAAATTTCAGGGAAATGATGCAGTCCTTTCTAATAATAGTCGGATTATAAATTGAGGAAGATTGATTTAGAATATTTTGAAAATATAAAACACTGGTTTTATTCATTTTGATACAAGAAATCAGAAAAAAGAGAAGTAAACTAATATTGAATGTCTATTTTAGGCCTCGCACATCATACATATTACTAAATGTATTGAAAATAGTCCAACAAGAAAGGCACTATTTACCCTGTTAAATAATTGAGGACATTGAAGCTCATAGTACATATTACTTTTCCCAAGGTTACATGGAAGGACAAGAGGGTTTTATTTGCAGTAGGTATATTTCTTCTAGATTAGTTTCTGTTGTTGTTTCCAAGTCATTTGTGATGAAAAGTGAATCTTTGGTTTGTCTATGAATGATTGTTAGATTTGAAGAGTCTTTGGGCATTTAGGAATAACTTTTTTTATTTTTTTTTCAAATCAGTGTAACAAAAGCAATTCAAACATGATAGAAATAAAAGATTTCACTTTTTGGGGAGCCTGGGTGGCCCAGTCACTTGGGCGTCCGAGTTCGGCTCAGGTCGTGATCTCCCCATTCGCGAGTTTGAGCCCCGCCTCGGGCTCTGTGCTGACAGCTCAGAGCCTGGAACCTGCTTCAGATTCTGTGTCTCCCTCTTCCTCTGCCCCTCCCCTGCTCATGCTCTGTCTCTCTCTGTCTCAAAAATAAATAAAACATTAAAAAATTTTTTTTAAAAAGATTCCACTTTTTTTTTCAATCCTTAGTTTTGTTGATTATACAAAAACCTGTCCTCATGCCACATGAGGGTTTAATCAATTGACAGATACATAGAAACAAAATTTTAAAAGTCTATGCTAAAGATTTTTCTTTGAAAAAAAGATATTATTAAAGGGTATCTGTTTTGAAAGCACATGAGAAGTTTTAAAAATTACATATATACCAGTTTTTGTGACTTAATTCATAAAGGAAAGTTTATTTTCTAGTGCTTTACTATTTTATGATGTTTTACTATTTACTAAGTCTGCAATGCAATTTTACTAGTTGTTAAAAAGAATACAAAGTTATCTTGCCTTAAGCTGTTATTATTTTTGCCTAATATTAAATTCATTTTGAAAGAGAAGAGTCATTGTTCTAGACAATATCTTTTGGAATTGCTTAGATCACTTTAACATAGAGGTGATTTGAGAAAATCGTGTAGTATAGTATTTCACATACTAATTGCAGAGCAGTGTTTTTCTATCCATTTTTATGTCATGACCCATAAAGAAAATAATCTTTTCTATTATTTCATTTACATGTGCAGAGGAGGGGTAGAGGACCATGTGCTCAGTATGTAATATTGATCAGTTCATTTTATTCATCAATTATTCTTGATAATTTAAATAATTCAATTATTTGAGGAATGTTTATATAGTTCGGTCTATAAAACAAATACATTTTCATTATAGAAAAATACATATTATGTATGAGATATTTTTAGTTAATATTATTATTAATATATATAATAAAATTACCAATAACCCCTCCAGTCATAAATAACTACTCTTGATATTTGTGGAATATGTATATATATAATATATACATATATGTATATTATATTTGTATATGTATATATTACATATGTAATATACATATATTTGTATGTATATATGTATATACATATATATATATGCCAGTGTATTCTTATGCATTCAGGAATATATTTTGAATCTGTACCACATAGTTCTGTATATGTATCGTTTCTTTAAAAGACTATTTTTTTAGAGCAGTTTTATGTTCACATCAAAATTGAGAGGGAGATACAGAGATGATATACTGCCTGCACCCCACCCCTGCAACATGCATAGCTACCTTCATTATCAACATCACTCACCAGAATGGTACAGCTTTTACCATTTAAGGATGGACCTACATTGACACATCATAATTACCTGAAGTCCATAGTTTACTTTAGGATATACTCTTGGTGTTGTATGATCTATGTGTTTGGACAAATGTATAATGACAAGTACCTATCATTATGATAGCATACAAAGTATTTTCACTGTCCCAAAAATCTTCTGTGCTCTCCCTATTCATCTCCCCACCCTACCCAAGATTCCTGGCAACCACTTATCTTTTTACTGCCTCTATAGTTTTGCCTTTTCCAGAATGTCATATAGGTGGTATAATACAGTATGTAATCTTTTCAGGCTGACTTCATTCACTGAGTAATATGCATTTAAGTTTCTTCTATGTCCTTTCATTGTTTGATACCTCATTTCATTTTAGCTCTAAATAGTATTTCATTGTTTGGATGTACCACAGGTTATCCATTCACCTACTTAAGGACATCTTGGTTGCTCCCAAGTTTTGGCAATTCATATAAATTCATATTATATATATATTCATATAAAGCTGTGCTATATAAATCCATGTTCAGGTTTTTGTGTAAATGATTTGGGTAAATGCCAAACAGCATGATTGATGAATTACATGGTAAGACTATGTTTAATTTTGCCAGAAACCACCAAACTGTTTTCAAAAATGGCTGTACCATTTTTCATTCTCATCAGGAATGTATGAGAGTTCATGTTGCTCCAAATCCTCACTAATATTTGATATTTTTAGTGTTCAGATTTTGGCTGTTCTATTAGATATGTAGTGCTCATTGTATTTTTTTTAAATTTCTCATTTACCTGATTACATATGATGCAGAGCATCTTTTCACATGCCCATTTGCTACCCGTATATCTTCTTTGGTGAGGTATTTGTTAAGTTTTTTGGCTTATTTTCTAATGTGTTTGGTCATTTTCTTATTGTTGAGTTTAAGAGTTTTTTTGTATATTTTGCAGAATAGTCCTTTATTATATATGTCTTTTGCAAATATTTTCTCCCAATGTATGGCTTATCTTATAATTCTCTAGATATTATTGTCTTTTGTAGTTTTTTTTTTTCCATTTTAATGAAGTCTTGCTTATTAATTACTTATTTCATAGATCATGTCTTTGGTGTTATATCTAAACAGGCACCACCATACTCGAGTTTTATAGCTTTGCATCATAAATTTTGGTCTATAATCCATTCTGAGTTAGTGTTTGTGAAGGGTGTAATGTTTATATGTAGATGCATTTTTTTGCATGTAGATTTCCAGTTGTTCCAGCACCACTTTTTGAATAGACTGCCTTTGCTCCATTGTATTGCCTTTGCTCCTTAGTCAAAGATCCAAACACCATTTTTATGTAGCTCTATTTCTCAGCTCAGCTCTCTATTCTGAACAGCTCTCTATTCTGTTCTAATCTTCTGTTTGTATGTTCTTTTGCCAAGACAACGCTATCTTTTCTTTTTTTAAAAATTTTTTTAATGTTTATTTACTTTTGAGAGAGAGACACAGAACGCGAATTGAGGAGGGGCAGAGAGAGAGCGGGAGACACAGAATCCGAAGCAGGCTCCAGGCTCGGGCTGTCAGCATGGAGCCTGACGCAGGGCTAGAACTCATGAATCACAAGATCATGACCTGAACTGAAGTTGGACACCCAACCAACTGAACCACCCAGGCACCCCAAGACCACACTATCTTGATTGTTGTAAATGTTGAGGTTGCATAGTGTCAGTCTTCCAACTTTGCTCTCCTTCCATATTGAGTTGGCTATTCTGGGTCTCTTGCCTCTCCATATAAACTTTACAATCAATCTGTCCATATCTATAAAATAACTTGCTGAGATTCTGATTGGAATTGCATTGAATCTATAGATTAAGTTGAGAAAAACTGACATCTTGACACTACTGAGTCTTCCTATCCATGAACATAGACTATCTCTCCATTTTTTAGTTCTTATTTGATTTTGTTCATCAGAGTTTTGTAGTTTTCATCATATAGCACTTGTACATATTTTGTTAAATGTATACTTAAGTATTTAATTTTGAGGGGTGCTACTGCAAATGGTATTGATTTTTTTTTCAAATTTCATTTGTTAGTTTATAGAAAAGCAATTACTTTTTTGCATATGAACTATATATCTTGCAACCTTGTATAATCGCTTAGTAGTTTCAGGAATTTGTCAGTGCTTTTGGATTTACAATGTAGACAATCGTATTTCTCCCAACAAAGACAGTTAATGTCTTCCTTCTAAATCTGTGTTTTGTTTCCTTTTCTTGCCTTAATTGCATTAGCAAGAACTTCCAGTAAAATGATGAAGAGTAATAGTGAGAGGGACGTTCTTGCCTTCTAAATAATCTTAATGGGAAAGCTTGGAGTTTCTCACCTTAAACACGATGTTAGCTGTAGGGTTCCTGTAGATAATCCTTATCAAATTGGAAAAGTTTCCCTCTATTCCTGGTTTACTGAGAGTTTTTATTAATGCTTGGTATTAGATTTTGTCAAATACTTTTTCTGCATCTATTGATCTGATCATGTGATTGTTTTTACTGTTTAGTCTATTGATGTGATGGTTGTTAATTGATTTTTGCATGTTTAACAACTTTGAATAACTGGGATAAATTTCACTTGGTCATGGTGTATAATTCTCTTCATTCTTCATTGGATTCAACTTGCTAATATTTTGTTCAGGATGTTTGTGTCTATGTTCATGAGAGATTGGTCTATGGTTTCTTGTAATATCTTTTCTATAATGTCTTTCAATATTCTTTCTTTCTTGTAATATTTTGGTATTAGGGTAAATCTGGCCTCATAGAATGAGTTAGGACATAGTACCTCTGCTTTTAACCTCTGAAAGCAGTTGTAGAGAATTGGTATATTTTTTTCCTTAAATGTTTTGTAGAATTCACTAGTTAACCTATCAGGGCCTGGTGGTTTTTTGCTTTGGAAGGTTATTTATTAATTATTGATTCAATTTATTTAATACAAAGAAGCTGTAGACCTATTCCTATTATCTATCTCTTTTTGTGTGAGATTAGGGAGATTATGTCTTTCCAGGAATTAGTCCATTTCATCTATGTTACCAAATTTGTGGACATAGAGTTATTTTAGTATTCTTTTATTATCCTTATAATGTCCATGGGATTTACAGTGCTGTCCCCTCCCCTTATTTTATTTCTCATGTTAGTAATTTGTGTCTTCTCTCTCTTTATCTCTTTTTCTCTCTTTAGTAAGTGTGGCTAGCAGCTTATCAATTTTACCGGTTTTTGCAAAGAACCAACTTTTAGTTTCTTAATTTTTTCCTATCGATTTCCTGTTTTCAGTTTCATTGATTTCTACTCTAATTCTGCTCTAATTGGTTCTTTTTATCTGCTTACTTAGTATTCAATTTCATCTTCATTTTTTTTAGTTTCTAAAGACAGAAACTTGGATTTGGTCTTAGAACTTTCTTCTTTTCTAATACATGCACTCAATACTGTAAATTTCCCTCTAAGTACTGTTTCTGCTGCATTTCACACATTTTGATAAGTTGTACTTTCATTTTCATTCTGATTAAAAATATTTTTGCAATTTCTTTTTTCAAATTTATTCTTTGACCTCTATGTTATTTAGAAGTATGTTTAATCTCCATATATTTGGGGATTTTCCAGTTATCTTTCAGTTATTTATTTATAGTTTAATCCTTTGTAGACTGAGAGCAGACATTGTATGCTTTTTTGTTGTTGTTGTTAAAATGTGTTTTGTGGCCCAAAATGTGGTCTATCTTGGTTCATGTTCCATGTGAGTGTGAGAAAAATATGTATTCCTTTGTTGTTGAATGAATTAATCTATAGATATTAATTATATGCAGTTTGTTGGTGGTATTATTGAGTTCAGTTATACCCTTACTGATTTTCTGCCCGCTGGATCTGTTTCTGAGACAGATGTATTGAATTTTCTAACCATGAGAGTGGATTCATTTGCACTTCTGTTAGTTTTTGCCTCACACAGCTTGATGCTCTGTTGTTAGGCATGGGTACATTAAGAATTGTTAAGTATTCTTAGAGAATTGACCCCTTTATCATTACATAATGTCTTTTTTATCCCTGATAACTTTCCTTACTTTTATGTCTGCTCTGTCTGAAATTAATATAGCTACTCCTCTTTTCCTTTGATTAGTATTAGCATGGTATATTTTTCTCTATCCATTTAATATTAAGCATTATATATCTTTATATTTAAAGTGGATTTCCAGTATACAAAATATAGTTATGTCTCATTTTCTGATCTGCTCTGCAATCTCTGTCTTTTTATTGGTGCATGTAGATCATTGACATTCAAAGTGATTACCGATATAGTTGGATTGATGCCATATTCGTTACTGGTAATTTTTTTTTTTTGGCCCTTGTTCTTTGTTCCTATTTTTGTCTTCCACTCTTCATCTATCTTTTGTGATTTTAATTAAACATTTTATTTGATTCCATTTCCTCTCTCTTTTTAGTATATCAGTTATTCTTTTTTTGTCACTTTTTAAGTGGTTTTCCTAGAGTTTGCAATATACATTTACAACTAATTGAAGTCCACTTTCAAATTACACTATACCACTTCACAGATAGTATAATAACCTTATAATAAGAAAATAATCCTAATTCCTCCCTTCAATCCTTTTTATCACTGCTGTCATTCATTTCATTTATCTGTAATATATATATAATATACCTTAAGTTATACACACACACACACACACACACACGCACGCACAAGCATACATACTCAAATACACCGTTGTTATTGTTATTTTGGACAGATTGTTATTTGTTAGATCAATTACCATTAAGAAAAATAAATGTTTTTATTTTACCTTCAGTTATTTCTTCTTTGATTCTTTTCTTTATGCAGATCAGAGATTCTGACCTATATTATTTCCTTCTTTCTAAAAATCTTCTTTTATCTTCTCTTGAAGGTGGCAGCAGTTACTAGCAACGGATTATCCTAATGTTTGGCTATCCCAGAGAGTTTTTATTTCTTTTTCACTTTTAAAGGATAATTTCATAGGGTGCAGAATTTTTTTTTGTGGTTTATTTCTTTTACACTTTAAAGATTTCACTCTACTCTCTTCTTGCTTATGTAGTTTCTAAGGAGAAGTCAAAATATTCTTGTTTTTGTTTTTCTACATGTAAGTTTTTTTTCCTCTAGGTCATTTAGGATTTTTTCTTTATCTTTGATTTTCTGCAGTTTAAAATTTTTTTAATGTTTATTTATTTTTACACACACGCATGAGAAAGAGAGAGAGAGAAAGAGAGAGAGAGAGAGCAGGGTAGGGGCAGAGAGAGGGGGAGACCCAGAATTTGAATATATTCTCCAGGCTCTGAGCTGTCAGCACAGAGCCCGACATCAGAACTGAGAGATCATGACCTGAGCCAACTTCAAACGCTTAACCCACTGAGCCACCCAGGTGCCCTATTTTCTGCAGTTTGAAGGCAGTATCCTTAGGTGTATTTTTATTTGATATCTAACATTAGTTTGGAGAAATTCTCAGTCATTATTCTTTGAAATATTTCTTCTGTTCCTTTTTTTCTTCTACTTCTAGTATTCCCATTACATGTATGTTACACCTTTGTAGTTGTCTCACAGTCCTTGGGTATTCTTTTCAGTTTTTTTGTTTGTTTGTTTTTAAGGTTTTTTTGTTTGTTTGCTTTGATGTATTCTCTAGCTCAGATTCTTTCCTCAATCATGTCCAGTCTACTAATAAACCCATCAAAGGCATTCTTCATTTCTGCTACAGTGTTTTCAATCTCTAGCATTTCTTTTTGATTCTTTTGTAGGAGTTCCATTACTCTGTTTACATTACCCATCTGTTTTGCATACTGTCTACTTCATACATTAGAGCCCTTAGCATATTAAATCAGAGCTGTTTTAAATTCCCAGTCCGATAATTCCCACATCCTTGCCATGTCTGGTTTTGATGCTTACTCTGTCTAATCAAATTTGGTTTTTGGCCTTTTGATATGCCTTGTCATTTTTCTCAATAGATATGATGTACTAGGTAAAAGGAACTGCTATAAATAGGCTTTTGGTTATGTGGTTCTGAGATGTGGGGGAGGGGGAAGCTTTCTAGAGTCCTATGCTTAGTTAGGTTTTAGTCATTTAGTGAACCTATAGCTCTGAACCATGAACTTCATGAGACTGCCTTAGTTTCCGCCCCTTTTATGTGGGACAGCATGGCTACAGAGGGCTGTTGTTGGATATTTCTCATCCCCAGGTCACTTAGACTCTGAGAATACCCCAGTAGATTAGGCTGTCATTAACCAGTCTGCCCTGAGGACAAACATTTCTTAGAAGAACAGAGTGCTATGGAGTATTTCAAAATGATTTCTTTTCCCCTCCCCCTGCCAGCAGCAGGAGGGGAATTTTCTCTAATATTTTCTGTGGGAATCTAGTCAAGCTCCTGGAGGTAAATCTCAAAATAATGTGGAGGCCCTCCTTCAGCTGGATTCCTTTGCAGTTTTTAACTCTCAGACTTGTCCACACTGAGCATCAATTACAGTTGTGGTTTTCCTACCCCGGCACTGGTTCCTGGGTGGTTTGCAGTCCTAAGTCTACTCTGTAAGTTGAGACTCCCTGTACTTCCCTGACTGTCTCTCCAATTTGGGGGACAGCAGTTTGTTCTAAGTCCACCCCTTTCTTAAGCATCAAAGAAGACTGGTGATTTTTCAGTCAGTTCAGCTTTTTGTTAGGAGGAGTGTTGATTTCCAAAGCTCCTTACATGTGGAACCTGAAACCAGAAGTCCTATACTTCTTATTTTACTAAAATAAGAACCTACTAACTTAGGTTCTTAGGTTGAAACTTTTTCAGTTATATTACGGACCTGTTTCTTATCAGTAAATACTCTCTGATAGAATTTTTATTGGCGATAGTATCTTTTTCACAGTGCAGATTTTTATCTAGTCCCTTATTGCTTAAACTGCTTCCAATTTTCTGCAGTATAAACAGTGATTCTGTGAAGGTTCATGGAGATAAATCTTTTTGTATAGTCATGATTATGTCCTCAGGGTAAATAAAATAGCTCTTCTTAACCTAATACCACAGAGGAATTAGCAGAAAACATCTAGATGTTGCTGTGCTAGAATAATTTACACCCCCTTCTTCTAAAGTGTGTTAAATAAAATGGTTTCCTTGCTCTTTCATCAATTCACAAAATGATCGAGCCAGTTCAAAACAACCTTTCACTCTTCTGGGATGTGAGTGTGTGAGTGTGTGTGTGTGTGTGTGTGTGTGTGTGTGTGTGCACGCGCGTGTGTGAGAAAGAGAGAGAGACAGAGAGAGACACAGACAGAGACAGAAAGAAAATGAAACCGTTTATGAAATTGTAAAGAAATAAAGGCTATTTTTATAGCCTTAGCACTAAGAAAAATCTGGAAATCCCAGATTTTTTTTGGTTTTATTCTGCAACTTTCATAAGACAGAACAACACCAGAAAAACCACTCTCTTTCTTAGATGTGGCATGCGGATGTTCCTCTCTAGAGGGCATGTCTTTTTGTTATTCTGTTTCACTGACAGAATTACCTATGTGAAACTGGCAACTTCACTTTTTTTGGGGTAAAATAACCAAATTCTAGCTACTTCCATCTATACTGCCTTTGACTCTTCTTCCTTTTTATCCTGTCAGTGTCCTTTAGCCACAAACCACTAGGAACACACCTGCACTTGAACTATTTGGACTTTTTGTTAGTTGCAATGAAGAGAAGGCACACCATGGAGAACCATGGGCCATCTCAATATGGCTATTAGAAAAGACTTACTGTAGGATTTAGGCTTGTTGTTAAGTGATTTGAGGGAGGTTTCAAGAAAGCAGGGGTTTGCTGTAGTTTGCTTGCTGTCAAAAAGCAATTGTAATGTTATGATTTGGTATATTAGTGATCTTTATCCAAAATAAGGTGACCAACTGTCCCAGTATGCTTGAGACTGAAGGGGTTCTTAGGATACAACATGTCAGTGCCCAAACCAGGAAAATTCCCAGGAAAACTGAGAGGAGTAGGTTACCCTAACTAGAGGGCAAGAGAAAAAGAGACGAAGGCTGAAATCAGTAAAGAAGTGATAGCTATGGAGGTTCCTCAGAAAATTAAAAATAGACCTACCCTATGACCCAGCAATAGCACTGCTAGGAATTTACCCAAGGGACACAGGAGTACTGATGCATAGGGGCACTTGTACCCCAATGTTCATAGCAGCACTCTCAACAATAGCCAAATTATGGAAAGAGCCTAAATGTCCATCAACTGATGAATGGATAAAGAAATTGTGGTTTATATACACAATGGAATACTACGTGGCAATGAGAAAAAATGAAATATGGCCTTTTGTAGCAACGTGGATGGAACTGGAGAGTGTGATGCTAAGTGAAATAAGCCATACAGAGAAAGACAGATACCATATGGTTTCACTCTTATGTGGATCCTGAGAAACTTAACAGGAACCCATGGGGGAGGGGAAGGAAAAAAAAAAAAAAAGAGGTTAGAGTGGGAGAGAGCCAAAGCATAAGAGACTGTTGAGAACTGAGAGCAAACTGAGGGTTGATGGGGGGTGGGAGGGAGGAGAGGGTGGGTGATGGGTATTGAGGAGGGCACCTTTTGGGATGAGCACTGGGTGTTGTATGGAAACCAATTTGACAATAAATTTCATATATAAAGAAAAAAAAAGTGATAGCTAGTGACAGGAGCTAGGATTTGGGATGTTTGGTCATTCTTTGTGATTTAGGCAGTGCTCATGTTTTCGCTTGGATTCAGACTTGACTACAAAGTGTTCTCACCCCCGACTTGACCCACCATGGAGGCAGAGTGGCCATGTCAGATGTTGATGTTCTGTGAAATTGTTGATTTCACTAGGACACTGGGCCAGCTCCCAGCCAACACCAAGGTTTTTACACAGTCTTGGGGAGGTTTCTAGCTATCAGGGGCTAGTTTCTTTTTTTCCCCAATTATCTTCTTTGTGGACTTAGGAATACTTTTGGGGTTGACTTAAGAGCTTACAGATGCAATCTAGTTGTTAGAGACTCGGTTTCAGCCACATTGGTCTGTACTCTAATGAGAGGCGTTTGGGCTTTGAAATATTGAGTAATAAAAAAATTATCCTTCACTCTTAACACAACGTGTTTTTCTTCAATAGAAAAACATGTTTTAGTGACTAAGACCAAATGCTAAATTACTAAATGTTAAAACAAAAAAATCAAATATCCTTTCCCCTTAAGATTGAAACTCACATTAACATATTTCACTGTTCTAGTAATGCTGCCATAAAGAAAGCCAGTTTTTTGGTATAGAACACACTCTTCACAGAACATATCAACATTTGGATGAATACTGATATTTCACTCTTAAACCAGTGTTGTGCAGAAATACTAGTTTATAAAGTGACATTTCGCAATTTTGCTTTTTTGTTTTTAAAATTAGAAATCTTTTTCACTCTTAGGTGGATCCTGAGAAGCTTAACAGAAACCCATGGGGGAGGGGAAGAAAAAAAAAGAGGTTAGAGTGGGAGAGAGCCAAAGCATAAGAGACTCTAAAAAAATGAGAACGAACTGAGGGTTGATGCGGGGTGGGAGGGAGGGGAGGGTGGGTGATGGGTATTGAGGAGGGCACCTTTTGGGATGAGCACTGGGTGTTGTATGGAAACCAATTTGACAATAAATTTCATATATTAAAAACAAATTAGAAATCTTTTTGAAGTACAAATAATTGTTCTCATTTAAAATAAAATAAATTTCCTTACTTACAGTCATTGAAAAGAGATAGTTCCATCTTTTTCAGGTGTGTTAATTTAATGTTAAGAAAAAATATTACATGGTGGTTGGATTTTTTTTTCGGGGGGAACTTTAAACTAGTAGGTGAACATATATAGTTGGTTTAGATTAGTCACTAAGGTTATAATAATACTAGTTAAATTGTGAAGTGTTATTTTAATTATTAACATTGGTTCAGTTATTTTCAACTCAGTTCTGTTGTCCCATATATTAATCCAATTGATTGTTTAACAATTAGTCTTTAAAACAATGGAGGGAATAATACGACCTTAACCATATTATAATTGTGATGTAGTTCACATTCATGTACTTTTCTCCAGGTTCTGATGACTACCTTGAGGTCAATATTCCAACAGACCTAAAAGTGGAACATTCTGGGGAAATAAGCAAGAGACAGGAAATTGAAGAATTATCAAAAGCTTCAAGAGATACCATACCACAGGCAATTGTGCTTCCTGCTGAAATTCCATGTGAGGTCAGTAAGAAACTTTGTTATTTAAGTGGCTCTCTTGTTTTCATAACAGAATGTGGGCTCTAAGATAGTTGGGTACTTTGTTCATGGCTGTGTCCTAAGAATCCAAAACACTCTCTGGCCATTAATAGGTATTTGGTAAATATTTGTTGAATAGTTAAATATTAGAGAATATATGAAAGCTTCATTTTATCAAATGTTATTTGGCACATTGCAAAAAGATATATAATTGCTATATATATAAAGCTACTTAAGAATTTTTTATTTCATTTTAACCAGACCAAGGATTTTATCCCTATAAGTAAAAACATATTCTTGAATAGAATTTGAAAACACTTATTTTCAGGGCACCTGGGTGGCGCAGTTGGTTAAGCGTCCGACTTCAGTCAGGTCACGATCTCGCGGTCCGTGAGTTCGAGCCCCGCGTCGGTCTCTGGGCTGATGGCTCAGAGCCTGGAGCCTGTTTCTGATTCTGTGTCTCCCTCTCTCTCTGCCCCTTGCCCGTTCATGCTCTGTCTCTCTCTGTCCCAAAAAAATAAATAAACGTTAAAAAAAAATTAAAAAAAAGAAAACACTTATTTTCTTATATCACCAGTTTTTCAATTATTAAACATATATTAAAGGCCTGCGTTATTAAGTGGAAATATCGTAAGAGTTGGAAGAGTTGGTCCTTTCAGGAACAGAAGTATAATGGAGCAAGGAATGTAGTGTGGACTTCTGAGAAGGTGACTATATGAATACATGTCTTCCTGCTAAGTCTTCATTGAAATGGACTACTAAAATAAGCACACTGGTAGAGCTTGGCCTGAATCTGTATCTCCACAATCTCCAGACAGTGACCCTCAGTGTCTGTGTTGTCCTTCAGTGGGACAAGCCAAAGACACTCCTGAGCCTTAGGAGTTGCATGAAGGGATCCTTCTGGTAGAAGCCAGTAGATGTATGCCACTCAAGGACAGGGGTTGCGATTGTCTGCTGAGTGTCTTTAGGAAGAGAACCCCCAATCTTGCTAGTATTAGCAGTCTTGGGGGAAGCCGAATTTTCTGTGCAGTTGGGCAAAGTCTAATAATCCCTTCACCCCTAGACCTGTTACTTAAGCAGAAGAATCATTGCTTTAAGCGATTATGCTGTTCATTCCAGAGAAACAACAACTTCTTTGACACTACCTTAGACACTCCAGGAACTGAATCGTTCAAGTTTGAGGGAACCAACACATGTAGCCAGGCAAAGAAAAATTACAACTCGCTTAAAGGACTCAGGAACTTGAGGGAGGACAGGCTAAACAATCAGAACCTGTGGCTCCGAGTGAGTCAGAAACAGTGGAAGAGACAGAAATAAATATAAAAAATTGTAATAAACAGAAATGAGAATTATTCTCAAGGAGGTAAAATCAACACAAAAAAGAAAAAAAAAACCCTCTGGAACTAAACATTGCTCACTGAGAATTATGCAGTGTGTGTTAATAGCTGCTTTGAAAAATACATACAACAGTAAATTTGTTTTAATTTTTTTAATGTTTGTTTATTTTTGAGAGAGAGAAAGACAGAGTGTGAGGGGAGGAGGAGCAGAGAGAGGGAGACACAGAATCTGAAACAGGCTTCAGGCTCTGAGCTGTCAGCACAGGGCCTGATGCAGGGCTCCAACTCCCAAACCGCGAGATCATGATCTGAGTTGAGGTCGGACACTTAACCGACACCCAGATGCCCCAAGTAAATTTTGAATAATATGAAACCGTCCCCATTATTAAATTTGCAGAGAAATTGAAATCTAAAAATTAAACCCCACTGCCCTCCAGGCTGCAATAGCTCAGGTAGAATCAGGGTACTTTCAAAAGCAGGATCATGGGCTATCTTTTATTGACATGGATACAATTCTTTCAGACTTTCTGAAGTTAAATTATTTCAAAGCTCACTTAGGTACCCCACATTTTAAGGAATCTTAAGAATTGAAAGGTCATACGAGATTACTTTAGCACCAGCCCCACACACTAAAGAATTCAAAATAAACTAATTCCCAGACAAAAAACAGTTGTCCCAGCCAAAATCCTATGCTCTCGGAACCTAGATCTTAGTACAATCTGAGTCCATGTAACAATGGCCAAGTACCAAAGGAAAGATCATTTGTATCCAAATGAGTGAAAATCATGTTTCAGATTTGCCAGGGTAACTTTCAGTCAATGCTGCTTGTCTGAAAGCACAACCTGTGAACTTACTCATTTCTGAGACATCTTCCAGTCGGTGGGTGAGTGGAGACAACTGAATATATGGCCTCCTCCCAGTAAGTGATACTTGAGACTTTGCCACCATCTTACAAAAGTTAGGGGGTGCCTGCGTGGCTCACTCGATTGAGCATCCGACTTCGGTTGGCTCAGGTCATGATTTCCCAGATGGTGAGTTCGAGCCCCATATTGGGCCCACTGCTGTCAACGCACAACCTGCTTTGGATCCTCTGCCATGCTCTCTCTCTGCCCTTCCCCACTTGTACGCTCTCTCCCTCTCAGAAATAAAATAAACATTACAAAAGCTAGAAATTTACAGTGCTAAATTGCCAGTCAGCAGGTCTTTTTGCAAACATGCCTCTTTCACACCCAGCACCTTTGAAATCTACAAAGTGCCCTTCTCGTTTTGTGTTTCCAGTATGCCAGCGCTGAGTTGAGTAATTCTATGTAGTGGCATAATCTTCATTCTCTTTGACTAAGCGGGGAGTGGGGGTAGGGGGTAAGGTCCCTCCTGCTGCTGCTTCTTGCTGTAAAATTAATTGGGTCTGTGGACTTGCCTCGTAGAGGTTCCCTCCCTGTTCCCTCACCTGTGCTGGAGAATCAGCTTTAGTAGATTGTTCAACTGAGGCAGCAGGTAATGCTGCTGCTACTTTTGACCCCAGGAGCGTGGGAGTGTTGATCCCTCTGCCTATTCGTCATTCCAAGCATTGTTCCTTTCTATGGATTTTAGATTTCCTAAGCCTTGAAAATCTTGTGCCACTCTAAAAACAGCAGAAAATACATTTTCTTCAACATTGTTTTTCATGTGGTAGTGAAGATAGGCCTCCAGTGTTCTGTTTATGTAAGTTATTCCCTGTCTCTTTGAGAAATACCTTGGTAGGTCTTAAAGGTGCAAATCTACTTAATTTGGCTTCTTCTTTTACCTTTTCTAGGATTAGCATTCTGTGCTATATTTTAGTATTTTTATTTATTTATTTATTTATTTATTTATTTTGTTATGAGCCAACGCATTTGTTTTTCTAGCATATTCCTCTTGATTTTATCTTGTGGAGTAATTGATCGTGAGAGATACGATGTCCAAGTTCTAAGCCTGTCAGACACATTCATTGTATAAAAGAGGCTTATCCAACTTTATGTCCCCAATGAGAAATCCACCTGGGAGGCATTCTTCCATTGGAATAACATATAAACTAGAACTGGACCTGGCCTATTATTTGTTAGCTTCTCCGCCCTATGCTGTGTATTACTACAAAGTCCAAATTTCATTAATTCCCCAGACAAACTCCCTCAGAGCGGTGGTTCTCATCTGGGAATGATTTTGCTCCCCCTGCCCCCAGAAGGGATTTGACAAAGCCTGCAGACAGTTTTGGTTGTCATCCTGGGGGATTGCTACTGGCACCTAGGGGTGGTCCCCACAACAATGACTTCTCTGGTCCCAAACCGTCAATAGTACCAACGTTAAATCCTGTCTCCAAGGACAGGAGATACATTTATGGCCCTTACAGTAATAAACTTCCTTCACATCACCTAATAATGGCATCAAGAATTAGTGCTCCCCTTCAGAGGCTTTTCTGCAATCCGCTCAGTTGTTCTGTAATCACCCGTTAGAGCTGCACAATCTGTAAGCAGTGACTCTTGTCCCTCTTTTTATGGATTTTACCTGAAGCCTTAAGAGGGAGCCTCTAAATGTTTTCCTCGGTGGGCCCTCTTGGAAAGTACTGTCACTTGCCCTCTGATGCCTCCTGCCTCTTCAGTTACCTCCGCAAGCCTCAGTCATAGGTTCAGCAATGGCTTCGTTATTTCCCGTTCACGAGCTCTATCCTAAAAAGCGGTTCGGAATGAGCTTATCTTCTTTATCTTGTTTTATCTGCATAGGCAGGCCTTCAATCTGTTTTCCCTTCCTTTTGGTAGAATTTGTCTACTGCAGTCTCAGCTTTTCTCCCCCCAGAATCTCTTTTACTTCCTTGAGTATAATTAACTGATATTTCTTAATTTTTATGTTACTCTCCCAGTGCTCCTTTTCTGATGATAAGACTAAAATTGTTTTAACACCAATCCAGTCACTTGTTGATCTCAGGAGCAAATATAATTCTTCAAGTTACAGTATAACATGGAAAGGCCTTTTAAGTGGCTTTAAGTCAACATTTGGATCTATATTAATTTCATTGAAGTGTCTTTGTATCCAAATCCTAGAACGTGGCACATTCCCTCAAAAAGACCTTCATTTTATTTGACCTGTTCCTTGACATACCTCTGTAGCTACCACTGTAATGTGAGTCTCCAAACCCACAGTGCAGACCTGATTATGTAGCCAATAAATCTAGAGAAATCCTTAGACTATATGGAAAGGTGTGATTCTGAGGGGCCCATGGGAAAGTCACAAGGATCTCAGAGATGACCTCCTATGCATTCATTCCTTGGCCCAAGATAGGGTTTAAAATAATATACAGAAGCTAATGGCACTTCCCACTTAATTTCTCATACCAAATCACACACTAGTTCTTGGTAATCAACCTTAAAGTCTGATCCTGTGACTTCACTGAAAAGTACAGGAAAAGTTGCAAAAGACTATTGTGTGTATCAATGCCGAAAGGTTTATGTTGTAAGGTGCTACCCCTTTTGGTGGTAAGGTTTTACAGTGACCGAAAGAGGTCTTTACCTTTAACCAAGTGGCTCTCAAACTAAGCTGCGGACGGCGGTTACTGGGGGAGGTTTAAAAAAAAAAATCGTGCCTAAATCCTACCCCCAGAGATTTGGATATAAATGGTCTGGTTTATGGCCTGGACACTGACAGTTTTAAAAGCTGCCCAGGTGATGCTGAAGGTGAGAATTAACAGCCAAATTTGGAACCATTGCCATAACCTAATCCTTGCTGTGCTGTCATGGGTCAGGTAGAGGTCAGCTACAGGAGCCTGCACAGTCCTGGCTTAATAAAACACATGCAACTATGCTCATTAAACTGGTGCCTATGAAAGTAATCGTGAATATATGAAAAGAACCACTGGTCTGTGTAAAAAGTCATGGTAAGCTGATATGATGATCCACTAGGGTAAAAATCCTTTGTGGCCTGTGCGTGATATATCATATAAGCCTAAAGACACCAACCCTAGGAGACCCGGAAACTTCACCCTTTATGTGTTCTATTATAGACCAAGTTTTAGCCCCTTTGTTTAGGTCTCAAGGTTTTGTGACCAATGCCACAAAACTTTAGGCTTTGGAAGGGATCATTATCATAATTCTCTCTGTCCCTGAATGTTCAGCGCCAAACGGGATAAACAGATGAGTCAGAAAGATTGAAAGCAAAACAGCAGCTTTATAACTGATAGAGCCAAATTTACGATCCTTTGAGTATTTTCTCCGTTGAATTAAGTGTACCCACATAATTAGATTTTTAGTTAAGATGGTCATAATAGTTAAGGACAAGGCTGGACAATGCAGGCCTTGCAGGCCACTTTCTCCGTGGACAGGCAGCAAACAGCTGAAACTGGGAGTCTTGAAGGATGTAAGGAATGGAGCTGGGTGTGTTCAATTTTAAAATGTCACATTTTAACAGACTTATTCCATCTTCATTTTAAAAATATGTACAGATTGTCTCTTATGTACATAATTTTTGCAAGATGCCACAATGATATGAAAAAATAAAAATACTTTCAGGATATTGAAACCCTAGCCAGGAAGCCAACACACAGACAGGAAGAACTAATGAAGAGCAGGGGGCGTGACTTCGAGAAGGTCGAATGAGGAGTGTGAATGTGAAACGCTCCATGATTCCCTTAGAAGTTGCTGTGGGCTGCAGTTGTAGGGAGGGTTTATGGAGCTTGTGAAACCCCGAGTCAGGCCTTGTGGGAGAGGAGAGGAGAAGTGGGGATATGGAGGGAGAGTAGGAACGAAATGGCACGCCAACATTTGGTACAAACAGGCCTGGTGCAAAATGGAAGTGTAGGGGCCCTTGTTCTTTTTTTTTTTTTTTTTTTTTTTTAATTTTTTTTTTTTCAACGTTTATTTATTTTTGGGACAGAGAGAGACAGAGCATGAACGGGGGAGGGGCAGAGAGAGGGAGACACAGAATCGGAAACAGGCTCCAGGCTCTGAGCCATCAGCCCAGAGCCTGATGCGGGGCTCGAACTCACGGACCGCGAGATCGTGACCTGGTTGAAGTCGGACACTTAACCGACTGCGCCACCCAGGCGCCCCTAGGGGCCCTTGTTCAAATTAGTAAGCGCTTTAAGGCAGTGACAGCAGAACATTAAAGCAAGTGCAGGGCCTTCTAAGTGCACGGCCAATGCAACAGTCCAGGTCATACACCTGTGAAGCTGGCCTTGGGTACAAATGAGGATGTGAGTCCCTCATTTGGGGTGGTCAGTATGCTTGTCTTTCCTTTAGAACTTTTCTCTGGAAAAGGTTGAAAGGTGGAGTCCTGCCCTCTATTAAGGAGGGAATCTGATGCATTAAGAAGCAGCCTGTGTGAGCACTCATGAATGAGAATGGGTGTGAGCACTCATTAGAATGAGAATGAGAATAATACACTGGGAGAAGATGCTGAGGCATACTAACTTTGGAAGGGGAGAGGCCAAAGTTGAATAAGCCACAGTGGAAACTCGAAAGGGAGCTCTGAAGAACTTTGATGCAGAGGATCTTGGGGATCGGGGCCAAAATAAATAGGAAGTCATGAAAGGTTTGGTGACAGGTGTGAGCAACAGAGGAACTAAAAAACTGAGCTAGACAGGAGGCCCCGTGAAGAGGAGGTGGTAGATGAGACGAACAGGAGGAGCTCACATTCCTGACCTCAGGGGTCACATGAGGCAGTGCTTCGGTGTGGCATAGGGAAGAATACAGGGAGGCATTCTTGACATGCGGGATGTGTGAGGCCAAGAATGTGTGTCCTGTGGAATAGTGGCATCTTTTCTCCATTTGCAATGTAATCGATGAGGAGAAATTTAGTTTAAAATATCCTGCAGCCAAATATTGGGGAGCACCCGACTCCGGTGAAAAAATGGCCGCAGTGGAAGTATGTAGGCTGAACCAATTCTGTGGCATCAACATTTTTTTAAGTTTGTTTATTTATTTTTGTGGGGGGAGGGGCAGAGAGAGAGAGAGAGACAGAGACAGAGAGAGAAAGAGAGACAGAGAGAGAGAGAGAGAGAGAGAGAGAGAGAATCCCAAGCTCCACACTGTCAACATAGAGCCCGATATGGGGCTCGAACTCTGAAACCATAAGATCCTGAAGTGAGTGAAATGAAGGGTAGGACGCTTCACCAGCTGAGCCACCCAGGCGCCCCACATTAATATATTTGTAGAAAGTCTTTGGTACAGAGCGTTAAAGTTGTAAGTTTTATCAGCAGGTGATTTATGCATACACAGATAACTTTTAAATAAGAGAACTTTGAAGTTAATGACTTTTGGGTAAACACAATTTTATAAGAGTATATAAATGAGGTTTCTGTTTATTTTGCGAGGGACTGAAATTTAGTTTGACCTTGAGGAAAGCATTTGGAAGGTGATACCTGAGATAAACATAAAAATGATATTTCGTTTTAGTTATTCTGAAGGGTCAAAGAGCACAGTGTAAAGGAGAGTACAGATTGTGATTTAGATAGTTCTGATTAATCTTCAGAATGTAACTCTGTATTAGCTACGCTGTTCTTAAAAGAAAACTAATAGCCTTCCATTTTGGTTTCAGTGTGTATATGTGTGTATATATGTTTTGGTTAGGATTAAAGGAAATATCTTTATATTAAAAGTGCTTAACATAATTCCCAGCATAAAATAGATATTCAGCAAATATTTATTCCTTCTTTTTCTCTGTATTAATGTCAATCTTTTTATCCCTAATTATTTTTTCTGGCTTTTTCCCCAGAACGGTTTTCAATAACTCCTTTTGACTTACATCCATAGATTTAGCTTTCGACGTTAATAAAATCTTGAAACTTTTAGATTTATAACCTTCAGTCATTTCAGTAACCTTCTTAGATACTCATCACACATAAAGAGTAACCAGAGAATCTCTATTAGGTAAGATTTAAAACTATTGGATATTTAAAACATTGGACATTAAAACTCATATTTAAAATGTTAAGAGATCTTACAGCTATACCTATTCAGTCCTGTCATTTATAGGTGAATATACTAAGTTCTGGAAAGGCAAAGGAAAAGGATTCAGGGGGGAAAAAAAGCTTTGGTTAGCAAATGACGGCTCCCTGGAGGTCTGTAGGTGATGCTCCTTACTCTGAGATAGGGATCCTCTTGGACAGGGAAGAGTCAAGGCCAAAAGGAAGCAACTGTGTCTTCACTTTTTTCAGTTGCAAAAGATGGGGTTGGGGAAAAAGTTGAGAATTCAATAGACACCAAGTTGATAAAATTAAAATGTGGTGAGGATCACATTTACATATTTTATTTCTGACTATGTTTGAAAAGATAGGACATGATAGAAGACATAATTATCCTGTGCAGACTTTGTTGTTATTAAATATAGTGGGTTCTTTGGTTAATGTAAACTTTTTCAAGGTCCTCATTGGGTTACATGTTTTGTCTTATAGAATCCTGGTGAAATATTTATTATTTTGAGAGATGAAGTCATTGGTGATACTGTGGAGGTTGAATTTACATCAAATAGCAAATGTGTTAGAACACAGCCAACCCGTTGGAATAAGACAGTCTGGTGTATGGAAGCTTTAGGTAAGAAATTTTTTTATGCATTAATAAATATAGAACATCATCCTGAGTTTCTTTCAATAAATTAATGATAAATGGTTTCACTTCCTTACAGAAACTAATATTGTTCTGCAGGTGTTTCCTGTGTTTAGCTTTCACATACCCGAGGTTGTTATTATTAATCTGGATTCCCAAAAGTATGAATGTGTAAATTATGAGAAATTAGCTTGTGTACCATGTGGTGAAATGACCGTCAGCAATATCACATATTTTTAAATATGTCAGCAGAGAGCACTTTAATATACATCAGCCATTAAATATGGAACTAAAATTGTTTGCTTTATTATAATAGGATTAATGAACGCTTGGACTGTCGTTCATGAACTTTTTACTTTTTTTTTTTGCCATTCTTTTTCACTATTTATCATCATGGTTCCATTTCTATATACAATCCTCCATCTTTTCCTTATTTAATTTATGAGGTTTACCATTTTATTATCCACCTTTGCTTGCAGCATGATAAATTGTATCAGATTTAAAATTCCAGATGGAATAGCCACACCTGCCACAATATTGTACTTACATCAAAGTTTAATAGATTAATTTCTGAATGTTTTGATACAAATGTAAGACTACTTTGTTTTTGAATTTATGATATCTTTTTACAGTCAGAGAATAAAATTACCTTATAAAACTTCATAAATATGAACTTTGTAAAATATTTTAAAGTATCAAAGTATATACAATCTTATTATGAATCTGGAAATGTAGTAAAAATATTTAAAATTAAATACTGTGTCAAATACATCCTGAACTTTTTTTTTTCCTTTTGGAATGTAGCTATTATGAAGCCCATTTATAGAGCACTTACAAACCTTTTCTATTGTGCTATGCAAAGCATGTGTCCCCTCTATGGATTTCCTTGCACAGCCTAGGTGAGAGTTGAATTATAGAAAGGAAGGACTATACACCAAGCATTTATAAACATTTCAGACACTGGTTCCTGTGATGGATGAAGGTATGCAGAAGTGAGATGAGAAAGAACTTTGTCTCTTCTCTTTCTCTTCCAAAGCCCCCTACTTCCTTATGCCACATTTTAAAATGATTTAATTAACATTAATTTCTAACTAATTAGTTTTCGAGTTTAAACTAAATCTAGTTAGACTAAAATTGCTACAGAAAAATCAATATTGCAAATTAAGAAGTACTTAGATAGTATTTCCCAAATAGCAAATCAAAGTGTCATATAAAATTATTCACATTAAGATTATATATTCAGTTTACCTAGCACTAAGAGCAGTGCAAAGAATAAATTATGTCAAAATTCAAATGTTTTTCAGAAAAGCAGAAACCTAATAGTCTATATCTTCCAAGATACCAGGCCATAATACTGTCCGTGTAGTTGAACAGCAAATTTGTAGTAAAAAACAAATAAAACACTATTTACCAGTTACGCTATTTAATCTCTCCAATTCTTATTTTCAATTAGTATGTTTTATAAATTAATAGGTTTTTTTTTTCTTTTACCAAAGGTAGCAATAAATAGGATGGCTCCATGAATGTGTATGGAAATATGGATGGGACATATCTCAGCAGAAATGGCCCAGAGTCTTATTTTTTTTCTGCTTCATGCCACTGTTTCTTAACATTTTTTTAACCCTAGCAAGAACTACATTTAACATCATAACTCAGTACATATTCAGAAATACATACTTAAAACAGAGGTTTTAAAAGTTGTCATTAGATGGGCGCCTGGGTGGCTCAGTCAGTTAAGCGTCTGACTTCAGCTCAGGTCGTGACCTCAGGGTCTGTGAGTTCAAGCCCTATGTCAGGCTCTCTGCTGACAGTTCAGAGCCTGGAGCCTGCTTTGGATTCTGTGTCTCCCTCTCCCTCTGCCCCTCCCCTGCTCATGCTCTGACTCTCTGACTTTCAATAATAAATGAACATTAAAAAAATTTTTTTTAAATAAATAAATTAAAGTGGTCATTAGAGTAATGGTTTCAGCCCTGACATATGAAGAACTTGGAAATTGTCACTCCTTTTCCTACCATAAGAAAAAGCTAAACAAACTGAAAATCAGTGACTTTTCTTGAACTCATCAGAGAACTAAGGTTGCAGGGGGAACCACTTTCCCAAAATCTGAAGAAGAAAGTAAATCAAGAGAGTGACACCCAAGATCTGCTTGGCTGGAGCAAAAGTCACTGGAGCCATAAACTGGTTGGCACAGTTAAATAGTAATTTTGATGAATTGCTGGGGGTGGAGTGTGGACTGGCTCAAGAGTATGAAACTCCTGGTGGCTACAGTCTTAAGAAGCACCCGTAATTGTGGGGGATTCCCTTCCAGGAACCCCACCACCACCAGGTTCACATAGGAAGATATGGGGAAGATCTTCTAGAGGCTCTGACAGCTCTGAAGAATAATCATGGTGAACCACTCCAGTATATTCTCCATAACAAAGGCCTACTCTCTAGGGGAAACCACTTTACCAGTGCCTTATCCCCACTGAGGAAGGACATCTATCCCATTGTACCCCCTGTAGCTTTTCTATCTCACTTAGGGTGGGGAAGGAAAACTCTGCCACAGCAGAAATACTTGTGAAGGTCACAGCCTAGAGACACCAGCCCACTTAAAGACCAAGACTTCATCGCAAGATTAGAATGCTTCCGACTGCCCCCAACCTGACCACCACCACAAAGGGGTTTCAGTATAATGGAGATGGTTCCAGTTGGAAGTACTGCAAGATGCAGGATCTTTCTGAGGAGGAGTAGTTAGGGAAGCACAAGGTCAAGAGGAAAGACAACAACCAGGATAATAGAGGACTTTGAAGCCTCTGGCATCGACAGCTATAATAGACATGAAATATAACCCACCTTCCAGCCAGATTCTTATAGTCTTCACTGCATGCTCACCTCCTCAGTTCTTATACCCAACACACCATGTCTGAGTTTCAACAAGAAATTACAAGACATGCCAAAAAGTAAGAAAAAAACATAGTCTAAAGAAATAAAGCAAATATTAGGCCAGGCTTAGATGTGACATGGATGATGGATTTTGGAGTTATCAGACAGAGAATTTTAAATAACTATAATTAATATGTTAAGGATTATATTGCAAAAGTGAACAACATGCAAGAGCATAGGGGTAATGTAAATACAGAGATAGAAATTCTATTTCTTTTCGTTTACTTCATTGCTAGTCAAAACCAAATTAATTGACGTTGTGAATTAAATGGTAATTCACCATTCATAAAGTGGGTCACAGGCCACAGGTGGAGAAACTATGCTTTGTAGCTATGCTGGCCAATATGGTAGCCACTAGCCACAACTAGTTATATAAACTTTATTACAATTAAATGAAATCTAAAATGAATTCCCTCAGTTGCACTACTCATATTTCAAGTGCTTCATTAGAACATATCCATCCTCTTAGAAAGTTCCATTGAACAGCACTGAACAGCACAGTACAATTGAGTTCTTTTTTCCCTACACCAATTATAAAATAAGAGAAAGTGTCCAGCATGCTCTTAAAGGCTAGTGATTTGTCCAGAATCTTCAGTGGCCAAGGAGCTGTTTTTATTTTGTGTTGAGCCATTTACTGGGTAACTTTAGACAATTCTCAGTTGTGCCTCAGTTTCCTTGTTGATAAAATAGCTGCTCTAATTACATTCCAAATACTCACTTATACTACATTTGGAAATGAGGGAGATAAGATGTTAAGACAACAAACACTTAAACACACATCCAACTGAAGAATGAGGTGTCAATCTCTTCCTCTAGCAATTCCCTTAAACATAGGGAGTGGCTTTTCTGGAATAACTCACCCTCAGCTTCTGGACAGAGTGTGATAAAACATTTGAAAATTTAAGGGAACCGTCTTTCTAAGTATTGTATTCTTCATATTATACTCTTCTCCTAGTCCTTGATATGAAAGCCACCAGATCTGTTTGTTTCCCCCTCACCCTTGAGGAATCATGTTCAAGGGAGCTCCTAATCCTATATCATCTCATATATATAATCCCTGAACTATTGGTGATTTCCAGAGGCAGGAAAGATCTCAATCAGTATCCCACACCATCTAATAAGAGTCTATACAGATTTAAGTCTCTAAATTTTTTTTTCCTGTACTTCTTTGAATACCAAGTTACGATGGAAGGATCTAAAAGTAAAGTGGAAACACACCAGGGATCCTTCCCCATTATTGATGTATCAAGTTCAGAGATGGTGTCCATCTTTCCAGTCTCTTTCCAGTGTAGAAAAATGGCTCATGTGATTTGATTTCTGATCCCCTGGTTCATGATTCAGTCAGTCGTGTGGCTCAAAATGTGGTTTGTTCTTCATAAATATTCTCTTGTGTAATACCCAGAGCTTCATGTACTGAATCTGGCTGGTATTGAGGGCTGGTATGGGAGCTTGACAATATTGTCCCAGAGCAGACTTATTTCTAGTCAACATTCCATAGTCCCTAGAGGATAGCCATAATCATCATGAAGTAAGATGACGTCTATGACCCTTACTGTCACTCTCAAATTTTGAGCAATCTGATAAAGCAGTGGTGTGCTAACACCATCTCATACTGGATTCAAAAGCCAATTCTGTGCATCTCTTCTCTACTTCATATTTGGTGACATTATCTTGACTATTAGTCTTCCCCAGCTGCCATGGTAAAATACCACCGACTGGGTGGCTTAAACAACAGAAATTTATTTCTGGAGGCTGGAAACCTAAGCTCAAGGGGCAAAAATTTGGGTTTCTGGCAAGACCTCTTTTCTTAGCTTGTAGTTGGCTACCTTCTTGCTCTGTCCTCATATGGCCTTTCCTCTGTGCACAGGCACTTCTGGTGTCTCTTCCTCTTCTTATAAGGAGACCAGCCCTATCAGATAAGGGCCATACCCTTATGACCTCAATTTAACCTTAATTATCTTATTAAAGGCCTTATTTCTAACTACCTTGGAAGTTAGGGCTTCAACATATGAATTAAGGGATTGGGGGACACAATTCAGTCCATCACACTTTGGTTACTTGAAATCAGCCATGGTGGAAGTATATACACCACAGAAATTGGCAAAAACCATAAATCAGGGTTTTTTAATTTTCTTTTTGGAGAGTCAGTGTATCAACACAGCACTGGGATAAAGAAGACCTCATTAAATAAAGGAGCTTTCTGTAAGACACATATGCTTATATCACATTATTCAGAAGTTAATCCCAAAGTCACATCTAGCTGAAAGGAAAAATAGAAAATCTAGTCTTTTTAGTTGGATAGCAATGTGCCTAGCAAGAAAAAAAAATCAGGATTCTGTTTCTAAAAGGAAGAGAATAAATAGACTTTGAGATAGGCAACTAGAATTCTCTTTTAGAGAATGGTACCTCTTAAAACCAACGATTATCCTTCCTTTGGATACTTCCTCTTAGTCATTTTAAGGGTGTGTGTGTGTGTGTGTGTGTGTGTGTGTGTGTGTGTGTGAGAGAGAGAGAGAGAGAGAGAGAGAGGGAAATACTCTGAACACTAAGGCATGTCACATACTCTGAGATCTACCTGCAGTGCTCAGAACTCTCAGATCTTTCACCACCCAACCCAACCCTTTGCCTTATTAATGTTCTTTTTATATGTATATTTCTTTCTAACTTGGTAGCAATTCAGAAAAAAGAAAATTATGTTAAAGTACAAATATGCTAACCAGTGAAGAAATCTTAAGTGCTCGTTTTCTAAATGGCATCTTTCCCTTCAGACACACTTGCACATCTTAACCTGATTTTTTTTATTTGAGAAAATATCCTCTAATTTTGTGTTCTTTTTCCTTTCAGCTTAATAACTTCATACACTTCTAATTACTTCATTTTCTAAAAGACACACCTTTCTAATGGTATCCACAGGTTTGTCACTGACAGGAACTGTTTTGTGCTAAAGGAATTTGAAGTTACTCAGGAACTTGAATTAGTCTCAGCTTATGCCAGAAGTTATAAAAATACATGCGACGTCTTTAAACTAGAAATATTAACTAATGTTTACTCAGAAGGAAGAGGTATTCCTCTGGTACCTGCAGGTCAGCCAGAAAAATATTTTACACAGCAGGGGGACAACCAATTAAAAGTTGAGAGGAATGTAAAAATATCTACAAAGATACTGAATGTCTTTATTAATTAAGAAACTATTCTGGTTAACGTAAATTATAACTTCATAATTCATTAAAAGAGCATGAAAAATACTTTAAGATGTGCCAAATATTACACTGAACCTGCTTAGAAAAGTAACAACAATTGATAAGAAATTTTTCTAAGTATCATAATTGAGGGGGACAATTTTAACATATATTAAATATACCAATATTTAGGCAGACCAAAGTTTTAAAGCCACCAGTATTTATTTACAAGTAGTGTTCTGGGGCACCTGGTTGGCTCAGTTGGTTGAGCATCCGACTCTGGCTCAGGTCACCATCTCACGGTTCAGAGGTTCCAGCCCCACGTCGGGCTCTGTGCTGACAGCTCAGAGCCTGGAGCCTGCTTCAGATTCTGTCTCCCTTTCTCTCTGCCCCTCCCCCACTTGTGCTCTGCCTCTCAAAAATGAATAAATGTTAAAAAAAAATTTAATGAAAAAATAAAAAAATTAAATAGTGTTTTAATCAAAAGAAATCCATATTGATCTCAGTTCCCATAGAAACATTAGGTAGGTTCATTTAAGGTTTACCATGTGATAAAAGGCAAAAATTGGTTCATAAAGGAACACAGCCTCTCAGGCAATGGAAATAGAGAAAGAAAATCTCTTAAATTGCTGGATTTGTGAAATATGTATTTTTATGGAATTAGTGAATGTAGTTCTGACTATTCAAAAATACTTTATATTTTCCATAAATTGCTTCAGTCCCTCATCTGGAAGGACAGACCACTTAAATCAAAGAGACAGTGCAGGTTGACAAAGACTCTTGAATGACAAGATGTGAAATTTGAATAGAATTCCTTTTTTTACCATTGCTCCTTTGTAAGTTTGCTTTCTTGTTTATCTATGTTTGATATGAGCAAGGAGTTCCATCTTCTTCCACTATAAGCCTTTTTCTCCTCTTCACAGCTGACTCCAGTACCCTCACTTAGTTTGGTGATCTATGACCTACATTAAATGTATTAAATGTTACTTTCCTACTTTAGCCTAGATAGCAAACAGCAGGATTCACTTTCCTTCTCTTCTGAGTCCTTAAATTAATTGCCTGTATTTTTATTAAAGAGCTATCAAATGTAGATATCATAATGACTAGAGTCAAAGTAAAATAATGCTCAGGTGGTACAGGGTGCTATTGACAAAAGGACAATTCAATAACACATATTTAGGGAAGGCCTCCCAATCAGATGAATCCATAAGGAATCCTCCAAGGTCTTGATTTAATAACTGACATTCAATAGATAAGAAAATAGATAAGCAAAGACAGTACTTCAAAGGACATCTCTTGGGAAGATTATTCTAAAATCAATAGAACTAATGGTACAAGATATCAAGAATAAATCAGTTCATTTGCTTTCATGTTAGAGTTTAAAGAAATTAGAATATTTTAAGTATCCTTTATCAAAGGACTACCAAGCAAATCTTCTTATCATGTATTTCTCATGATTCATCACTTGACTTTCTTTCAGAAGGTTAACACCCCATTGTAAACTCTAATCTTTTTTTCTGAGTGACAAAATCCGTATCTTCTTTCCAAATCATCTTCCTGAAATCTACCAAAATTGATTTCATTCGACTTCAGTGACTCCAGAACCCTCTTTACCAGATGTGGGCAATGTCAGCTGATGAGATATATGTTATCACTTTCAGGTTTTGTTGCATTTTCTCTTACATTATCTACTGGATGGATACTGACTTTGGGAAGAGAGGACTTTTATACACATAGTTTCTTTATAATACAAGTGAGGTGTGTAGTCAAGCAATATGGGAAGAGAATATTACAGCCTCTTGATCTAGTTAAGCTTAAGATTGCTTTTGTTGGCTTTAAATCTCTCTGAGCAAAATTGTAAGAGGCCCTTTAATCTCTTCAGGAGATAAAGTAAAATTAATGCTTACACCTTAGAAACTTTTAAATATTCAAAACCTCATCAGGTGGCTAAGGTTAGAGAATAGGCATTTTTGGTCTTGTACTTAATAGCTTACTTCCAAACCCCAAATGTCTGGGTGACAATTTTCCAGGACTATTTGGGAAATATCTCCATGACAGATAGTCAGAGTTTTTGAAGTATGTTCTATAAATAGATTAAAGGCTTAATTTTGTTTACTTTTGTTATAATAAAATAACTCTATTTACTGAAATGATTATTTATTGGCACTCTTTCCTATAGTGAGCCCAACATTCTTGGGAAACTTTAGCTGTGTTGGTATGTTAATGCAGAATTCACAAGGCAGTATATCAGTCACTTTAACAACTTGTCCACAAAAAGCGTTTTGATGAATGTGTAGTATAAATAGTACTTAAATAGCAGGATATTAAACCTTGTTGCCTTCCCAAAGGTTTTTTTTTGTTTTTTTACTGTAACCACTTGCGTAAAAGTTCTATAGTTTCAATTGATTCTACCCTTTCTCCTTCCAAATACAATTTTGAGAAATTTGTCTACAATTAATGAGAATTTTCTTCATGAGATTATTAACAGATACACAACTTTTAATGAATTGTTGTACCATCCTAAATTCTAAAGTATTATGTAAACATAATTACAGATTACGACAAAAGAGAGTGTTAGTAGTAGAGAGAAAAGATTTAGGGCTTTGCTTTTGCCATAATTTTAGCATGTGTTCAGATTCTATAAGGTTTTATTTAATTAAGTCTAAAATTGTACATTATATTCTGTGGGTACTAAGGATAAAAAGAAAACATTTAGTGTCAGAAGTTAGTAAAATTGTTATGAATTCTTTTTTTTAATGTTTATTTTTGACAGAGAGAGACACAGAGCATGAGCGGGGGAGGGGCAGAGAGAGAGGGAGACACAGAATCCGAAGCAGGCTCCAGGCTCTGAGCTGTCAGCACAGAGCCTGACGTAGGGCTTGAACTCACAGACCGCAAGATCATGACCTGAGCCAAAGTCGGACACTCAACTGGCTAAGTCACCCAGGCGCCCTAAATTGTTATGAATTCTTAAAGATTCCTTCATATTCTCTGCAAGATGTAATACTACGATACATGCATTATATACTCAGCTCCTAACTCTTGTTTGCATTTATAAGATTTTCCTGCTGGGTCTGTCAATGTCCACGTCTACTGTGATGGAGTCATTAAGGCCACAACAGAGATTAAGTACTCTACAAGTGCAAAGGCTGTGGAATACCTATTGGGAGTGGCAAGTCCAAGAGATGGTGTGCGCCAGGTAAGTTGATCTTTGCATGAAATTGCTAATAAGCTGAAGGGCCAATGCTGGATAACAGTATGCATGCTTTGGTATAAAGTCTGAATATTGGTTGAATACGAATGAATTATGGCTTGATAGGAAGGGAAGAAACGGACTTCTGTGGTGCAGAGATGCAGATGAATTAGTTTGCTTAACTCAAGTCATTCTAGATAATGTCACTAGGAGACAGGTTGTCCATTACAAACTCGCTTTTGTGATGGGCTCACTTTAAAGCTGTCACAGAGCAGATAAAGAAAGACAGAAGTGTTAGAGAAAACTATTAAGAAATGAATAACCTCTCGATCCAGATCAAGACAGTACAAAACAAAAGTACAATCATCTGATGCTTCAGGTTAAGGAGTAAGACAAACCAAGAAAGAGAGTATATGGCATTAATCTAGGAATTGTTATTTTCACGTGGAAATTTCCAAGCCTGGTGTATATTTTTCTTAGTTTCATTTATTACTGTTACCTAATAGTGAAAATTACTGCTTTATTTTTTTAATGTTTTTATTAATTTTTGAGACAGAGAGAGACAGAGCATGAGTGGGGAAGGGGCAGAGAGAGAGGGAGACACAGAATCTGAAGCAGGCTCCAGGCTTTGAGCTGTCAGCACAGAGCCCGACGCGGGGCTCGAACTCACAGACTGAGATTGTGACCTGAGCTGAAGTCGGACGCTTAACCGACTGAGCCACTCAGGCACCCCGAAAATTACTGCTTTAAATTGACAGTGTCTATTAGGAATTCCAGAACTGCTAAAATTTTCAGGGAAGTATGCAAAGAGTCATTTTCAAGCCCCAGGTTCTTTCTCCAGTGTGACAAAGCATTACTGAACAATGAGGATTTGGTGAGGAGTTTCTAGTCTCAAAAGGCCCTGGTTTGAGACATTCTCCAGTGAATGTAGATGCTGCCAATGTCCCCATGGATGTAGAATGGAACAATTGCATTTTGATTTGTCTTAAGCCATTGGTTTAATTTCTGGGGTTTTTTTTGTTTGGTTTTTGTTACTTCCCACTTTCAGTAGAGAGAAAGCATGTTTAATATGGAACATTTATCCTTTATGTGCTTATCCCATCAAAATTTTCAGAAATAAATGTCATTTTTATAGTACCTGATAATTAGACTATAACCATATTTATCACCTTGGGTTTTTGGCAGTGAATGGAGAGAGTAAAGGTGGAAAAAGGGGTAACTGAACAGCAAGATCTTCAAAGTTACCGCAGAACACTCTATAACAAAACCATCAATGATAATGTGGTTGGCAGATTGTCATGAAGCCTTATTATATGCTTAAACTAGCTTGCAATGGAGGCTTTGTTATTTACGTGTGACAACATTTTTATGTTAGAACAATGGCAAAGGTAAAAATGTCTTAGAGAAGGACAGGGAGTAAAATACCATTTGTCAAACTGGCGAGTCTGAGGACATTTGATAAAATGTCTATATTGTCATTGCAAAGCAAGAACAAAAGTAATAGCTTGAAATGCGGATTGTTTCATTTTATTGTGAAAAGTCTCCCTGTCTTCCACTTTAAAACATCCATTCATTACAAAAGGATTAATAAAAGTGATACATTTCATTATTAATATTTCAGTCAGCATAGAAGTAAAGGAACTCTCCAAACACATTTTTATGTTGGTTTTGCCGTTGGGGGAGGAGAAAACATTTTGTACACAAGAAAATTAAATATGATTTATGACTCTAGGATAGTTTTTCAGAATGCTCTAATATGCCAAGTCATAGATTGTTCTACAGCTTTGAGTGAATACAAACTGTTTTACATAGTTTTCAGATAACTGGAAAATAAAATACTATTTCCTTTTAACCCTCAGCATCCGAAATGAGAGGTGAGAAAAGATTATGGTTACATTTTAGGATTCTCCTCTTTACCTATTCCTGGTAGCTTAGTGAAAGGAAGGATGCTAGACAGCCACAGCTTGATTCAGGCTTTTCCTATCAGAAGAGAGCCACTTTGAACCTAAGTGAGTACTGAAAGGAAGAATTATTCTATCTTGGTGACAGCAGACCACAGCATGGTAAGAAGAGACGCTGAAAGACTAAGTTTAATCTATACAACTTAAGACCGCCTTACGAGTTGTGCTACTGTCATCAGGGGACCTAGACCTGTTGTGGAATTTGGATCAAACAAATTCTGAGTTAGAGATTTCGGACTGGACTGAAATGTACTATCCCAGGCCTGAAGGAAGGACAAGGCTGCAATTCAGTTAGCCTCCATCAAATCTTAGACTAAATATGGCATGGAATTCTCCAGTCCACTGATAACCTGAGTTATCCCTTTTATGAATTCAGAGACAGTGAAAGGCAGACTCCACCTTTAATGAAGAAGAAAGAAATACAGGGTCATTTCCTTGGTGTGTTTTAGGATTGTTCGGCCTCAAAAGAGGTGGCCTAGCCCACCCTGTGCTTTGCAGGCATTTGGATTTCCCTTTTGACGTTTGGCTTTGTTCCCAAGTAGATCATATTTTTTTAATTGTACAAAAGCTTTGCTTTTCCAATCCAGCATAGAACATTACAGTAATTGTTTCTTTCATATGCTTACTACTCTGTCACTAAATTAGGAAATTTGAATATTTTGCAAATAGTCTACTGAACATCTCTATTCAAAGAACAACATACATTGTAATTTTATTCACTGTAGTTATTGTGTATCTGTAAGAACATATACCAGCAGATTTTGGTTTTTTCAGTATCTTATCTACTTAGCCGAAGTGGAATATTGTAAGAAACATCCTGAGTTTTCCTATAAATTTTAATGGCAGATGTGATTTAAGTAATCTTAAAAATTAGTAGTGAGATACTTCCTATAATCATTTAAAAGCTATTAGGCATATAATAATGTGAACACTGTGAATTTGAAGAAAGAAATAATAAGAAGAAGTCTGTCAGTTTTATTTTTCAGTAATCCTAGAATTTATAATAGGCGACTTTATATATTATCATTTAAAAGCTGTTGGGCATATAGCAAAATGACCATTCTGTGAATTTGAGAAAAGAAATGATAAGGAATTTGATTTACTTAGTTTATTTTTAATGATGTCCATTAAATTTTGAATACTTTACCTAAATCAGCTTAGTTATCTAACTGCTTCCTAAATCATTTATCTTTTTTGGATAGATATTAAATCCCAGCACGTAGCCTCATAAAGGTGCAATTTCCAGAGCATTACCCAAAATAACAAGTTGAAGAGAGATCGAATGAAAAAATGAGAAAATCCAAAGCCCACCTTGGGAAGATAATTAGAATTCAAGTGCTAATGTTAGAAATACTAGTAACTCCTATTTAACTGAGATAATTAAAACCTTTGAGATGTTCATCCTATTTACAGAACTGTCTGGGGACAACCATAAAGTTAACTTCGCATAGGAACAACTAGATACAATATAAGAAACCAAATTAGGTCAAAATGCTGAAAGAACATAGCAATTATTGATCAAAGCGTTAGCATCGTATTCATTAAAAGAGGTTTTGAAATGATACCACATAACTCTCCTTAGTTGTACTTCTTGTTGGTAAAATATCCTTGTGTTTCATGTGTTGATCACTTTGCATGGGTTGCTTTATATTTATTGAAATCTTATTTTCATCTTCATGTTAGGTACACTTCATTTCGAGTTTTTATTAAATTGTATATATGATTCAATCTTTGGTTTGCTGCCTGCAAATATTTAATACAATATGAAGCCAGCTACAGTAGGATGAGGGACACACAGGGAAGACATAGAAAACTCATATAATGAGGAATTTCCTAGTTATGAATAGTTCTCTTAAAGGTTAGTTTTTTCACAAGGTTAAGTTCAAGTGTTAGCAGGACTCTCCCTTAAAGAATTCTCCAGGAGATTCTTCCCAGGGCCTTTCAGTAATTATTTCCTTGTCTCCCTGGAAAGACTAGTGGACACCTTCCTTCCTCTTTTCATCAGCTCCTGTTGATAAGAGGTGCAAATGCATCTGGTCTCTAAAGTATACTTCACCGCAGTGCCAGTGTTCTCTAAGACCTCCTTTGCTTCAGACTTTCAGTGACTCACTGGATAAGGTCCACACTCCCCTGAATGGCACACAAGGCTGCAGAGTCACAAATCTTACTGCCCATCGCCTCTTACCACAGCATACCCTCCATGTCTTCTTAATTCTCTCCATGACTCCCACCATTTTAGCCCCTCAGGATTGCTCACTCTTAGCATGTATTCTGCTATTCCTCCTCTCCTCCTTCTTTAAGGCATGGACATTGTGTTTTTCATCTTTGCATACCCCGTTACTTTCGCACAATTAGTTCCTGACACGAGACACCATGAGACAAAAATGGGAAAACACAAGTACTTGCTTCTTCTTCTGGTGCTCTTTGAAGAAATAAGTGGAGAACTGTAGGATAGGACTATAAACGATGAGATGGGGAATGACAATGTCCTCTTGAAATACACTGTTATTTATTTCTCAAATTGAATAAAGGAATCTGATACCTACCAAAGCGAAGAACTCTCAGAGGCCCATGATACTAGAAAAATGAAGAATGTGTGCTGTAAGCTTGTCTTCATGTTCTACCTTAGTGTGAAGTATATGTTGCTAATGCTGTTCATTACAGACTTTTAACAGCTATAGGATTCCAGATTCCAGGCTTCCTTTCTCTTGGATATTAAGGAAATGTTTGCTACTCAAAAAATGCCCAAGATTTTATCTCTCTTTCAAAAAGCTGCATGTTATTGTTTCTTTTCCTTTCCTGGAACGTGGCATCATAGATTAGGAGAATGAGTTCTAGATGGGGCAGGAGCAGGAGTTAGATTCTTTAACTGAATCAGCAATCACTTCATGAGAGCTCATTTTCCTTGGTGTGAAGGAAATTTCCTCCTGTGTACAATAGAGGAAGCTAGAATATACGATCTTCAAGGCCACTTCCGACTCACGTATACCATAATCTTATGCCAAGAAAAAAAATAATTAAATTAGGAATTATGACCACTCTTATCAGAGAATTGACTTGCAAATATGTGTATTCTCCATGTAGCCTTTCTTTCACTTTTATTTGCACTTCTTCCTAATTTTCCCTGCCAAGAAGGAAGTGATTTGAATTTCATGTATCTCTTATCACCTTTATTACTTGTTTCATATTTCTGATGGGATATTTGAAATGAATACAGAAAGAAAAAATAAAATGCAATGTGGACACTTATTTCTAGGTTCATTTTTCATATTGTTTATACCCTTAATTAGAATGGATCAGTAAAAATAAGTCATATCTATTGAAGCTTGGTATTTTACTGATAAAATAAGTGACATTTCCTTTGTGCCATGTCTCCACATGTGGTAACGAATAAGCAGTGGTTAATGATGCCTTATTAGAGTAGTTCAGACGTAAACAGTAATAGTCACCCCAGGTACCATTGAGTCAAACAGGAACATACCACTTAGTACCCTCATCCACTTATTTAGGAAAAAACAAATTGGTTAACTTTAACAGCAGGCATAGCAGCTGATGTAGGGGAAAAAATAAATATTTCTGGGTGCAGGTACTTAGCCAATAATACACCATACTTTTAGTTCTCTGTAATTCTCTTTTTTTTAATCTATTAATTTTTATTTATTTTATTTATTTATTTTTTCAATATGAAATTTATTGTCAGACTGGTTTCCATACAACACCCAGTGCTCATCCCAACAGGTGCCTTCCTCAGTACCCATCACCCACCCTCCCCACCTTCCCACCCCGCATCCACCCTCAGTTTGTTCTCAGTTTTTAAGAGTCTCTTACGCTTTGGCTCCCTCCCTCTCTAACTTTTTTTTTCTTCCCCTCCCCCATGGTCTTCTGTTAAGTTTTGCAGGATCCACATAAGAGTGAAAACATGGTATCTGTCTTTCTCTCTATGACTTATTTCACTTAGCATCACACTCTCCAGTTCCATCCACGTTGCTACAAAGGGCCATATTTCATTCTTTCTCATTGCCAAGTAGCATTCCATTGTGTATATAAACCACAATTTCTTTATCCATTCATCAGTTAATGGACATTTAGGCTCTTTCCATAGTCTGGCTATTGTTGAAAGTGCTGCTATAAACATAGGGGTACAAGTGCCCCTATGCATCAGCACTCCTGTATCCCTTGGGGAAATTCCTAGCAGTGCTATTGTTGGGTCATAGGGTAGATCCATTTTTAATTTTTGAGGAACCTCCACACTGTTTTCCAGAACGGCTGCACCAGTTTGCATTCCCACCAACAGTGCAAGAGGGTTCCCTGTTTCTCCACATCCTCACCAGCATCTATAGTCTCCTGATGTGTTCATTTTAGTACTCTGACTGGCGTGAGGTGGTATCTGAGTGCGGTTTTGCTTTGTATTTCCCTGATGAGGAGCGACATCGAGCATCTTTTCATGTGCCTGTTGGCCATCTGGATGTCTTCTTTAGAGAAGTGTCTATTCATGTTTTCTGTCCATTTCTTCACTGGATTATTTGTTTTTCGGGTGTGGAGTTTGGTGAGCTCTTTATAGATTTTGGATACTAGCCCTTTGATATGTCATTTGCAAATATCTTTTCCCATTCCATTGGTTGCCCTTTAGTTTTGTTGATTGTTTCCTTTGCAGTGCATAAGCTTTTTATCTTCATGAGGTCCCAATAGTTCATTTTTGTTTTTAATTCCCTTGCTTTCGGGGATGTGTCAAGTAAGAAATTGCTGTGGCTGAGGTCAGAGAGGTTTTTTCCTGCTTTCTCCTGTAGTGTTTTGATGATTTCCTGTTTCACATTCAGGTCCTTTATCCATTTCGAGTTTATTTTTGTGAATGAGGTAAGAAAGTGGTCTAGTTTAATTCTTCTGTATGTTGCTGTCCAGTCCTCCCAGCACCATTTGTTAAGAGACTTTTTTCCATTGGATATTCTTTCCTGCTTTGTCAAAGATTAGTTGGTCATGCATCTGTGGGTCTAATTCTGGGGTTTCTATTCTATTCCATTGGTCTATGTGTCTGTTTTTGTGCCAATACCATACTGTCTTGATGATGACAGCTTTGTAGTAGAGGCTAAAGTCTGGGATTGTGATGCCTCCCGCTTTGGTCTTCTTCAAAATTACATTGGCTATTTGGGGTCTTTTGTGGTTCCATACAAATTTTAGGATTGCTTGTTGTAGTTTTGAGAAGAATGCTGGTGCAATTTTGATTGGGATTGCATTGAATGTGTAGATAGCTTTGGGTAGTATGACATTTTAACAATATTTATTCTTCTTACCCATGAGCATGGAATGTTTTTCCATTTCTTTATATCTTCTTCAATTTCGTTCATAAGCTTTCTATAGTTTTCAGCATACAGATCTTTTACATCTTTGGTTAGGTTTATTCCTAGGTATTTTATCCTTCTTGGTGCAGTTGTGAATGGGATCAGTTTCTTTATTTGTCTCTCTGTTGCTTCGTTATTAGTGTGTAAGAATGCACTAATTTCTGTACATTGATTTTGTATCCTGCGACTTTGCTGAATTCATGTATCAGTTCTAGAAGACTTTTGGTGGAGTCTATCGGGTTTTCCATGTATAATATCATGTCATCTGCAAAAAGTGAAAGCTTGACTTCATCTTTGCCAATTTTGATGCCTTTGATTTCCTTTTGTTGTCTGATTGCTAATGCTAGCACTTCCAACACTATGTTAAACAACAGCAGTGAGAGTGGACATCCCTGTTGTGTTCCTGATCTCAGGGGGAAAGCTCTTACCTTTTCCCCATTGAGGATGATATTAGCTGTGGGCTTTTCGTAAATGGCTTTTATGATGTTTAAGTATGTTCCTTCTATCCCTACTTTCCCAAGGGTTTTTATTAAGAAAGATGCTGAATTTTGTCAAATGCTTTTTCTGCATCGATTGACAGGATCATATGGTTCTCACCTTTTCTTTTTTTGATGTGATGTATCACATTGATTGATTTGCTAATGTTGAAGCAGCCCTGCAGCCCAGGAGTGCATCCCACTTGATCACGGTGAATAATTCTTTTTATATGCTGTTGAATTCGATTTGCTAGTATCTTATTGAGAATTTTTACATCCATATTCATCAGGGATATTGGCCTGTAGTTCTTTTTTTCCTGGGTCTCTGTCTGGTTTAGGAATCAAAATAATGCTGGTTTCATAGAATGAGTGTGGAAGTTTTCCTTCCCTTTCTATTTTTTGGAACAGCTTGAGAAGGATAGGTATTATCTCTGCTTTAAATGTCTGGTAGATGGGGCGCCTGGGTGACGCAGTCGGTTAAGCGTCCGACTTCAGCTCAGGTCACGATCTCGCGGTCCGTGAGTTCGAGCCCCGTGTCGGGCTCTGGGCTGATGGCTCAGAGCCTGAGCCTGTTTCCAATTCTGTGTCTCCCTCTCTCTCTGCCCCTTCCCCGTTCATGCTCTGTCTCTCTCTGTCTCAAAAATAAATAAACGTTAAAAAAAATTTTTTTTTTTTTAATGTCTGGTAGAACTCCCTGGGAAGCCATCTGATCCTGGACTCTTATTTGTTGGGAGATTTTTGATAAGTGATTCAATTTCTTTGCAGGTTATGGGTCTGTTCAAGTTTTCTATTTCTTCCCATTTGAATTTTGGAAGTGTGTGGGTGCTTGGGAATTTGTCCATTTCTTCCAGGTCATCCCGTTTGTTGGCATATAATTTTTCATAGTATTCCCTGATAATTGTTTGTATTTCTGAGGGATTGGTTGTCATAATTCCATTTTCATTCATGAGTTTTTCTATTTGGGTCATCTCCCTTTTCTTTTTGAGAAGCCTGGCTAGAGGTTTATCAATTTTCTTTATTTTTTTCAAAAAACCAACTCTTGGTTTCATTGATCTGCTCTACAGTTGTTTTTTTTTTTTTTTTTTTTTTTTTAGATTCTATATTGTTTATTTCTGCTCTGATCTTTATTATTTCTTTTCTTCTGCTGGGTTTGGGGTGTCTTTGCTGTTCTGCTTCTATTTCCTTTAGGTGTGCTGTTAGATTTTGTATTTGGGATTTTTCTTGTTTCTTGAGATAGGCCTGGATTGCAATGTATTTTCCTCTCAGGACTGCCTTCGCTGCATCCCAAAGCGTTTGGATTGTTGTATTTTCATTTTCGTTTGTTTCCATATATTTTTTAATTTCTTCTCTAATTGCCTGGTTGACCCATTCATTCGTTAGTAGGGTGTTCTTTAACCTCCATGCTTTTGGAGGTTTTCCAGACTTTTTCCTGTGGTTGATTTCAAGCTTCATAGCATTGTGGTCTGAAAGTATGCATGGTATAATTTCAATTCTTGTATACTTATGAAGGGCTGTTTTGTGACCCAGTATATGACCTATCTTGGAAAATGTTCCATGTGCACTCAAGAAGAAAGCATATTCTGTTGCTTTGGGATGCAGAGTTCTAAATATATCTGTCAAGTCCATCTGATCCAATGTATCATTCAGGGCCATTGTTTCTTTATTGATCCTGTGTCTAGATGATCTATCCATTACTGTAAGTGAAGTATTAAAGTCCCTGCAATTACCACATTGTTATCAATAAGGTTGCTTATGTTTGTGATTGTTTTATATATTTGGGCTCCCATATTCAGCGCATAGACATTTATAAATGTTAGCTCTTCCTGATGGATAGACCCTGTAATTATTATATAATGCCCTTCTTCATCTCTTGTTATAGGCTTTAATTTAAAGTCTGGTTTGTCTGATATAAGTATGGCTACTACAGCTTTCTTTTGACTTCCAGTAGCATGATAGATAGTTCTCCATTCCCTCATTTTCAATCTGAAGGTGTCCTCAGGTCTAAAATGAGTCTCTTGTAGACAGCAAATAGATGGGTCTTGTTTTTGTATCCATTCTGATACCCTATGTCTTTTGGTTGGAGCATTTACTCCATTGACATTCAGTGTTATTATAGAAACATATGGGTTTAGAGTCATTGTGATGTCTGTAGGTTTCATGCTTGTAGTGATGTTTCTGGTACTTTGTCGTCCTTGCAACATTTCACTCACAGAATCCCCCTTAGGATCTCTTGTAGGGCTGGTTTAGTGGTGATGAATTCCTTCAATTTTTGTTTGTTTGGGAAGACCTTTATCTCTCCTTCTATGCTGAATGACAGACTTGCTGGATAAAGGATTCTCGACTGCATATTTTTTCTGTTCATCACATTGAAGATTTCCTGCCATTCCTTTCTGGCCTGCCAAGTTTCAGTAGATAGGTCTGTCACTAGTCTTATCGGTCTCCCTTTATATGTTAGAGTGTGTTTATCCTTACCTGCTTTCAGAATTTTCTCTTAATCCTTGTATTTTGCCAGTTTCACTATGATATGTCGTGCAGAAGATCGATTCAAGTTACGTCTGAAGGGAGTTTTCTGTGCCTCTTGGATTTCAATGCCTTTTTTCTGTCCCAGATCAGGGAAGTTCTCAGATTTGTTCCAGTACACCTTCAGCCCCTTTCTCTCTCTCTTCCTCTCTGGAATTCCTATTATACAGATATTGTTCCATTTGATTGCATCACTTAGGTCTCTAATTTTCCCCTCATACTCCTGGATTTCTTTATCTCTCTTTTTCTCAGCTTCCTCTTTTTCCATAGTTTCATCTTCTAATTCACCTATTCTCTCCTCTGCCTCTTCAATCCGAGCTGCGGTCGCCTCCATTTTATTTTGCACCTCATTTATAGCATTTTTAGCTCCTCATGACTATTTCTTAGTCCCTTGATCTCTGTAGGAATAGATTCTCTGCTTTCCTGTATACTTTTTTCAAGCTCAGCCATTAATTTTATGACTATTATTCTAAATTCTTGTTCCGTTATATTGCTTAAATAGTTTTTGATCAATTCGTTAGCTGTCGCTACTTCCTGGAGTTTCTTTTGAGGAGAATTCTTCCATTTCATCATTTTGGATAGTCTCTGGGGTGGCCAGACTGCAGGGCACTTCCCCTGTGCTGTCTGGAGTAACTTGTGTTGGTGGGCAGGGCTGCAGTAAGACCTGATGTCTGTCCCCAGCCCACCACTGGGGCCACAGTCAGACTGGTGTGTACCTTATCTTCCCCTCTCCCAGTAGCGGGACTCAGTATGGAGTGGTGCGGCCCCTGTCTGGGCTACTTGCACCCTGCCAGGCTTGTGGTGCTGCTTTGATGGGATCTGGCCTATTAGCGGGGTTGGATCTGCAAAGTGCACAGGGGCAGGAGCGGCAGGCTCAGCTCACTTTGCCATCGGTGGTCCCCTGCGGGAGGGGCCCTGCAGCACCAGGAGGGAGGCTGAACCATCAGAGGGATAGATCCACAGAAGCACAGTGTTGGGTGTTTGCATGGTGCAAGCAAGTTTGGTTAACTGGTTCCTTTTGGGGTTTCGGCTGGGGGATGGGCGAGGGAGATGGCAGTTCCCAGCGCCTTGTTCCCCGCAGAGCTGAGCTCTGTCTTCTAGGACTCAACACCTGTCCCTCCCGGTGTCTTCTCTCCCTCCCGCTCTCCAAGCAGAGCTGCTTACTTTTAACATTCCAGATGTTAAGTCCCACTGGCTGTTAGAACTCACTCCATCCGGCCCCTCCACTTTGGCAAATGAGACTCGGGCTCTGCCTTGCTGGGCGGGCTGCCCCTCCACCACCCCGGCTGCCTCCCACCAGTCCGTTTAGTGCTCACTGCCTCTCCACCCTTCCTACCCTCTTCCATGGGCCTCTTGTCTACACTTGGGTCTGGAGAGTCCATTCTGCTAGTCTTCTGGTGGTTTTCTGGGTTATTTAGGCAGGTGTGGGTGGAATCTAAGTGATCAGCAGGACGAGGTGAGCCCAGTGTCCTCCTATGCCACCATCTTCCTGTAATTCTCTATCTTATAAGCCATCTCAGTCTATATTGGCTCCATTCATTTTTGCTTATGTTTACTGTTTAGAATATAGTTTATTAATGACATTTTAATTTATGCTTTCTGCTCACTCAGTGGAAAGAAATACTCCCTCCATTTTTTTATTTCTCCCAAACTAAGTATGTCTCTCACTTCTTACATTTCCCTCTCCTCTTGTCACTGGGGTGGCTTTGACTGCCCTTTGCAGAGGATGTCTGTGTGTCGGTGTGAGTGCTGCCTGTTATCAACCCATTCATGTGCAGCCTCCTGCTTTACTGCTTAGTTCTTCAGAGGTTTCAGATCTTCAACCATAAGGAATGTTTCCAAACATTCCACAAGTCAGAAAACAAAGCACAAGTCAAACACAGTTAACAATGTTCCTCCATAGCTATTATTCATAGCAAGATAATTAGAGAAAATTAGAGAATCTGCCTCTGGAATGAATCCCAAATCATCAATAACCCTTTGGAAATTAGAAGACTGAAAAATCCTTGCAGCAAAAATGTGTTTGTTTGCATTTTTTAAAAGTCATTATGCATTCGGTGGGCCTCTTAACTAATAATAGTTAATAGTATCGACAGTAAGATAAAGAAATAAAGTAAATATGTAATCTGGGAACTCTAAATTGTGTTTAGCATTCATGAACTATGCTTCTACAGGAAACAGCATCAAGACACAGGAGATGAAGTAAAAGAAATATCTGGCAAGGAAAATTCAACTTCTAAGAATCCTGCACCCTGTCCCACCTCTTCCTCTCCCTCTACTCCCCACCCCATCAATCTTATTTCCTTAAGTAGCAGCACACACATTGATATGGTACATCAGTTTTGCTAAAGTCCCACACAACAAATCCAGTGGATATTTTTCTTGTTCAATTTAACATTACTTTCAGTAGTAAATAACACTATTGACCAAATTCACTTTCTTGATGTTTTTTTCCCCCCTTAGTTTTCATGAAGCCATATCTATCTGGCTTTCCTCCTACTTCCTTACTCTTTCCTTCTCAATATCCTTTGCCGTCTCTTCTTTCGGTGATCTGGAAAATAAAGTTTCACTTTCAATGTTTCAATTCATAGTCTGTCTTCCTTTATTTTTTTTTAATTTTTTAATATTTTATTTATTTATTTTTGAGAAAGAAAGAGACAAAAAAGAGCATGAGCTGGAGAGGGGCAGAGAGAGATGGAGACACAGAATCTGAAGCAGGCTCCAGGCTCTGAGCGATTAGCATACAGCCTGACGCTGGGCTCAAACTCATGAACCATGAGATCATGACCTGATCAGACACTTAACCGACTGAGCCACCCAGGTACCCCAACTGTCTTCCTTTCTTTATAAATATTCCCTTGGAAGGTTATCTCATTAACTTATAACATCAAATCCAAATATGGTTTTCCTTTAAGGCCCAGTCTTTCTACCTCCAGATAGACGTCATCCTCAATCCCGTTGAAAAGCCAGATACATCAGAGTCTCCCTAATACCTTCTATTGTCTCTCCCAACAAGTTTAATCCATGACTAAGCTGTTATCAGTTTTACTTCCTAAATATTTCTCATCCCTCTCCACATCCCTTCAGTTCTAAAACTTCATTCGTCTGCTTCCTCTTGTGCCTAAACTACAGTGGGCTCCTAACTCATCCCCCACCACGTGTTCTCACACATGACCTTCTTATCTCAAGTCCATACTCTGAAGGTTTTTTTTTTTTTTTTAAGATCTCAGCAGGTGATGTTCCTACTCAAACTCAATAGATTCCAATTATAGTATGGATTAAAAAAATAAAATCTTTAACGTGGACAATATGTCTCTATAGACACCATCCCCTCTGTTTTTCTCCAGCTTAATCTCACTCCCCATTCCTGGCCAGCTTTCGGTTCCTGGACTTATAAGTTCCTAATCTCCTACCACAAGGCCTTTATATAAGCTCCATTTTCTAATTGACACACTTCCAGTCTCCTTTCCCTTCACTGTCTTCCCCTAGTTAATTCTAATTCATCCCCCAGATTTTAATTCCAGCATCTCTCCCTCAGTGAAGCCTCCCTTGACCTTGTACATCTCCCTACGTATCTCTTTATAACACAGACCACATTCTAATTTGACATCTATGTGTGTGACACTTTGTCAAATTAATATCTGCCTCTCATTAGACTCCAACGTCAACAGGGCAGAGAAATTGTCTGTTTGGTTCCCCTGTTTCATCTCCAAAGCTAAATATGCTACCAGACATATGGCTACTGAATACCTAGTTGGTCCAATGAAAGAATGAGAGGGTGAAAACATTTTTGTACACTAAGTTCCCACCCAACCTCAAGTGATGCAGCTCTCAGAGCCCCTTGTTCCAACAGCCACCTGCTTCGCACAGCGCAGGCACAACCCTTTTGCAGAGCTCCGGGTAGTGGACTGTTGGCTGAAGTGGGGGTGTTTCTGACTGAAGCAGAAAGAGCATGGGAAAGAAGGGAAAGACAACAAAGGAAGAAATCAAGTGAAGATAAGACAATAAGACCAGTTCTAATTGTCTACGTTGGGAACTAGCACCTAAAACAATGCACAAAATAGTTTCAAAAATGTAGGAAATCATGTCATTGTTTAGAGGCTTTTTTGAAAGACATTTCTTTGACTATGTTAGTGCTCTATTTGTTTTTTAATTTCTATCTTATTACCTAATTAACATTAAGCTGTTACAAAATGGTTGCTAAAAGGAGGGAAGTGTGAGAAAAGTCACAGTTCTTATGACTGTGCTTTCTAAATGCCTACGATAGGTAAACTTCGGTTTTTTGTTTGCTTAATCTTATGGTCTTAATCTTAAGTATGCCTATTGATGAATCTATTAATGATGAATCTATTATTTTCATGTTATTTAAAGATATTCGAGACGCGCCTGGGTGGCTCAGTCGGTTAAGCGTCCGACTTCAGCTTAGGTCATGGTCTTATGGTTCGTGAGTTTGAGCCCCACGTCAGGCTCTGTGCTGACAGCTCAGAGCCTGGAGCCTGCTCTCAGATTGTGTGTCCTTCTCTCTCTGCCCCTCCTCCTCTCACTCTCTGTCTCTCTATCTCAAGAATAAATAATTAACATTTAAAAAAAAAGATATTCCACAATTCTATGGATACTGACTCAGTAATAAATGTAAAGTATTTGAAGGGAGTCTTAAACCGCAGTTTTATATTTTCATATTTACTTTTGCATATGTAGTCACAGATATGTTGAAATTCTAAGAACTGACTCACCCAAAATTAGAAAAAATAATTTAACAAAGAAAAATATCTCCTTTATCTTACCCCATTCACTTATTTAGATTATTCCTTTAACTGCTTGGAGTCAAATACTCATAAAGTTCAAAAAAAGGGGGAAAAAAGGCTTTGCATAACCCCGACAAGTGTTTGCTTTGTTCCTTTATCTATTATTTTCTTTACAAGCTGCAGTAGGAAATTTTGGTTAAGATATGTTATATAAACTGGTTATCAAATTTCTTTAAATGGCTATTTTGGCTCACTTTCACAGCACACATTATGAACAGTGGAACAAACAATGACCTTTCTTTTACTAGTTAAACTTAAACAAGCATAAAAATTTGTTATAATAAGAAGAACATTTTTTCAGTTCAACCATTGACTTTCCTTTTAGATATCTGAAGGTAAAGAGTAAAATGCTGTAACTATTTAATCAGCTTGGCCCTGTAACATTTTATAACCCTCCCATGGTTATTTCACCGAAGTTGTTTGTCTTGCTAACCGAGGTACTTAATTATTACTATCTTTCTCTATCAGATCTGAAACATTAATATTTTGTGGCCAACCTTACAGATTTCTTCACCCACCATCAATGCTTAAAACCCCTCTTCTTCGTCTGCCTCTACTATGGAAGATGGGAAAGATAGATTCTCACCTTTTTAACCACCCATTTAGCTAGAGGCTGTCATGTAAGACAATTTTAGACGATGAGACACAAGGGGACATCTTTGGAGCTTTTACTTTCTTTAAAAAAAGAAGAGGAATAGATGTGGTTGGCAGCAGACACCTTTACTGTGTCCCTTCCACGTATGTCCCTTTCCTTCTAGTTTCTGGATTAACACACGATGTTTGGAACTGCAGTGGCCATCACAAAACTATGGGACCATAATTTATTCTTTACTCAAATACTATTTCAAAATGATTTTATTCCTTTCTCTGTGGCTGGAATGTAGTATTAAATGTAGGGTGTTTAGAATGTAAAGAAAGACATTAAGTTAAAATACTTACTAGCTTTGCACTTTTAGGTGTTAGCTAAGCGTTTTTTAACTAATTTTTTTCACCATAGTTATCACATCTATTAAAAAAAGACATTTAAAAAAATCTACCTTGCAGGAATGTTATAAAAGTTTTGAGGAAAATTATGTAAAGCCTACGGAATTCTAGGTGCCCAACATGTAGTTATTATTACAACCTATTGAGTCTGTTTCATTGTATAGACTTAGCCTACACCTACATATAGCCTTTCCTACCAATCCAGTCATCTGAAGCATCTCCTAACTGCTTATGATATGGTATGATATGATACGATACGATATGATATGATATGATATTGTCCTAAAATCCTGTTAAGGATAGTCTTTCAATGACATCATGCTCAAGCAATGTTCACAACCCTTATTCATAAAAGGAGCAAACCAGACTTTGAAAGGATGCTCCTATGTAAATAGATAATCATCTCAAGGAATTCAGGTTTGTGTAAATAAATATTTCCTGTGTTGTTTTTATTTATTTTTCTGGTTCATTATTTTTCCTGATTGGTTTGTTTTTATCTAAACTTTTAATTATTAGAAAATGTAGATTCATAGGTATTGTAAGAAATAATAGAGATTATGTGTTTGGTTTGTGTTTTTCAGGGACTTGGTCCATTTCATCTAACTTGTCAAATTTATTTGTGTAAAATTATTCACAGTACTTCCTTATTATCCTTTTTCATGTCGGCAAGGTCTATAGTGATAGTTCATGTTTCATTCATGACATTTCTCATTCGTATCTCTTTTTTCTTCAGTCTTGCTAGAGGCTTGTCAATTTTACTGATTTTTTAAAAGAATCATCTCTTTGTTACATTGACTTTTTTCTATTTTTATGTTTTCAATTTCATTGATTTCTGTATTGTATTTATGCTTTTCTTCTTTCTGTTTGCTTTGAGTTCTAATCTTTTTTTAGGAGTGGAAGCCTATTTTCTTTACTTATATTTTTTACTTACTATGTTCTTTCTCCCTTCTTCATATTCCAAGATTCTTTCTTTTATCATATTCTTACTTTTAGAGAGCTTCCTCTCTCCATTATTGTAGGGCGCATCTGCTGACAATAAATTTCCTCTTTTCCTTCATTTGAGAATGTCGTGGTTTTCACCTCATTCCTAAAGGATGCTTTTGCTGGGCATAAGATTCTTTGTTAATAGTTCTTTCCTTTTAACTTTTGACAAATATTGTGCCACTTCTTTTAGACTACTACTACTACCGTGTTTCTAATTGTTTTTACCCTATAGGGTAAGGCTTTGTTTCTCTTTAGCTTCTTCCAAAAATTTTTCTTTCTTTGTCTTTAATTTTCAGAAATATAATTATGATGTTTCTTGGCATGGAATTCTTTGGCTTTAACCTGTTTGTGATTTGCTCAGTTTCTTCAGTCTGTAGTGTTTGTTTCTTGCTAAATCCAGGAAGTTATCAGCCATTATTTCTTTGTGTACTTTTTCATCCGCATCCTCTCTCTCCTCTCCTCCTGGGATTCTGATCACAGCAATGTTAAACCTTTTGTTATAATCTCACAGGTCCCTGACCTTTTGTTTGTTTGTTTGTTTTCACTCTATTTTGTCTCTGTTGTTCAGATTGAGTATTTTTCATTGTCCTATTTCCAAGTTTCTTTCCTTTGCCCTTTTCATTCTGCTGCTGAGCCCATTCACTGAGCTTTTTGGATTGTTGTATTTCTCAGTTCTAAAAATTCCAATTGATCCTTGTTTATACCTTCTATTTCTTTACTGAAACTTTGTATTTTCTTGCTGAGGCTTTCTTCTCCTTCTCCTTCTCCTTCTCCTTCTCCTTCTCCTTCTTCTTCTCCTTCTCCTTCTTCTTTTTCTTCTTCTCCTTCGAGAGAGAGAGAGAGAGAGAGAAAGAGAGAGAGAGAGAGAAAGTGTGCACATGAGGAGGGGCAGAGGGAGAGGGAGAATTTTAAGCCTAGAGAGGATCTCTGCACTCATCGCAGAGCCCAATGCTGGGCTTGATTTCAGGACCATGAGATCAAGACCTGAGCCAAAATCAAGAGTTGGACACCTAACTGACTGAACCACCTACACATCCCAACTGAGGCTTTTTTTTTCTTTTAATTTATTTCAAGAATTACCGTAATTGCTTGTTGAAACATTTTTTCATGTCTGTTTTAAACTCTTTTTAAGATAATTCTAAAATCTTTGTCCTCTCGGTATTGGCATTTATTGTCTCTTTTTATTCACTTAGAGATCTTCCTGGTTCTTTGATGTTTTATTTTATTTTTTGAGAGACAGAGTTCAAGCAGGGGAGGTACAGAAAGAGAGGGAGACACAGAATCCAAAGCAGGCTCCAGGCTCTGAGCTGTCAGCACAGAACCCAATGTGGGGCCTGAACCCATGAACGTGAGACCATGACCTGAGCCAAAGTCAGAGACTCAACCGACTGAGCCACCCAGGCGCTCCTTTCTGGTTCTTTGTATAACAACTGATTTTCTATTGAAATGTGGACATTTTAGTTGTATTTAAGGAGAAGAAAAGGAGAAAATACAACTACTCCATCTTCTCAGATTTGGATTTCTGTAATTCTAAATATCTTTTAAAATAGATATTTTATATATTTTTCTCTTTTAGGAAGGAATACTTATAAGAAAGTTGTTTATTAGAGATAACTTTATATATGTATATGTACGCATATTATACATATGCATATATGTATAATATGCGCACATATATATGCATATATATATAATATTGAGTGATTCAGATTCAGATATATGCAGATATATATAATATTGAGTGATTCAGATTCAGATAGAGTTGTGATTTATAAATATGTATGTTAATAATTTTTTTAAAAGTACATTAATCAATCCCGTATTTCATCAGAGGACACTGAAAGAATTCTGGAAAAAGTCATGTATTAATTTCATATGTACAAAGTTTTTATTAATTTGGTATATCTTTCTATTTCATATCTTAGTTTTTTCTGATTTCTTTTTCTAATATTCTTGATAGGTATAGATCTATGCAAAAATGCATATGTATATATATTACTTATATGTGTAATTTTTCCTATAGCCAAATACTAGCATCAACATGATTTTATCATTTTATTCTACTCTTATTTTCACATAAGATTACTCATTAATAACTAAAATTTTAGGATGTTGTGAATATTGCTGAATAAATATTAAGCTACTCTATTTTAATCTCTATTTGAACAATTGCATCAATTTCATTAAGTATGTTTTGTGTTGCACAATTTATTTTAAGGAGAGGAAAATCTATGGAATTTTCAAATTTCAATGCCAGTGTTTATTAGAAAGGATGACTATTTGTGTCCTTAAAAGTTAAAAATAAGCATAACTATTTGTATCAGATTTTTCTAGTTAGAATACTATCCAAGGAGAAATCCTTTTGTAATTGTTTTTAATAGCCATTTCTGTGATTTTCACATGTTTCTCTTATGTCCTATACCATTTAGTTTGGGGGGGGGGCATAATACTAGTAATATAATTATGAATTTGAAAATAGAAGTGATTCAACGATTTATGGTAAGCTGGAATGTGAAAGGTGTCTATAGTCTCTCCTAGTTAAATACATGTCTACATGGTGAGGGTTTTTTTCTTCTTCTGATTTTAAAAACACTGCTACTTCATTTTTTTAAAATTCAGTGGTATAAGCTGTAACCTTTTTCACATTAAAGTGTCACAGTGCCTTAGGGGAAGAAATGGTACTTCTCAGATTCCTACTGGGAACGCCTGCTCTTTTGAATTCTCATCTGTGTCTCACAATCTCAGAGCTGGGAGGAATCTCAGAGGTTATCGTATGCCTAACTTATACATGAGTATAGTAACTCAATGACACACCAATCTTTCCATATTAAATCTTGTATACTTTAGGGAAGAAATGGTAAGTTTATCTCCTCCTACAGAAGTATCACTGACTAGATCATAGCCTGTGGAGATTCCGTGGCCAATGACACAATTTTTAAAGAAAATTTACAAACTGATTTTATGATTTTAATATTTTCATAATCCCTTTCATCAGTTCCTAAGGCTAAGACATGTTCTTTTTGAGCTTTAATATAAAGACAGTGTAAATTTATTGCCAGTAATGTTTTGCCCCACCACTCGTATCAAAGGCTTCCTGAAAAGGCTGAGTAATTACTAATATAAAATTGTCACATTGATATTTATAGGATAGGTTCCATTCAATATCAGTATCCAGCCACATAAGCATTCATAGTCATCCTTAAACTTAAATAAGCTTAATTTTATACACATAATAAACATTTCCATGTTAAGTATTATAGGCCTTAAATAACTCCTTCTTGCTTACAGGATTAATTACAAACTTTTTATTACATATAAAAATGTCCACTTTTTTTTTTTGAAATGTCTACTTCCTTCTCTCTCCTTCTGCAGTCTTGTGGAAACTCCTAAAATCATGAACCAGATCATGCTTTATGATACCTCCATGACTATATGCAATTTGTTGCTTTAGTCTAGAATGCTCTTTATGTGCATGGCAATCTCAGCGTAGCTCATCTCCTCTATAAAGCCTTTTCTGACCATTTCATCCTGTGTGGGATTGAGCCGCCTCCCTTTTGCCTACACTGTACTTGACCCAGAAAGACTTTCTATCATAGTACCTAGAATTCAGTTCACTGCCCATGTATAATTGGATGACTGTGACTTTCTTGAAAGCAAAGCTTGTTGTCAAATCTCCCCTTCCTTTACAAAAAAAAAAAAAAAAATGGCCCACAGCTAATGGTTTCACATAGTCCATAGCATTAACTATATTCATATTGGTTTTACCTAACATTCTGTAGCTGTAAGTTGAGAAGACTTCACCCTTTCTCCCCACTTCTAAGGAGGACTTTTAAAAAATCCAGAGAAGGCTGAAACACTTTATTATTTAAGGCACCTAGATTTATTGAAAAATAAAGATATAGAGTAATAAAAATGTCTTTTTTTCTCAATCTAGTCATTTAATTTCTGTGACTATGTATTGGCAATAAGTCTAATTTTATTTGGAAGTCATATCAAAAGTATGAACGTTTGTTTTACAATCCTCTCTCCGCTCCATGGCCTTGTTGATTGGTACATGTCTTCAGATACAGTTACCTATGTCTCACATCCACTTGGTCCCAACTGTACCTTCACAAAACACAGTTTTAGAAGAAAGGTGGCCTCTGTAATAGGTTTGTCCTCAGTAGTAGGATTCTACACAGCTCATCCCCAAATGCTCAGTTTGGGGAAGTAGAATATCTGACCTTTAAGTTGAAGAACGAGACTCATCATTTTATTATTTCATTTGTTAAAATGTAATATGTATTTTAACAGAAGTTTATTTTTGAAACAAATTTCAGTGTTGCCATTGACCTGCAATAGTACTTTTTTTTTTAATTAGTAAGTATTTAAGTAAAGATATTCATGCAGACACAAAGCCAATCTATTTTTCTACTATTTTAATAACTGCCTTTTAGGCAAACCTCTAATGTTTTGTATTATTCTTTCAAAAGGGGTTATCAGTATCATTAGAAAGATTAACCAGTATTTACTCTAGCTAATACTTTTTATTATGTTGCACTAAGATGAGTTTGTGTGTAAATAATTTAACTAAGAAAAATTCTCCTTTTCATTTGAAAACAGAAAGACATTGACGAACTTGATGATATTCTCACATCCGTATTCAAGCATGAAATACCATATTATGAATTTCAGTCGTTCCAACCTAACATCAACCCTCAAAAAGAATGTGAGTATTTTCCAACTGCATCAATTATTTACTCTGTGCAACTATTTAAATATTATCTCTAAGAATATAGGTAGCTGCACTGTTGACTTTAGCCAATTCCTATCCCCTGGCGAGAGAGCACATTTATAACAAACTTCTAAGGGTCCATTTGGTAAATTTTTACTTTTTTTTATCTCAAGCCCTAAAAATGTGCATAATTTTTAAAATCAGCAAGCCTACTTCCTGATTTTTATTCTAAGGAAATGTTTAGATAATTGGTAATGGAGATTATTCATCAGCATTATTTGTAATTACCAAAGGTAAAAATAACTTAATCTTCCAAACATTGGTAATTGATTAAATAAATTTTGGCACATCCATTAATGTAACCATCATAAACAACTTTTATTATGAATTGATTTGCTGGCTGGAATGACGCTTTGATATATACTTAATTGAATAAAAGCAGGGTACATAGCAGTAGATAGAGTATGATTTGCTGCTTAAAATAGTACATATGTTTGGGGCAACTGGGTGGCTAAGTAGGTTAAGCATTGGCTCAGGTCATGATCTCAGGGTTGGTGGGTTCAAGCCCCATGTCGGGCTCCATGCTGACAGCTCAGAGCCTGGAGCCTACTTCAGATTCTGTGTCCCCTCTCTCTCTGCCTCTCCCCTGCTCGCACTTGCCTCTCTCTCAAAAAATAAATAAACATTAAAAAATAATTTAAAACAGTAGTATGTATGTTTATATATGTATATTATATGTATATGGAGAGAGAGAGAGAGAGAGAGAGAGAGAGAGAGAGAGAGAGAGAGATGGTCTGGACAGACAGGCACCTGTTAACAATAGTTATGTTTAGTTGTGCAATTTCAGGTAGTACATCTTTTTTTTTTTCATTTTACTTTCTTTATCTGTGTTTTCTACAATGACTGTATTATTTGTGTCATAAGAAGAAATATACATATACATATGGAGAAAAGTATATAAAGGAGCTACTATGAGAAAAATCATACTTCTACATTTTATCATGAACTCAGCAGTATATTTTCAAAATTGCCTGCTCCTACATAGTTTGTTGACACGCTGTTTATAATTCGCTTATATGCCCAGTATGTGCCAAACACTATGATAGGGATGTAATGATGCATAAGACAGGCATGGAGCTAAAGAATATGAGAGGTCTAGTGCAGGTATACTTTAGGACTATTTAGCAGAGGCTTTTTCTGTACTTTCTGTGCTGTTTGAGGCAATTTTTTCATCAGGCTGGCAAGCCTCAGGGAAGCAGGAAGAAAAGAATAGAAGTCTTAAGGCACGGCCAGTTGTGTTTTACCTCCATGTGCAAGAACCTGTAAGATGTTTACATTATGAGTTTGCATTATGCGGAAGGGGTGATAATGCACTAGTTTTGAATAAGTAATCTTGTGAGAGTGGTGAAAACTTGCTTTAATATTTCCACATACATTTGAACAATATATAACTCACAAAGGTTAGACCTGAAGTTAGGTTAGAAAAGAAACATAACATGATTTCTCACTTAAGACGCTCATCATTTAATTGGGAAAATGAGAGAATTTGTAAGTCATAACAGAAACAATGTACTAAACTCTATGGAATTGATTACATCAACAATAGAATTTTAGAGAAAAGCTGCATTATTTTTCAGGACGTGCTTCATAAAGGAGGTAGGATTTTACATGGGTCTTGAATAATGTGTTCCAATGAGGAAAGAGAAAGGTAACAGAAAAATTCTAGGCTTAAGAAAGTGCATGGAAAGGTATGAGGATGGGATTATGACACAGTTTTAACAAGTTCCTTCAGCGTTGTGTTTCTTTAGGTTTGTGGAATAAGAATTGTGAGATTGGAGAGGATGGTATGGTCCTTCACTTTTATGGGTTAAGAATTCTAGTTAAGTTTAAAACTGCCTCTCAATATCTAGCTTAGATGATACAATGTGAATTTTAGAGTTAAAAAGGATGGAAGAGTTCTCATCCCTTATTTTCATAGAAAAAGAATTCTGGATGGGTTAAATCAGAGTTCCTGGTAATGTGGAAGAAGTCCAGCTTCTGTTTTTCTGATAAACTTCCAGGTAAAGCAGATGCTGATGCTGCTAGACCTTTCACAGAGTGTTAAGGGTTTAGAGCAGTGGTTCTCGAACTTGGTGCATATTATAATTAGCTGAGGAGCTTTTAGAACCTTTGATGCCTAAACCATACCTCCCCATTAATGAAGAATCTGGGATGGGATCTTTGGCGTAAAGAAAATATTACACTCTCTTTACAGAGGTTGGAAAGTTAGTAGCATGTAAAAGTTTTAAACCATTATTAAAATTTAATGATGAACCTGTATTTGAAAAATATTTTTATAAAACAATTGCATTTTTGAAAAGAAGCTACAAGGGGAAAGTTCAATATAATCTAGGTGATTCGTTCAGATCCCTCATTACTGAGTATTGCTAGATGATAGATGCTATTAAACCTATAATGGAAGCAAAAAACCTTAATAACATCAAGCTTTCATTCCTAGTAGAAGTACAGAATAACAAAATGCAAATCACAGAACAAAAATATGCAAAATGGACATGAATATGACTGAACTCATGTATTTCTTGCCTCCTTGGCCTCATAATCTTGCATTAGTGTCAGCTTCAAAATATTTGGAGTTTAAGGGGCACCTGGGTGGGTCAGTCAGTTAACTGTCTGGCCCTTGATTTTGGCTCAGTTCATGATCTCCTGGTTGGTGAGTTCAAGACGTGATAGGCTCTGCACAGACAGATTCTTTCTCTCTCTCTCTCTCTCCCCCTCTCTCTCTCTGCTCCTCCCCTGCTCGTGCTCTCTCACTCTCAAAATAGATAAATAAACTTAAAAATATATATTTCTGGTCCTTAAGACCTTGCACCATATTTTTATTGATTTATTTTTATTTTTTTATATAATTTCTCATCAAGTTAGCTAATGTACAGTGTATACAGTGTGCTCTTGGTTTTAGGGGTAGATTCCCAGGATTCATCACTTGTATACAAACCCAGTGCTCATCCCAACAAGTGCCCTTCTCAGTGGCCATCACCCATTTTCCCCTCTCCCCCGCCTCCCCCATGACTCTCTTGGTTTGTTCTCTGTATTTATAAATTTTTTTTTCAACATTTTATTTTTATTTTTGGGACAGAGACAGAGCATGAATGGGGGAGGGGCAGAGAGAGAGGGAGACACAGAATCAGAAACAGGCTCCAGGCTCTGAGCCATCAGCCCAGAGCCTGACGCAGGGCTCGAACTCGGACCGCGAGATCGTGACCTGGCTGAAGTCGGACACTTAACCAACTGCACCACCCAGGCGCCCCTGTTCTCTGTATTTATGAATCTCTTATGGTTTGCCTCCCTCTCTGTTTGAAACTATTTTTTCCCCTTCCCTTCCTCCATGGTCTTCTTTTAAGTTTCTCAAGTTGTACATATAAGTGAAAACATATGATATTTGTCTTTCGCTGACTGACTGATTTCACTTAGCATAACACCCTCCAGTTCCATCCACATTGTTGCAAATGGCTGGATTTTTCTTTCTTATTGCCAAGTAGTATTCCATTGTATATATAAACCACATCTTCTTTATCCATTCGTCAGTTGATGAACACTTTGGCTCTTTAGATAATTTGGCTATTGTTGAAAGCACTGCTATCAACATTGGGGTACATGTGCCCCTATGAATCAACACTCCTGTATGTTTTGGATAAATTCCTAGTAGTGCTATTATTGCTCAGTCATAGCGAAGTTCTATTTCTAATTTTTTGAGGAACCTCCACACTGTTTTCCAGAGTGGCTGCACCAATTTGCATTCCCACCAGCAGTGCAAGAGGGTTCCCATTTCTCCATATCCTCACCAACATCTGTTGTTTCCTGAGTTGTTAATTTTAGCCACTCTGACTGGTGTGAGGTAGTATCTCAGTGTGGCTTTGATTTGTGTTTCCCTGATGACGAGTGATGTTGAGCATCTTTTCACATGTCTGCTGGCCACCTAGATGTCTTCTTTGGAAAAGTGTCTATTCATGTCTTCTGCCCATTTCTTCACTGGATTATTTGCTTTTCAGAGATTGAGTTTGTTAAATTCTTTATAGATTTTGCATATTAACTTTTTATATGATATGTCATTTGCAAATATCTTCTCCCATTCTGTCAGTTGCCTTTTAGTTTTGTTGATTGTTTTCTTTGCAGTGTAGAAGATTTTTATCTTGATGAGGTCCCAGTAGTTCATTTTTGTTTTTAATTCCCTTGCCTTTGGAGATGTGTCAAGTAAGAAATTTCTGTGGCTGAGATCAGAGAGGTTTTTTCCTGCTTTCTCCTCTAGGGGTTTGATGGTTTCCTGTCTCACATTCAGGTCCCTCATCCATTTTGAGTTTGTTATTGTGAATGGTGTAAAGAAGTAGTCTAGTTTCATTCTTCTGCATGTTGCTGTCCAGTTCTCCCAGCATCATTTGCTAAAAAGACTATCTATTTCCATGCTATACTCTTCCCTGCTTTGTCAAAGATTAGCTGGCCATGCATTTGTGGGTCTAGTTCTGGGTCCTCTATTCTGTTCCAGTGTTTTGTGTGTCTGTTTTTGTGCCAATACCATACTGTCTCAAAGATTATAGCTTTGTAGTAGAAGCTAAAGTCCAGGATTGTGATGCCTCCCTCTTTGGTTTTCTTTTTCAACATTACTTTGGCTACTCAGGGTCTTGTGTGGTTCCATACAAATTTTAGGATTGTTTGTTCTAGCTTTGAGATGAATGCCAGTGCAATTTCAATTGGGATTGCATTGAATGTGTAGATTGCTTTGGGTAATATTGATATTTTAACAATATTTGTTCTTCCAGTCCATGACAGGGAATGTTTTTCCGTTTCTTTGTGCCTTCTTCAATTTCCTTCATAAGTTTTCTATAGTTTTCAGCATAATATCTTTCACATCTTTGGTTAGGTTTATTCCTAGGTATTTTATGGTTCTCAGTGCAATTGTAAATTGGATTGATTTCTTGATTTCTCTTCCTGTTGCTTCATTATAGATGTATAGAAATGCAAACAATTTCTATACATTGATTTTGTATCCTGTGACTTTGCTGAATTCGTCAGTTCTAGCAGCTTTTTGGAGGAGTCTTGGATTTTCCATGTAAAGTATCATGTCATCTGCAAAAAGTGAAAGTTTGACTTCTTCTTTGTCAATTTGAAAACCTTTTATTTCATTTTGTTGTCTGATTGCTGAGGCTGAGACTTCCAACACTATGTTAAACAACAGTGGTGAGAGTGGACATCCCTATTATGTTCCTGATCTCAGGGGGAAAGCTCTCAGTTTGAGGATGATATTAGCTGCAGGCTTTTCATATATGGTGTTTATGATGTTAAGGTATGTTCCTTCTACCTAGATTTTCTTGAGGGTTCTTATTAAGAAAGGATGCTGTATTTTGTCAAATGCCTTTTCTGCATCTATTGACAGGATCATGTGGTTCTTGTCCTTCCTTTTATTGATGTGATGTATCACATCGATTGATTTGCAAATATTGAACCAGCCCTGCAGCCCAGGAATGAATACCATTTGATCATGGTGAATAATTCTTTTAATACACTGTTGAACTCAATTTGCTATTATCTTGTTGAGAATTTTTACATCGATGTTCATCAGGGATACAGGCCTGTGATTCTCCTTTTTAGTGGGGTTTCTATCTGGTTTGGGAATCAAGGTAATGCTGGCTTCACAGAATGAGTCCAGAAGTTTTCCTTCCATTTCTATTTTTCAGAACAGCTTAAGAAGGATAGGTATTAGCTCTGTTTTAGATGTCTGGTTGAATTCCCCTGGGAAGCCATCTGGCCCAGGACTCATTTGGTGGGAGATTTTTGATAACTGATGCAATTTCTTCACTGGTTATGTGTCTGTTCAAATTTTCTATTTCTTCCTGTTTGAGTTTTGGTAGTGTGTGGGTGTCTTGGAATTTGTCCGTTTCTTCCAGGTTGTCTAGTTGGTTGGCATATAATTTTTCATAGTATTCTCTAATAATTGTTTGTATTTCTGTGATGTTCATTGTGATCTGTTCCTTTCAGTTGTGATTTTATCCATTTGGGTCCTCTCCCTTTTCTTTTTGAGAAGTCTGGCTAAGGGTTTATCAATTTTGTTTATCTTTTCAAAACACCAGGTCTTAGATTTATTGATCTGTTCTACTGTTTTTATTTTTGTTGTTGTTGTTGTTTTTGGATTCTATACTGTTTATTTCTGCTCTAATCTTTATTATTCTCTTCTTCTGCTGGCTTTGGGGTTTTTTTTGCTGTTCTGCTGCTAGTTCCTTTCGGTGTGCTATTAGGTTTTGTATTTGGGATTTTTCTTGTCTGTTGAGATAGGCGTGGATTGCAATGTATTTTCCTCTTAAGACTGCCTTTGCTGCATCCCAAAGATTTTGGACTGTCATGTGTTCATTTTCATTTGCTTTCATGTATTTTTAAATTTTGTCTTTAATTGCCTGGCTGACCCATTCATTCTTTAGTAGGATGTTCTTTAACATCCATGCATGTGGAGGCTTTCCTAATTTTTTCTTGTGGTTGATTTTAAGTTTCATAACATTGTGTTCTGAAAATATGCATGGTATGACCTCAATTCTTTTATATTTATTGAGGGCTGTTTTGTGACCCAGTATGTGATCTATCTTGAAGAATGTTCCATGTGCACTCAAGAATAATGTGTATTCTACTTCTTTTGGATGAAAAGTTCTAAATATATCTGTCAAGTCTATCTGGTCCAGTGTATCATTCAAGACCATTGTTTCTTGATTGGTTTTCTGCTTAAATGATCTGTCCATTGTTGTATGTGGAGTATTAAAGTCCCCTTCAGTTACTATATTCTTATCAATAAGATTGCTTATGTTTGTGATTGATTTATATATTTGGGTACTCTCAAGTTGGGAGCATACACATTTACAACTGTTAACTCTTCTTGATGGATAGACCCTGTGATTATGATATAATTCCCTTCTTCATCCCTTGTTACAGCCTTTTGTTTAAAATCTAGTTTGTATGATATAAGTATGGCTACTCCACCTTTCTTTTGACTTCCAGTAGCATGATAGATGGTTCTGCATCCACTCACTTTCAATTTGAATGTGTCCTAAGGTCTAAAATGGGTCTCTTATAGACAGCATATAGATGGGTCTTATTTTTTTATCCATTCTGATACCCTATGCATTTTGATTGGAGCATTTAGTCTGTTTACATTCAAACTTACTATCAGAAGATATGGATTTAGTGTCATTGTGTTATCTGTAGATTTCATGCTTGTGGTGATGTCTCTGGTCCTTTGTAGTCTTTGCAGCATTCCACTCACAGAGTCCCCCTTAGGATCTCTTGCAGGGCTGGTTTAGTGGTCATGAACTCTGTCAGTTCTTGTTTGTCTGGAAAAGCCTATATTTCTCCTTCTGTTCTGAATGACATCATTGTTGAATAAAAGATTCTTGGCTGCATATTTTTCCTGTTCAGCACATTAAATATTTCCTGCCACTCCCTTCAGGCCTGCCGAGTTTCAGTGGATAGGTCTGCTACCCTTATGTGTCCACCTTTGTAGGTTAAGGCCATTTGTCCCTAGCTGCTTTCAGAATTCTCTCTTTATCTTTGTATTTTGCCAGTCTCACTATGATATGCAGTGGAGTTGACCTATTACTGTTAAATCTGAAGGGAGTTCTCTGTGCCTTCTGGAGTTGGATGTCTGCTTCCTTGCCCAGATTAGGGAAATTCTCAGCTATCATTTGTTCATGTAAACCTTCTGCCCCTTTCTCTCTCTTCTTCTTCTGGAACTCCTATGATATGGATGTTATTATGTTTCATTGAATCACTTAGTTCTCTAATTTCCCCCTCATGGTCTAGTATTTTCTTATACCCCTTTTTCTCAGCTTCATCATTTTCCATAATTTTATCTTCCATTTCACTACACTCTCCTCAGCCTCTTCCATCCTTGCTGTCACTGCATCTAGTTTGTTTTACGTCTTTATTTCAGCATTTCTTAATTTGTCATGACTATTTCTTAATTCCTTGTTCTCTGCAGCAGTAGATTCTCTGCTGTCTTCTATGCTTTTTTCAAGCCCAGCTATTAATCTTATACTATTATTCTAAATTCTTGCTCAGATATATCTGCTTTGAGAAATTCTCTAGCTTTCATTTTTCCTGGAATTTCTTCTGAGGAGAATTCTTCCATTTTGTCATTTTGGCTAGTCTCTTGTCCCTTAGGTGTTTTAATAGCTTGCTATGTGTTCTGCATCTGTGAGCACTACTGTATTATGAAGGGCCATATGCTGTCCAGGGCCTGGCCTTTCAGGAGGTATTTTTGGAGTGTGTTGCGTGCTCTCTGTTGTTGTGACTCTGGTTGCTTTATCTTCCTACTGGTAATGGTGGTTTGGACCTTCCACCAGGTGTGCTCTGATTTGTTCTTTGAAGTAACCCTGGAAAAAAATTTAAAAAGGCTGGGGTGGTGGAAGAGACCTTATCCCATGCAAAGAGAGAAATGGCAGGGGTGGGGGAAAAGAAAAAAAATTGACCAGGCAGAGAATCAGAGAAACTATACAGTTTAATCCAGAGAGAGAGAGAGAGAGAGAGGAAAATAAAGAAGAAGAAGATATTGAAGAGGTATAAAAAGAATAGATTAAAAATCTCTGCTTAAACAAACCAACAAGTGGAACAACCAGACTAGAGAAGGGAAGAAATAAGAGGAAGAAAAGGAATGGGGGGGGGGGCACAATATATATATATAGAGAGAGAGACAGAGGCAGAGACAGAGACAGAGAGAGAGAGAGCGAGAGAGAGAGAGAGAGAGAGAGAGCGAGAGAGAGAGAGACCAAGAATCAAATCAGAAAATGTACCACCACTGGACTGATACCTGATGGTGCCTTGGAACCAGTGGCTGCGGAAGAGAGTCTGGTTCAGTCAGTTTCAATCTTGCTCTGTTAGATAGATACGCAGTTACCAGGCACAGAGAGGCATAGTTTGGTGTAGAAAGGGCCTGCTGTCTGTTCCTTAAACCCCACCTTGTTGGTGATGGGGAGAAAAATGGTGACACCCCCGTCTCTCCTCCCCGGACGGGGTGTCCTAAACCACTCTGTTCAGGCCATTCTCACAGCACCATGCAGGTGTGAGCAGGCCGGTTTGTCCCACTCTAGTCTCCTGCACCTCCTAAGTGCTCGGCTGGATTCAAACCCAGATGTCTTAAAGGATCCTGCTCTGCGTACCCCGATTCCGGGGTAGTGCCACTCCACCCAGCTAACAAAGGGCGTCTGGCCAACAGGCGCCTGCAGGGTCTTTTGTCCTTGGAGCAGCTATTTGCCTTCTTCCCACAGCACTCAAGGGAGGGGATTGCTCTCTTTGACTGCGCCTCTGAGCTGGGTACCAAGCCCCGGGCTGCCTCTCTTCCTCCCCAGGTGCACACACAGAGCTGCAGGCCCCAGATCAGAGAAAGCCCTGCGGTTAGAAATTGGTTCTTTCTCCGTTTTTCCATTCCCTGATCTGTGGTTTTTCTCTTGTCCAAATACAGTCCTACACTTCCACATCCTCTCTTTCTCTTCCTTTTGTCTCCCCACAGAAGGGTATCCCTTCCCTCCATTCCTATGCTGCTTATTTTATCTCTCCCAGTTTTCAGTCATGCACCTATGACCCGCCAAGTGGCTCTGTGGGCCCCTGGAGATGTTTCTGCCACTCTGTAGCCTGGATTCCTGTAATTCCAAGTCTTCTGGCCTCAATACTGCTGGGTTTGAGGGACGAGGGAATTTCGAGTCCCCCTACTTCTCCGCCATGTTGACTCCTGTGTCTCTTGCACCATATTTTTATAGTGTTGACATTAAATTCATGATAAGATTTGAGAGGCTTTTATATCTAATGTGGAATTAACTGAACAAGAGAGTTTGGGAAAGAAATGTTAGGTTGCTAAGAACTTCCATAGAAACACTTCTAGAGATGCCCTGAGAGGTAAATTTAACAAACAATCAGGTATTATTCCAGATGTCTGTCCCTAAGGACGATTCTACAATTACTTGCTGAAGTTTTTTTTTATTTATTAAAAATTTATTATTTATTACTCCATATTTTAGCTGAAAAAAATTGGAGGTTAGGACACAGTGGAGAAGATAGTCATAAGGAACTGATAGGGTACATTTGGTATTGACTTACCCTAATGGTGAGCCATGGAAATTACACACAGATATATATGGTTCTTTGAAAGTATGGCCATAATGCTGTATTAATCAAAACTGTTATGTTGTTGCACCATCCTCTTTGCTTTTCAAGTTGATTTTAGTAAATTCTGGGTTTAGTTCCCTGTCACTTCATTTATAATGAGTAAAATGCTATCTGTGCCATTATGCCTTGGTCATTTTCACTCCTGCCTGCCAGTCTGACAGGTGTGAAATGATATCTTTAATTAATATTGTTATTACTAATATAGCTGTGCATCTTTTATTCTATTTGAAGTTTTATTTTTCTCCAGTGAATTTCCATTTCATAGACTTCATGTATTTCTAATGACTGCTATCTTTTTCTTATTGAATTTGGGATTTCTTTTTTCGTTTTCAGTATGTATATGCTGGATACTAACTATTTGCCAGTTTTATACATTGTACATATGCACTTAATTTGTTCCTTGTTTTTCAGTTTATATGGTATCTTATGTAAGCATATAACTAAATTCATTATAAAACTTGATATCTATTAGAGCTGGTCTCCACCTCCACTTAAAATTAAATTTGCTCTTCTTTTTCCTTTATTTATCCTTGATATTTAGGATCCACTGGTCAAATTCCATCAAAACCCCTAGTAAAATTGAAGTAAAATTATACATTAATTTGATTAAAATTGCCACTTTTGTCATACTTAACTCTTTCTGACCATAAACATGATACTCTATTTATTTGGGTCTTTTTTATTATAGCTTTCAAAAAAATTGTATTTTTATAAATTCTTGAAAACTTTTATCAGATTTATTTCTGATTATTTTATGGTCTTGTTAACACCAAAAATACTACATTAAAATTATGATTTTTAATTATTTTTTACTGTTCCTTTCTTTGATACCTATGGTATTGAGCCATGTACCTTATAACGTATCTTATAATGTATAATGTGTTCTATATGGAAAAGGAGTTTTCACAATGAGGAATTACTGTTCTTACTCCCTGAAAAGAAAATTAGGAACAGATAGAATCAACATTAGGGATATTTTTACAAAAATAATTTTTAATTCACTGTCTTCCCAAAATATGAATTTTGCAAAACATGAGCTGTATGGACCTTTCTAGTGTTCTTTTTAAAATTCTTTTGAGTATAGTTGACACACAATGTTGCATTAGTTTCAGGTGTACAACATAATGATGCAACAAGTTTCTACATTATGCTGTGGTTACCACAAGTGTAGGTACCCTCTGTCTGGATACATTGCTATTACAATACCATTGTCTATATTCCTTATGCTGTGCCTATTCATTCCATAACTGAAAGCTGGTGTGTGTTTTCAGTTTAAATCACTTAAGAAGAAAATCAGAAGCAATGAAATAAGCAATCTAAAAGGAAAATAAATGATCAAGATTATTCCTTATTCTGAGATAAGAAGTAGTAGGTGGCAGAAAAAAATATATAGTCACGTAAACTCACTTTAAATTAGTTACAAGCACATCACCGTTCAATAAGTTCACTAAATTAGGGAAAGATTTACATATAACACACTATCAAAACTTGTAGTGATTGGTAAATTGGAGATTTGGTATATAAATTAACTGTAAAATTACAAATTTTCCCATTTCATTTTCTTGATAACTCAACCTACATGTATAGATTTTCATATCTCCTACTAAGGACATTTTGTAGCATACTCTCAAGTTAATTTCATGAACTAATGGTAAAGTTTGTATCAAGTAATAATAAATAAAACAACCACTTGGAATCCTTTAAAATGTTTTTCACTTGAATAACCAAAAAAAAAAAAAAACTATTCTTTTAGTATTATACTACTGTTATTCACTTTTACAGTATTTTTTAAAAGACTCTATATTCCTCCAGATGTAAAGTTTTAATAGTTATGCTAATAAGCATCATAACTGTTATTGGAGGGTGTAAATTTTTTTTGGAAGGAAGGAAGGAAAAGAAAGAAGCAATGTAGGAAGGAAGGAAGCAAAAAAAAATTAAGGTTGATACCAGGGCAAAATTTGGCCTTCCCTGCACTTGAATTATCCCCAGACAAGAAGCACCTCTGGCCTTGAGTCCATTGAGAGCATAGGTAAGAAAGAACAGTATGTCCTACAGAGTCAAAGAAACATCCCTGGCCTCAGGATGTATCCTAACACTATGAAGATAAGCAATGTGAGATCCTGAGTCCAGCAACCATTTATGAATGGTCAGCCCTTCACATTTCAACAACATTCATAATTCTTTCTCATTATGCCTATTACGATTACCATAACAACATATATTCTGTGATCATTGAGAAATCTGTGATTATAGATGAAAACGATGGGCTTGAGAATGCAATATTGTCTCCCAATCAGGAGAATTTGGATCTATAAAATTGTATGAAGCAATCTTATTAATTCATTCATATTACAAGTATAAACAAAGTACCAGACACTCTCCTAGGTACTCCTAGGTGGCCACTCTAGAAAAGTCTGTCTTCATGAAACTCTTAATGAGGGCAATAGAATAAGCAATTAAATCATCACAACAAAATAAAATATTGCTTCAAATAGTAATATTGGTTATGAGAAAAATAAAGTGAGATGGTAGAGAGATGAGAGGTGATGAGATGCCATGCAAAGATTATAATATGGTTTAGTATCATCTAATTTACATGTTAAAAAATAGTATTTTGCAGGGCACCCTGGTGGCTCAGTCGGTTAAGCATAGACCTTTGGCTCAGATAATCACCTCATGGTTCACAAGGTTGAGCCCCATGTCAGGCTCTGTACTAACAGCTCAGAGCTTGGAGCTTGCTTCAGATTCTGTGTTTTCCTCTCTCTCTGCCCCTCCCCTGCTCATGCTGTATCTCTCTTTCTCTCAAAAATAAATAAAAACACTTTAAAAATAGTATTTTGCTGCTATGTAGAGAACGGATTATAGGTGTGTAAGAATGGAAGCAGGGACACTGGATAGGAGGCCATTCTGATAGTCTCAGGGGAGATGTGATGATGGCCTGGTGGTGGCAGTGGAAGTAATGACATGTGCCCTTACTTAGGTATTTGCAGATAAAGAATACTGCTGACAGATGACCAGAAGCCCTGCTACCAGGTCATCATGGTATTCACAGTCATAGCACAGATGAGACCATTCTGTAGAGAGGGTAGTTCAGAGCAAAGGTCGAGTCCTGGGCAATGCAATATTTAGAGGTCTGGAAGAGAAATTTCCATAACAAGAGACAGAGAAGGAGCCCTTGTTGAAGTAGGAGTGTGATGTCTTGAGAGCAAGTAAAGAAAATGTTTCTGAGAAAAGGAAGTGATCAACCATGACTTATCCTACTTCAGAGAGTAAGAATGAGAAAATGCCACAAAATAATTTGTAAGTTACAAAATCATTCTTCAATGCCAAAATGTCCCCGGTGGATCCAGGTATTCCCCAAATCTTTGCATCAAAAGTATCACTTGGCCTATCCGTTTCTCCTGAAAGTCTGTATCAATAGATAGTATCTGTAGAACAAATACTGGCTAGATTAAGAACTATAGTTTTACTAATTCCCCAAGGCCTCCAAAATTCTGCAAAAACATCTAAAAGTAATTGGAAACACACACTGATTCAGAGAATGCAAGTTGTTAATGAGTCAAATAAAGAACTACCCAGAAGAAACAGAGAAGAGGATTATGTAAAGTTTTAATTAACTGCCTCTCAGGTTCATTTTCCATTGTAGTAGACTTGAATTTCATTTGTTATATTCTCTTCCCCCATTTGAAGCATCTCTAAAGTTGAAAGTTGTGTTGAGATATATCCACATGGCAATAAGGAATGACTGGAAGCTTACAGGACAAATTATGAACAGGGCAGTGTAATATACAAGGGACAGGAGAGCAGGTAAGTAAAAAAATAAGTAACAGATTAGGCTGAGATTCCAAGAATCTGCAAGAGCAGAGTTAACAGCACATAATAAAAAACAGGTGAGGCTTGAAGGCTAAAGCAGTAGGCTGCATTGTCTACAGCTATTTTCACAGCATTCTAATCCCAAGAACCAGTTCCTGACTTGGCTCATTCTGGAAGCCAGAAAGGTGAGCTGGAAAGGCAAATTTGTATCCTTATGGAAGACATTGTTGACAATAATGGAAATCTTGGAAATAAGCATGACCTCTACCCATGATATCTGACTGGCTATAAGAAGTTAAATCCTCGGGGCACCTGGTGGCTCAGTCGGTTGAGTATCCGGCTTCAGCTCAGGTCATGATCTCACAGTTTGTGGGTTTGAGCCCCACGTCAGGCTCTGTGCTGACAGTTCAGAGCCTGGAGCCTGCTTCCGACTCTGTGTCTCCCTCTCTCTCTGTCCCTCTCCTGCTTACGCTGTCTCTATCTCTCAAGAATAAATAAACACTAAAAAAAAATTAAAAAAAAAAGAAATTAAATCCTCTGTGCTCATTACCCACACAATCTGAATGGAGATTACCTCTGTAAGAATATAATGTGTGGTGGTTGGTGGAAATATTATTTCTAACAATGTTTATTTCTCAGGTTGCTGTCAGATTGTATATTTTTCTAAGAAATAAATAAAGATAAATTTATTTTACCCTTGACAACATGAAAAGATACTTTAAAATATGTAAACCATGACAAAAGAGGGAATCTAGGAAATCTCTTTGAGAAACCGAGAATAGAACAGAGAAAATGTCTGCCCCAGACATTCTTTGTATAGCTGTCTGTGAGGTTCACTTCAGTTTTCCCAGCTACCCACTCTCATTTATTTGATCCAAGCCCCCATTCTTTGTTGTATTTAGCATTTTGCTTAAACTTCAGTGGACATCAGAATTACTTGAAAAGTTTGTTAAAATCCAGATTTGCGGGCTCTACTCAGAATTTCTGATACAGTAGGTGTGGGATGGGCCCAAGAATTTTGCATTTCTCACAAATTCATAGATGATGCTGATGCTACTGGTCTGTGAGTTACCAATGAAAACCACTGAGTAAAAACAACAGTAATGCGTGGTACTGCCCTATACATAAGTAAAATTGACATGAATAAAATTCAAGTCAAGATATCAGATTTGTTTTTAGTTTATCACTCCATGTCCCAGGATTTAAAGTGTGGTTGCAGAATGAAGTAATCTTAGAGTACTTATCTAAAAAAATTATTTTTATGTGTGTATCTTTAAAAAAAAAAAAAACCTCATGAATTCTTAGAAGTTTAATGGACTCTGCTTTGTACTAGGTTTTCTTCCAGGCACTGAGGGAAGGTAGAGGAATATGAGATAAATAAAATACAACCCATATATGCAGAGGGCCCCAAAGACAAAGGAAGAGAAACCATCACAAAAATAAGTGCCATTAATACAGCATATGCTCTGCTAATAAGAGCTAGCACTCGCATTTTGTGCGCTCTGTGTGAGGAACAATTAATTCTAAGCACTTTCCTTACTTTAATGCATTTAATTCCTCCCAGGAATCCTGAAGAAAGTACTGTTTTTCATCTCTGCTTTACAGATGAGACATTGTATCACTTGCCCAACTAGTGGAAGAGCTGGGACTTGGATCCAAACAGCCCAGAGGCCATGGTCATGGTACTAACCACTCAACAATGACAGCCCTACATGCTGTAATGAACTGTAGCTCCAGGGAGGTGTGGGAGCCCAGAGGAAGAAGGGCAGTCAGAGGAAGCTTCCTAGGGAGACGATCTTAAATTTAGAGGAAAAGTGATGAATTATTTTTGCTAAATGATTTAAAATTACCACTTTAATAAATAATTTGTAGAAGCAAGTTTGAAATTATCTTGATGCCCTCTGTATGTTGTTTTTTTGCAATCCTACAAATATGATGATTTTTGTTTTGTAGTGCATGATTTCCTTCCAATCACCCATTTTGCCTCCATGTGAAAATACTATCCTTTAGGAGGGATCTCTTTAGTTTGTTCATAGATTTATGCCCAGTGCCTATGAGAGTTTCTAGCACTTGATAAGTATTTACTATATTAGTTAAGCTGTTAATGGCAACCAAGTTAACTACAAGAATAACATCAGTAAGACCTCGGTCAACAATATATATAGACTAGTAATATTTGAGACTAGTAATGTCTGAGACCAGTAATATATAAAGGAGCTCTTCTTTGTAGAAATATAAGGCAGCTACTTATAATGTCATTATTTTGTCTTTTATATTCTTTTCTACCCCCGATCTGTGGCATCTGACATTAGTAGAATGAAAAAAAAAAAAATGGCATATGAGCTTTCTGAATATACTGCTTGAATTGTCTGTGCTCAGATAACCAAGACACCTATGTTTATCTTCTGTGGGCCAACACAAAAAATATAGGGTTTTCAGGATCAAAAGTAATAAGTTAAATCTATAAGTTTATCATAGGGTTAGGGAAAAAACATACATATACTGTCCATTAGTAACTGGTAACAGGAAAGAGGCTCTGTAACATCCATTTTATTAAGAACTATGCATACATGGGTTAGCCTCAGTTACACACACACACACACACACACACACACACACACACACTAGGATTTTTTTTTATTATTATAAATTGAGTAAGTCATTATTTAAGGAACTTCCTCTTACTTTTGCAGCTGTTGTGTAATAATGGTCCTCAAACCCAGGGTTTCTGTCCTCTGAAATTCTTGACAGGTCTAGAGGAAACCCCCAACAGTACCCTATCACTAACTACCCCCAAATATCTCCTTCTGCTTCTGAAAGGGACTCATCTGCTCTCTGGATTCTACCATTACCAAATAGTTACAGAAGATCTTTGTAGCATCACTGCAGGTGTAAAGACTCATTGTATTATTCTAGAAGGATAGGAAGTCAAAGAAGAACTTGTTATTATGTCTTGTTCCTTTAAGTGATGGTTTATCAAAACTACCACAGTCATTTTCCTCACCAAATTAGGATGCTCCAGAGAAACAGAACCAATAGGATGTATTCAGAGAGACAGAGAGACAGGAGGAGGTTTATTTTAAGGAACTGGCTCACATGATTGTGGAGCTGGCAATTCTGAAATGTGCAGGGCAGGCCAGAGGCTGGAAATTCCAGCACAAGTTGATTTTGCAGTCTTGAGTCCAAAGGCAGTCTGGAGACCAAATTTCTTCCTCTTTGGGGATCTTCCGTATTTTTCCCCAGGGCCTTCAACTGATTGGATGAGGCCCGCTCACATGATGGAGGATAATCTGCTTTACTCAGAGTCTACTGATTTAAAGGTTAATCACATCTGTAAAATACTGTCATAGTTACAACTAGACTAGTGTTTGACCAAACAATTGGGCACCATAACCAAGCCAGGTGATGCATACAAATAACAGCCACACTTACCAACATTCTGTTGTTTAGAGGTCACCAGCTCTAAACAAATTTCCTACACATCTTTGGGGATTCCTACCAATCCGTTTGAAGAATGCTGGTCAATAGATTTGTAAAGTAACTGTAACTTACTAGGTAAAAAAATCTCCTAAAATATCTTACTCTAGTTAGTAAACTGAAGATGTGTTGATTGTGCAGTTAAGAGATATACTCTGAATTTATCAGATCAAGGCAAAACAGATATTGCTTAGAATATTAAGACATGCTGAATTATAGAGCTATTACTACTTTCCTCTTTCATGAGCAGACCTTTTGGATTAACATCACCTGTTTAGCGTAGTAAACTAAATTATTCCTAAAGAAATTCATGTCCTAATTCCCAGATCTGTGATTATGTTACTTTCTATGGCAAAAAGGACTTTGCCTTATTTCAGAATATTTTCTCTTCCACAGGACAAGCTTTCTGTGGTGACTTGGGAGCTAAGTTTATAACCAATATTTTCTACTCAAAGACACATATGTCTAATTTGACTTACTGCTTTATAATTTATTGTGGTAGCTACCCCATCAGCACCCACACCTATACTTCTCCATGGCCATCATTGTCACCTTCCCTGATGAATTTCTCTTTCTGTTACCTTGTAACTTTGTAGCCATGAACCTGAATGTTATCTTAATCCACCTCTTTCTTTCAGAGCAGCAGACTCAAACATCAAGTCCTGTTAACTTTTCTTTTGAAGTGTCTGACATTTCTGGCCTTCCCTGTCCATTCCTGTCTGCCTCCACTCTAATTCAGACCATCAGTTATTTCTCCTTGCTCCTGAAAAAATCTTCTAACAGGCTTTTCCAACATGTTTCATTTTCTATCCTACACTTAGATGCTCCTCTAAACATTCTTTTATTCCATTTTTATCCTGTCCCTATATTACATATGATGGTTCCCAAAGGTACCTAAGCCCTAACCAGTCCCTTTATTGCCCCTATACTGCCCAGATTTTCCTCTTTGCTTTAGTTCATTTTTACTGTCAAAATTACTTAACATATTTAAAGAATAAACCAGTTGCTCAAGACCATAATAAGTCCTCAAAAATGCTGAATATTCCTTACTAGTGAAATCAAGCATCCTTGCCTGATATGTTGGTTTACTGCTGTACATCCTTTGAATTTCCACATAAGACCCACACCAAGGCCACTGGGTAGCTTTCTACATGTAAGTCATGGCCTCATTGGAGAGGGGCCAGCTTTCTGATCTCAACTTAGCCCATCTAGTTTCCACGTTTATGTTGTTCTAGGTTTCCTGACTCTTTCTAGGCTCTTTTCTAGGCTTCTTTCTAGGTTCTTGTTTTTTATTTTTTGTTTTTTACTGTCAAAATTCAGCAGAGATAAAGTTGGTAATTTTAATAAGTCATTTTTAGATGAATGCAGAGAAACAGAATACAGTCACACATGTATAGAAATAAAGTTTCTAGAGATTTCTTATTTTATTATATATATATATATATATATATATATATATATATATATTCTATTTTAAACAGAGGTTAACCATAGATTGACTGGATTGGTTGAACTTGGAGCAACCCCACTCCTTTTATTACCTATCACTGTCTGATAGTGAGGAATGGATAATAAACCTATTGAAATGTTGTGAGATTTAATTTTAATTGGTACCATTCTAAGAACTGCTAATAAAGACACTACATCTTCTTTTGCTTCCAACATCACCTCCAGGCATAGAGTCCAAACTCCCAGACTGTTTATTGTCACCTCATGGATGGCTTCAAACTTATTTGTATGTAGCCTTATTTCCCCTGGCCATTCCTGACCCACTGCCCTGGATAAGGTGTTTCACAGTGCATCCCCAGACACTCCTTCACTGGGATCAGACCATCTTGCATCAACCTGTCACTTAAATGTTCTGCTGCTCTGCTAACATTCACTCTGAAACTATGCGCCTGAAATTCCTACTTTTCAGCTCCATTCATTAGCTATCATGTTTCCTTCCCTTCTTCTTCCTTCTTCCTCTTTTCCTCTTTCTCCTCATCTTATTACCACTGTGGCTCATTTCATGGTGGATTCTATGTATTAGGGTATTCAGTGAGCAGTGAACTCTTTCTGGATTTAAGGTTACATGCTCCATTCATTTCTCATGCTTCTTGTCACTTCATCATCCAGATGTTTTGCATGCTAGAGTATCAGTCTTTCAGAACTCTGTTTTTAGTTTTACAAAACTCCTAAGTCTTAAGCATTTAGTTACAACAAAATATACAGATTTCACCAAAATTTAAAAGGTGTACAATCACTCAAAGGAATTTATATTATCTGAGAACAACAGAATAAGGATTCACCTTCATCTAGTTTTTCCTGTTGTTTTGCCTAAGCCTGGAAAGTAGGAAAATAAACAACACACCGTCAAGGCCCTAGAATTGTTCTTTCTGCCTCCAGGGTGGTTGCCAATGTGGGCTCTAACCATGCTCAGTTTGGATTTTAACTTTGTAAGCCCTAAACACAGAGACAGCCAAGGTGAATGCCTCAGAAACCATGGGCTAGAATGTTCACAGCTTCCTCCTCTAGCCCCACGCCTTTCCTGGCTTTCCCCTGAGGAGCAGTGCACAGGATTGAACTCAGAGCCTCCTTAACTGTGTGGAAGAGAGAAGAGAAGGCATCATGCTTTTGAAAATGCCTGGCCATGATGGGAAACAAATTCTGAGCTCTCTCTCTCTAAAAAGGAAAAGGGACCTTTAGATTGTGTTAAAATATAGTTGATTCTCACTATTCACAGTAGTTACGTACTATAAAGTCACTGAGTAGAGAGTACTGAACCATTGCTCTAGGAGAAATACAGGGTTAGCCTCCTGCAAACCTGTGGTCACATTTCTGTCAATCCATCAATACGTAACCTCATTTTAGGCATGTTTCTGTTTAAAAACACAGCACTTAATATATATTTTTGATTCACTAACATTAAACTCAACAAAAATATCACTATAATTCATGCCTGAACAAAGCCTATCTGACATTTTTTCTTCATAAAGTACATCACATCCTTCTTGTGCTTAGGATCACCAGGCAGCACCTCTGTCCTATGCCAGAGGGGCACTTTCAACAGCTGAATCACCATCACCACCACCAACAAACCCACAAAAATGGGAAACATGTGGCACTACATAGACCACAAAAAAGACATTTGTTTCGAGTATAAGAGTTAAATTAAGGCAGGGTGTTGCCTTGTCTGACCTGTTGGCAACACGCACTTTGAATGACTCAGATTTTTCACAGCTCTGTACATTTTTTCAGATGACCACAAAAGGGCCACAAGTTTTGATTTGGGGGTATACGTAAATTTTTATAAGTAAGAAAATGCAAATATGGAATTCCCAAATAATGAGGATCAACTATAAATGTTTGTATGAAAGAATACATTGGACCTAGGTTTAATAGCTTATTGATAGACATTATTATCCTCATTTAAAGGTTGAGAAAATTGAGACAAAGAAAGTTCAAGTTACTTGCCCAAATTACACCATTAGTAAATGTTAGAGTTAGGATCCATACAGTCTGGTTCAAAAGCCCCAGTGTTTGTCTACGGCCATACCACCCTGAACGCACCTGGTTGATCTCGTCAAAAGCCCCAATGTTTAAGCTTTAACTGCACAATATTGCCTCTCAAAATAAATAAGTATTAAGTTTTAGAATTTTAAGGTCTATAATAATAAAAGGTATGATTTTGAACTTTATATATTAAAACGAAATCAGGATTGCTTTGAATATAATGTCGATTAGGAATTTAACCATTTTAACTAAAACATTTGTAAAAAACAAAAACAAAAGAAGAGAAAAAGAAGAAGATCTTACATGAGGTTTCTTGAGATAATTAACAAGGGACATACAAAATGGATACAGCTTTCAATATTTCTCTTAAATATTTAAGAGACTATTTTAGTGACAAGAATGCAATGGGAATAATTAAGGAGGTGAATACAAAATTGAGGTTCATACTAAAATGTGTATCTATGCACTTCCCACTCTTATTTTATGTAATTCAAAAGATAATAACAAAACTGCAGCAAAGAGATTTGATAGACCATTATTTCCCTTGTGCATTCAATTTACATTGTCAAGGCTTTAGAAATGTAATAACCCTGGCAGTATTTTTTGTTGCTTGAAATTGTAAATAGGATTATATGTCTACTATTAAGACAGGATGTGAAGAATGGCACCTCACATGTCACATGGGTGTTTCTCCTGTCACAGAGCAATCAGATTCCAACACCCAGCAATGCTCCACTTTACAGCCCATAGAAATACTAATATTTTATCAGACTCCAAATCCTGTGATGAGAGGAATGAAAATTATTACCTTTCTTCAACTTTCACAAATGTCATCCTTACTCCTTTAATTGGCATCCGATTAACATCCCGGGAAAGTGACCCTAAAACTATCTGTGACATGGCCTCTAACCAAGAAGAAAATCAGAAGTCCCCAGTCCTCTAATTTTGTAAATGAAGAAACAAAGGTCCAGGAAGATGAAGGAACTTTCTTAAGCATTATAGATTTTGTGGCTGAGCTGGGATTAGAAGACAGATCTCCTGACTTTTTATCTTCTCTTTGTTTTGTGTCTCATTGTTTTGTCCTATGGTGGCCACCTGGTCATTCTACTTTGAGTGAATAAATATTTATGATTCCAGATAGTGATTTATGAGAACAAATGGATTACATGGTCATGAGCTTCCAGTTTGCGTAGTCATCTTTTAAATTTTTAAAGCTTATATTCTAACCTTGGGTATATATTCCCATTCTGTTATTCTGGTGAGCTAGGTTAATCTTTTGAAAGCTTTGGTTTGATTACTTTAATCTAATTATTGGCCATCATCTTTTATAGGGATTATCTTGAACTGTTAGAAATGGCTCGACACAAATAAATATATGACTCAATTTCTTTACTGTGTGCCAACTCACCTATTAATTTTTATTTGCAAAACTGGTGAAATTGAATTTTCCTTGAAAAATACCCCCAAACCATTTAATTCTGCTCTTCTGAAATTACCATTCAACAGACATTTGTTGAAACAACTGAAACCTGAAAATTTATTTTGTCCAAAAAAAAAAAAAAAAAGTCAAAATCAAATTGACCACTCTTTAGTGTGAATTGTGGCTTCTTATTTATACCTGATAATAAAAACAGACCCAATGAATCTTGATTAATTCGATGAAAATTTCCATGAAATGAAGCAGAGGTACACTGCAGATTAAGCAAACTTTAAAAAGCCTTTTATATATTGTTAAGGAATCCATTATTTTAATTATTTTAATTCAATAAGTAAGATTATAAACTATTTATAAAATAAATACTGTAAGTTTAAGAAAATTGCTAAATGGTGTATGAGCTAAGATTAATAGGACTTCTGTTTCTCATTACCATGTGCAACATCACAAGAGACTTTTGCTCCCATTGTAACAACAACAAGCAAGATGATTTTCAAAATCAGTTCAGCAGAAAGTGAATGACAAAAGAAATCTAAATGAACTAAATTCCAGAAAGAGACAAGGCTTTCACAAGAAAGAAGAAATTTATGACTTCCTTCATTCCTTACAGAGCAATAAGAACTCCATAAGAGACTCTTAAGGACTGAGAACAAACTGAGGGTTGATGGGGGGTGGGGGAGAGGGGAAAGTGGGTGATGGGCATGGAGGAGGGCACTTGTTGGGATGAGCACTGGGTGTTGTATGGAAACCAATTTGACCATAAATTGTATTTTGTTTTTTTTTTATTTTTTTTCAACGTTTTTATTTATTTTTGGGACAGAGAGAGACAGAGCATGAACGGGGGAGGGGCAGAGAGAGAGGGAGACACAGAATCGGAAACAGGCTCCAGGCTCTGAGCCATCAGCCCAGAGCCTGACGCGGGGCTCGAACTCACGGACCGCGAGATCGTGACCTGGCTGAAGTCGGACGCTTAACCGACTGCGCCACCCAGGCGCCCCTGTATTTTGTAAAAAAAAAAAAAAAAAAGAACTCAGTATTGATGAGGAATAAAGAGAAAGCAGCTGAACATTTAACAGACTTTTAATGCCTATATTTAGTCTAGTGTGATGGACAAAAATCCGAAAGAGCCCCAATTACAGGGTGGGTCTGCATCACCCACTACCTCTCTTTTGTAGGCTGTTGTAACTGCACAGAGCTAGTATACCAATAGCTGGAGGGCAGAAAAACTGAGAGAAGTCCTTGGAAAACGTGTCTGAGTCTTCCCTGAAGACCTGCTTAGTGGCTGCTGAAGAGTGAAAGGGGGACAGGTTTGCTGAGACAAATCCCACTAAAGCTCTTACCGTATGGAAAGAAAGTTCTAAATACAGAGAGGCATAAAAGCTGGAAGAAATCCCTCCAAGCTATTGGGATGGTAAGGAGTCTTCCTTAACTGAGTGTACTACGGAGGTCCCATAAAATCCAAGGGACTCTGATGTGAAGAAGTCTGGAGGTATAACTAGAGAGAAGAGAGAATTATATGGTGACCCAAAAGCTGATAGCCAGTCTGTACAGCAACTGAGATTTCTTGATTCTCACCAGGGCTCAGATCCCAAGCTGTTCTGAAGAAAGTTATGATCCTGCCCTCAAAATATTTGAGGCCAGTTGGTAATTGAAGCTAGGTAAAGACACAAAATTGGCCAAGCTCAGCTCGTCTACAGATAAATTTGAGTCAGTTGTCTGATTGAAGAAATAGTGTGCCTTATTCTGGGGATAGATATTTACTTCGGTTCTTTAATACAATGCTCAGCATACAATAAAATATTACAAGAAATATGAAGAAGGAATAAAAGGTGACCCTTGGTCAAGAAAAGAGACAATGATTAGATGCAGACAGAAGTGTTTCAGTTGTTGAAATTATCAGATGGAACATTAAAGTAGCTATGATAAATATGTTACAGAATGTATTGTCAAAGTCGGGCAACATGAGTAAAATGAGAACAATTTTATCAGAGAAATGGAAATTATAATAAAAAAGGAAATCCTAGAGATAGACAATATCTGAAAAAATTTAAAAATTAGACGGGCTTCATTATAGAAACAACAAAGTGAATCAGTAAATTTGAAGACAAAGTAAATTATTCAAACTGAAAAAGAGACGAAAACTCCAGATTCAAAATAAAGCCATAAAAAAAGAACAAACTCAGTTCATCTATACATTAATTTGACTTAATTCTGATCCAGACTATATAGGATAATATTAGATAATCTAATACATGTATAATTGTATTTCTTTAGTAACGGTGACAGAGAATGGGGCAACAAAGTATTTGAAGAAATAATTGCCAAGAATGACCCAAAATTGATGAATGACATCCATCCACAGATTCAGTAAGCCCTGTCACCCCACGAGCAGAATAAATGCAAAAATGTTGGGGCACCTGAGAGGTTCAGTCAGTTAAGTGTCCAACGTCGACTCAGGTCATGATCTCAGGGTTCGTGGATTCATGCTCTGCGTCGGGCTCTGTGCTGGCAGCTCGGAGCCTGGAGCCTGCTTTGGATTCTGTGTCTACCTCTCTGTCTGCCCTCCCTGACTCATTCTCTCTCTCTCTCTCTCTCTCTCTCTCTCTCTCTCAAGAAATAAATATTTAAAAAAATTGTTTTAGGGGCGCCTGGGTGGCTCAGTCAGTTGAGCGTCCGACTTGCCTCAGGTCATGAGCTCTCGGATAGTGAGTTAAAGCCCTGCATTGGGTTCTGTGCTAACAGCTCAGAGCCTGGAGCCTGCTTCAGATCCTGTGTTTCCTTCTCTCTCTGTTGCTCCCCCGCTTGCTCTCGCTCTCTCTATCTCTCTCAAAAATAAATAAATATTAAAAAAAATTTTTTTAATCATTTTGAAAGAATGAATACAAAAATGTCATACCTACACACCATAGTTAAACAGCTGAAAATCAAAAATAAAGATAAAATCTTAAAAGTAGTTGAAAGAGGAAGGGGGCGAGGGTGGGTGGATTGTGCTGGAGAAAGCACATTCCATACAGGAAAACAATTACAAAAATGATATCTGACTTCTCATCAGAAATAGAGGCCAGAAGGCAATGCAGTACACAAGTATCTATGACTCCACTTCTATGAAATCCAAGAAGAAATAAAACTTACCTATGTTGATAAAAATTAGCAGGTAGTTGCTTCTGAAGTGGAGAATTGACTAGAAGGGAACATGAGAGGATTTTCTGTGGTAATAGAAGCTTTCTTTAGCTTATTTTGGGCTGTGGTTATGTGGTGTATAGAATTGTCAAAATTCATCAAACTCATCAGTGCAAATTTAACTTATACTTAAAAAAATAAACTCTATGAACATAAATATCTTTACACAAAAACATTAGTGATTATGTGATTACAGACAGGCCTGTTTCAGATACAGAGGAATCCATTCATGTCTTGAATTCCCGTAATAATCAAAGCAAGGTGAAGATAGAAAAAGTATGATTTTATGAAAAGTACACCTAAAAGCCGGAACTAATTCTTAGCATAATGGTACCTTTATTGACATGAATACCTTTATTCACATATATATAAATATAATATATGCACACACTGAGTATATTTAATTTGATGTTCTACAAAAATAAGCTAAAGATCATGATTCAATTAACATTAAGATAACTAACATAGCTCCTCTGCATCATTTCAAATTCTGTGAAAGGTTAACTCTGTCATGCTTTAATTAAAAAAAAAAAACTTAAATTAGAAATTTTTAGTTATTGACCATGTATATTAGCAGGCTGAGCATTTCCTACTTAGTGAAAATAAGCAGGCAAAATAACCCGATCCAAGATAATGAAAAATATTGCTGTAAATGATTGTTGAAGCAGGTTTAAAACTGATTCATCGTTTTGTAAAGGACCAACTATTCTGGAGTCAAGCTCTCAGGATGGTTAGTACTTGGGAATAATGGAAAGAATCAGAGATTTTAATGTTGGAACAAAGATAAATTAGGACAAGGATGCCTTAAACTATTTGATGCAGTAGAGATAAAGGGAGGAAACGAATATTTATTGAATGCCTACTATGTTTCAGCCACTTTCCTGGGCACTTTTTCTGTTAAGTCACTTAATTATCTCAATAGCCCTATGACTTGGAAGAGAAGGCTAGGCTCAGATAATTAGTAGCTTGTTGAAGTTCACGTAGTAAATACCTGTGCCTTTGTAGCTATCATATTCTATATTGCCCAAAGGATTAGAATACATGAGAATTTAGAGGAAATACGTTTCCCCCCAACAGAAGTCGTAATTATCCAATAATCAGTGTTGTCTAACCAAAATACAGGCTGCCTTAGGAAGTAAAGAGCACTCTGTCATTAGTGGTATGCAAGCAGTACCCAGATCATCTCTTATGGCCTCTGGGAATACAATTCTATTACTGGGTAGGAAACTGGAAAGATACCCTCTAAGGCTCTGTCATGTCTGTAACTTCAAAAAGCATTCTAGTAGATTAATGGATTTTAAGCTACCACTAACAATGAAGTAAAGAAACGGAAAATAAAGAAGCCAACCTTCAGACCTCTAGTATCTTTAGCATGATCACTACAATCTTAATTTGTGTATCAGAAAACATGGTTCAGCACAGCTGTTAGGAAAGGTACCCTGGAAAACCATGACTGTTTGTTGCTATTTTTGATGCACAAGAGAGATTCTTAATGAAGTTTGTTGTTTTTAATATTATATTATCTTAAACTTGAGGAATTTACTGAAAGGAGGTAGGTGACTGTATTCCTATAATGATTAAACATTTATTTAATGAAAATAACATTTTAAGCTGTATTGACAGTGATGTAAAAGTTCACCAGAATAGCAATGTGCAGGAATAATGCGTAACGCGTTGATTGGGAAGTGATGATGTTTTTTGTTCATTGTATGATGTGGCAGTGAGAGAGATGACCCAGGGCATGTAAAAATCTCATGTTATCATGTAAATATTTTTCTTCCTAATTTTGCCCTGGTTTAATTACAGCAGAAAATTATATTTCATAATGACCTTTAATGAAAATAAATAAAAAATTCTACCTTAATCCCTTTTTAAGAAAATCCATAATTTTTCATTTTGAAAATGGTACCTACCTTAGACAGTTTCAGCTTTCACAAGCTCATCTTCTTAAATATTTGATAAATTTTGACCCACTGCACACAATATAAGAAGTGACCAGCGCACTTATCATTGAAATATAACCACAGATTTACATAGAGCCGTTTAGTTCTAACACATTTTGAAGGGTAAAATACTGCCTTCCAGTAAGTTCTTAATGTATCCTGGAGGTTTTTCTTTTGTTTTGTCTTCTGTTAAAACATGCAAACCAACAAACTAATTTACTGTGCCCCAAGACACTCAGGTGAATTGAAAACTCAAAGTCTAATTCTGCTCTCTTTTCTTTTGTTTCCCTTTAGCCTACAATATAGCAGAGAGGACAATGAGGCCAGATTCAGTTTTCCAAAACACTATGGAAGAGAATTGACTTTTGCTTTGACACCTTTCTTTCTGTTGCCATACGTCTTCACACTGCTTGCTTCTGATAATGCCACAGCTATTAAGGCAAGCCGATGTGTAGTTTCTATACCACATTTTTTCTAGCTAGTTGTGAAAATACAGACTAATAACAAACCATCACTCATCTGTGTGTGTTTTGTCACTGAGGTAGCTGTTTACAGTCACCATTTTATAGTGATGCATAATTAATACTTCTAACTGATAGCTAATAACTAATTATGAAATTCAAACTCCAAAACATTGATACGAAAGCTGTAAAATCCTGATGGAAATCTCCGTACTGAAGATGTTCATAAAAGTGCTTGCCTGTATTTTCTGTTGCAGTTCCTTTTTGAAAGAATCTAATAGAACCCCTCCAGGAATTATGTGTCCATTTCAACTTCAGAAGGAAGCAAACCAGGCGTGACAGTAGAAAACACAAAAAGGTTTTATAGATGAACCTATTTAATATTGTTATTTAGTATTTGCCTCATGTCCAAGTATCTTCAAAAGGAGTTATTACAATATGATATTTTTGTTCTGTTTTATATTTAAGAGGTTGGTGCGTCTTTTCAAATTAAAATTATCCCACAAGTAAGAGTGAGGCATTAATACTAATGAGAATATTAGTTTATATTCATTGTAAGATGAGAAATAGAAAGGAAGAGATGCTACATTGTTAAAACCACTGATGAAAAATCACACAAAAATCTGTTCTGCTTTGTGAGAATTACTTTTAGGAGTAGATTGTGTTCGACTTTTTCTTATGGAGTTCCAGGTATGATAAAAACATATTAATCCTATTACCTCTCATCCTTACAGATACTCATTCCAAGGAACTTCCAACCCTTCTCCATTGTGCAGCAAAATTTGGTTTAAAGAACTTAGCTATCCATTTGCTTCAATGTTCAGGAGCAACCTGGGCATCTAAGGTGAAAAATTTGGAGGGTTCAGATCCAGCACATATCGCTGAAAGGCATGGTCACAAACAACTCAAGAAAATCTTTGAAGACTTCTCAGTAAGTTTTTTTTTCCATTTTATCTCTAGGACGCTTTTTATAGAATAAGTGTGTTTGCACGCGCGCGTGTGTGTGTGTGCGTGCGTGTGCCTGTATGCACATTGCTCTTTCGGGAATGATGCTGCTTCTCAGCTAGTTTGTAGTGTCTTTTGGTCCTGAAAAAGCATTTCGCAAGATAGGTCAGCTTGTTTTAGCATGGCCATAAACCAGCTCTGACTCCACCCTCCCTCCCCTAAAAAGCTTTTAAAAAGCTTGTCTTTCTGGTTTCTATACAGCCTGTTCCATATTGGAGGGGAGATGGTGAGAAGGAAATGAAACCCTATTACATTTATTCTTTCATTCAGGAGTCTAAGTAAGACACTGTTAGGCATATGAAATTAGATGAATAATTGATAGGTTAAAAGAATACATTTTTAAAATCATTCAAAAAGTCTATTTAATAAAAAGTTAATTCATGTTACTTAAATGTGTTTCTCACATGGGCTTCCTTTTCTCACGCTGTTAAGTCCCTCATCCTAATTATGTAGGTTAAAGCCTCAAATTTCAGAAGCATATTAGTCTAGATTTTAGCAAGAATACAACCAAGGGACGATTTTGAAGGAGGGGATACTACCTTAATACATAGAACACATACTGTGTTTTCATGATCAGCTTTAGAAGAGCAATTATTTTCTCTTGTAACAAGAGAAATGTTATGTACATTTTGCTTGGGAAAGTGAATTATGCTTCTGATGGCTCTTTGGAAAACATAAGACAATAATTGCCTGGCGAATATGTCAAAATTTGTGTTTTCATGATCAGCTTTAGAAGAGCAATTATTTTCTCTTGTAACAAGAGAAACGTTATGTACATTTTGCTTGGGAAAGTGAATTATGCTTCTGATGGCTCTTTGGAAAACATAAGACAATAATTGTCTGGTGAATATGACAAAATTTGTCTTTTGACTCTCATAAAATAAATAATTTTATTGCCAGTGAACAGTTAATAAATAACATTGAAATACAATGAGTAGCTTCTGGTCATTTTACCATTCATTCTGATTATTAGGTTAAGTCAATGTAATACTGGACTTCCATAAACTAATCATATTTGTGGATTCCAGAGAGTCAAATGACAACCAATCTAACTTTTTCCCCACTTTTAAGAAATAACAAAGTAGTTACCAGAATAGCATGGATATCATTCACAATGAATTACAATAGGATATCTTTTGCTTTTATTTAAAATAAATACAGAAACAAAAATAAATAAATACATAAATAGGGTTTTGTAACAAAATTTTTAAAAGTACTTATTATTATTCTATGTCCTTCAAATCGTGAATAAGAATTATTTTTATTCCTGAAAAGATTTTAGATAGTGATTCTCACATATCTGATGAGTGCATTCACTTTAGTAATTATCCACTCTATATAGCCATTGACCAATGGTATGGTATCTGTCTCAGGTAAGCTAATGAATCAATTCAGCTTTGTGTAATTGCCTATAGTACTGTTGTGCAGCACATCTTGGTTGCCTGTCTCAATTCTCTACAACCTTATTCTCAAATTTTTAACCACTGGTGGACTTAAGTTAAAATTTCCCTGTGGAAGGGGCGCCTGGGTGGCTTAATCAGTTAAGCATCCAACTCTTGATTTCAGCTCAGGTCGTGATCTCACAGTCATGAGATTGAGTCCCACATAAGGCTCTGTGCTGGGCGTGAAGCCTGCTTAAGATACTCTCCCTCTCTACCCCTTCCCTGCTCATGCTCATGCATGCACTCACTCTCTCTCTCTCTCTCTCTCTAAAAAAGAAGAACAGAAAAGAAAAGAAAAGAAAAGAAAAGAAAAGAAAAGAAAAGAAAAAAAAAAAAAAGAAAAAAAAAAAAAAAAAAAAAAGAAAGTCTGTGGAAGTCTTTAGCATCCAGGGTTACTTTCTAACATAAACTTTTATTTTTTTTTTCAAAGAGTAAGGCTTCCACTTCTCATTCTCCAGTGAAGACTCACCTTTTAATAGATGCAGCCTCATGCAAACTGCATGTGCCCCATAAATAACATGATACTAGATAATAATGGCAGTAGATAGGAATGTTAAGTTCATAGGTAGGATGTGATGGATATGGGAAATAATTTTCTTTTTCTCTCACATCCCATGGACATTTGATCTCTGCTCTTGCAGTAATAGCACTGATTCAAGTTGATGGCATTATGGTTTTATTATCCATAATAGGACTGAAAACATGAAAGAAGTATAGGTGTTAATTAGATAACATTCTCAAAACATGAGAGGTACTCATTTGTAATGAAGAGATTCTGTTCATAGATTAGTATGGATAACATAGCTAATAATCACTGCCTGTAGGTGACTCTTCACTCTTTTATAATGGCTGCATTCTAATTTTGCAGTTATACTTGATAATTATGCTATGAAACTTATTAAATGATGTTATATATTTTGTTTCTTCGTGAGCTATTACATTTTGTCAGAATGTCCATAGTGGACATTGCCATTATAAACAGGTTAGATCAGTTACTTTGTGAGTGTTCTGATGTCAGTAAGGAAGTGACTATAACTGTTGCAAGGGACAGCAGTTTTATAAAGGTATATTATGGTTATGGATAATTAGGTACAATAATTTTTCAAGCTACCAAAGACCTTTTTGCAAATGTGTGGTAAAGAAAATGGGAATATATCTGTTAGGTTGTGACACACGTGAAAAAGTGTGTTTCCTGTTGATTTACTTTTCTGACTATTCTTCTAATCATCAATTTTATTTAAAATAAATCCAAATATTTTATCTCCTTAATGAAAGCCAGAGAAACACATGTTGAAATTTTATATTCAAATTATGGTAACTAAGTCTCTCAAGAGTATATCTGAACCTGATAGAGAAAAAAATATACAATCTCATTAGGCTGCTACAGTACTTTATTGTTTCATTAATAATATTTACATAGCTTTAATGTTATAATCACACTGATAAATCTAGATTGTCACATACATGTTCAAACTTTCCTTTAAAAAAAAACACTTTCCATTAACTATTGTTTCAGAATGGTTGAAAGAAGTTGATATTCTTTCAGGTTTGAGATTTACAATCCAATGAACCATACTTCTGTGCAGAAGAAATACATATTTTTAATTTCAAACATATTTTGCCCCCAACTAACTGACTGATACGTTCAATTCTTCCTCATCGCCCATCAGTGAAACACTGTTAATTTTAGGATTCACAGAGAATTACAACATGATATGTTTGAATAAAATGGGTAGAAGGAAAAAGCCAATTGTGATTTTTTAAAACAGAGGGAAGAAAAAGAACCATTGGCAAGCATTCACAAACAAAATGCCCTCCATATCTTAATGTAAACTATTTGAAGAATAAGAGAAAAGAAAAAAAGGAGAAGGCGGCTCAAATAACATCTCTTAATTTCTTCATGACATTTTTCCTTTGAGAAGTTAATAATTTATACACAATCTATAAGTGGAATTTATTGTGAACAGATAGCTTTCATGTTTTGAGAATGTTATCTAATTAATACCTATACTTTTTTTTATGTTTTCAGTACTATTATAGATAATAATACTATATATTTCTAAAATCCATAAGGTCTTTCAAATAAACTACTCTATTTTCAGTTTCTGACAACGTCTCCTCAGAAAATTACTATGAAAGGTGGATGGACCAAGAGGATAAGGGTTGGTGCTTAAATCTACAATTGAGTGAGCTACGATTTACTTAATAAAGTTCTAGAGGAGATCCCAGACTATTTCAAATAAGAAATAGCAATATTGACAATTAATTCAGTCCTCTGAAATGTTATCTTTTAAATTAAAAATACCTGAAAAATTGAAAATAAGCTGAAACTTTGGCCACAGATAAAGACATAGTCTCTGAGTCAATATAAAGTATGCAGCAAAAATTAGAATTTCTTTTAAGCACGTACTTCCTTATATTATCTTGAATATGTCACCCCACCCATCTCCATCAGTTTAAAACACTTAACAAAATGATGACATCATTATGTAAATGGACAGGGAGATATATCCTCCTCTATTGGCTGGCATGGAATTGGAGAACATATGTTTATTTCTCTTAGGAACAGCATTCAGACTGATTATCTTTTTTCTTCCACCACAGTGTTCACTTATGTAGTTTTATGTATATGTTAATAAGATCTTAATCATAAATCATTTCATTAAAATTTAGGAATTACAAAATCAGCTTTCCATGCACTTTCTCTAGCTGGCAATTTCAGACAGACTCTTCACTGGGAATCTTTCTATTGTTTTCATCTGTGATGAGATTCCTATAACATCTTGCTCTCATTGACTTAATCTAACACTGCTGTTTGCCTCTGTGGACAGTGGGCTTGTGTGTGTGTGTGTGTGTGTGTGTGTGTGTGTGTGTGTGTGTGTGAGGGGGAGGGGGCTGTTGCCCTCTAGTGTCTGGCTGACCGACAATGACCCTGAACTTTTTCAAATGGTCCAGGGTTTGGAATGAAGGTACAGAAAGGTAGAAGTTAAACCACTTTGAGAATCCCTGTATTAAGCAATGATGGACTGACTGCTGTGGAGAACCTATCACTCAGAAGTTAGACTTTATGTTTAGGCCAGTGAACATCACTCTTCTTGACTATCTCCCTCAGTCTTAGTATTGCTCACTTGGTGCTTTATATACTATTTGTTCTCTGGTAGAGTGTTCATTTAATTTAGTATATATTAGTGTATACTTATTCTGTCTAAGTAGCTGCACACCCTGCTTTGCCAATGTAGTTCTTCTTTCTTACAAGTCTAGAAGCTGATAATGGGTAATGGGCTCCCTTCCCCTCCCACTGTTATGGGCACTGGAGGTGCTCAGCATCTATTTACTCAATGATGGGGTAGAAGGTAAGTGTCAACTTTAAGGGCTTGTTTGATCTCACTTAACCAATAATATCCTTAACTAGGTCCCATGATGTAAATAAAATAATTGGTCAGATTCTCTCTCCATTCAGGATTTTTTTTAAGTTTAGCTTTAGAGAATTCTAAATTATCCCAACTGCTATCTTCAGTATATATTTTTAATAGGCCAGCCTACAGTACATTTTAGAATTCTGGCCTTTGTTCAGTATTGATGTTCTGTTAGAACTAAAGAACCTGGAACAAGTCACATAACTGCACTCAACTGCATGCATTACAGATTCATTTCTCTGTTATGCTTTTGGAGCTACTTAGCAACCTCTTTCTAAAATCCCATTAAATGCACCATAGTGGCTATTACAGAGTTTTACCCTTTTGCAAGTCCACAAACCCAGTTTTAATACCCTAACTCTGCAGCTCTAAACATCCTGTTAAACTCCCTGAACTCCCCTCACTTGTTTGCCAAATTTTCCATTTTTCTCTACACTTCGGGCCTCAGGATTCAGCCAGCTCTGGATTTGAATTCTAACTTCATCAAATACCAAGTTTGCATCCTTGGACAATCTCTTTGCTTTCTCTCAGCTTCAGTTTCTTTATCTGCAAACGGAAAATTCCTTACAGGGTGTTTTTAGGACTTAATGAAATAAATGTGAAAGTATTAAATATATAGTAGATCCACAATAAATGATATTTTATTCACCCATTTCCTTCGATTTATTGTTGTTTATATCAACTTTAGTTCCCCGCATCAATCATACCCTCTCTTTCTTTTGCATCTTTAATCTCTCCCATTATATTGACTCTTCCCTGAACAAACATGTTCAAATATAGATATGCACACATGTGTGCATGCACACACAGGTACACACTCCCAAAAGCTCTGCTTTCTCTTCAGTCTGTTTTTCAGTATCAGAGTTAACTGAAATAAATATCTCTTAACTTCATTCTGAAGCTCTTTTGTCAAATGCCGTGAATAATCTATCATGGATCTGATCTGTTGGATTCCTCGTACGTGTCCTTTGGCTCAGGACTTCGCATGGGTTTCCATGACCATGCCATCTTTCTAAATGTCCACTGACTCCTTCTGAGTTTCTTCTCTTACCCCAACAGCTAACGTTCTTCCTACACAAGCTTTTCCTGTGTCTAATAACTCAGTCGTTGTCTTTAACCTGGGTCTTTCTCCTGACTTAAGACTCCAGTTCAATTTTGCAAGCATCGTTATCTTTGATGTATTTACTTCAGACACTGGCAGTCTCCAGAATCCTAACAAGGGTCACACCGATACTTACGGTGGCTAATAGAGAAGAATTGCCAAGACTCATATTTTCCAATGAAATTTCAATTCGTTTGCTTTTGTAGAATTTCATCCTGAAAGCATAATGCCATTGTGTTTATTTCATGAGGTCTACTCTCTAAAGCTATGGTGTCAATACTGATTGCTCTAATTAACATGTGTGATGAAGTTTACACTCACTGAAATTGCATTTCCTTTTGACCAGCAGGCATGTAAATGACATCTCTAGACTAGTCTCTTCTATACAAGCTAATTGGTTTTAAAGAAGCCAGAGAAAAACAAAAGGACTCAAGTTTAGAAGGTTTCTGAGAAATTAGAAGATAAATGATTATAAACACACAGGGTTGCAAGGGACTTTAAAGACCATTTAGCCACCATCAGTAGGCTTTGAATTTCAGTCATTCTTGATGCTTGATGATAAAAAAGGTGTTTGATGTAATTCAATGTAGGCAGAATATATACTTCTCTACTGGTGTTGTGGTGTGGCTTCTTTCTACATTATATAAAGCCTTCTCCAAGGTCAGATTACATATGAGAAAAGTGCATAACTACATGTATTTTTTAAAAAGAATATTCATCAAATATCATAGCTCTGAGCCAAGCAATATGATTTCTTCATTTCTCCTTATGTAGCAACACCTTCCTTGTGATATATGTGGATGTGAGAAATTAAAGATTATGTCTGACTTATTTTGCCTCCAAAAATATAACGTAAAAGGAAAATAGATGGTACCAGTTGAAGGCTAAATTCTTGGGTTTGTTTTAAATAAAGTAATCAACTTTCACTTGAGCCAGGAAATCAATAGCCTCTTTGATTTTAGTTTGGCAAGTCAGTTCACTGATTGATTCAACAAATATTTATTGAGTACCTATTAGGTGTCAGGTATTGTTCTAAACACTGGGAATCCAAAACAGACCAAAACTCTTGTAATCATGAAATTTAAACTTTAATGGGAAAAAAGACCATAAACAAATAAATAATTAGAACATATAATGTGTCAGATGGACATTAGTGTTTAAGAACGAGAAGAAATAGGAAGGACCACCTTGTTTTGGGTGGTATGTGGGGGGAGTTTGGGACAGCGATTTTGAAATGAGTAGTTGGAGAAGTCCTCACTGAAAAGGTAGCCTTTTGGTGACCACTTGAAACCTATGGAAGTCATGCAGATATCTGGAGGGGAAATGTTCCAATAAGAGAAAACCAGGACAGCAAATGCCAAGACCCAGAGATGCATTTGCCTGGCATGTCCATAAAAGAACAAGTTGGCAAATGTTACTGAAGCAGAGTAAACAAGATAGAGAATAGTCATCGGCTCAGAAAGGTAACAAAGGCCAGTATCTGTAGAGTGGTATAAGCAATGGTGAGGAGAATGAATTTTGGAGAATGAAAACCATTAAGGAGTTCTGAAGAGAGGTATGGCATGTTCTGATTTAACTGTCTAGCTGCTGCTTTGACAACAGACTCTACAGGGCAAGAGCAGGAGGGATAAGCACGGATTAGAGACCATCCCAGTAATACAGAGGATACTTGACAAAATGAGAGCAGTTTAGACTAGGGTAACAGTAGCAGAGACTGTCAAAAGTGGTCAGATATGAAATATTCTAGCACTTTACAGGAAAGTCAACAGGTTTACTGATTATTTGGCAACAATATAGAAAAGAAGTTGGTAGTTACTGATGTCTCCAAGGATTTTGGTAGGAGGAATGAATTGCTTGCTATGTACCGAGATGAAGATTGTGTGAAGTGCTGGGGAAGATCCGCAGTTTGGTTTTGGATGTGTTAAAATTTAAATACCTATTAGGTATTGCAAAGTTTAGAAGTTGAGGTGATAGGGGTACCAGCAGAAAACAATGAGCACTAGCCCTTGAGGTAGAAAGAGATACCAGGAAGTCTAGTGACATTGAAGCCAAAGGGGGAAAGAAAATTTCACAGAGGGGGTAGAGTAGTCAACTGTGAAATGCTACTGACAGGTTAATTGAGATAAGGACAGAGAATCAACCTTTGGGTTTAGCACTGTGTCCATCCAGAGCAGTTTGTGGGGTGTCTGCTGAGGGAGGGAGATGCGGTCAGAGGTATGGGAGAGGTTACAAACCCTTGACATGACTACAGAGAGTCAAGCAAGGAAAGAAAGAGTGAAACTGGGGGATCATGAGTATATAGCAGTTCTTCAGGGTGTTTTACTGTGAAGGTAAGCAGAGAAGAGGTATTGTAGCTTGTAGGTCAACAGACGTATTTGTTTTTCATTTTTGTAAAGACTGAAGAAATTACATGCTTGGAAGTTAATGGGAATGACCAAGAGAGAGAGAGAAAAATTAATGGTTCTGAAAAGGTGAGAACGCACTGCCCAAATCTCTTACACAGGACAAGAAAGATGATGATATGAATGATATGTGTGTATGTACATTTATGTATGTATATGTATCTATTTCTCCTTAAAATTAATCATAATAAAAAGTCTTTCCAAGAATTGAAAAGATGGAACAGCGATTCACTAGGAGACAAGAGATTAAGATAAAATTTTCTAAAGACACATGAGCTCCGTGATACTTTGGGAATGGTTCTAGTGAACATTTTGCCCTTAGTTTGTCCCAAATATGTCTTATTAGCCGTGTGTGGAAACAAGTGTGAAGCATATTCTATATCAGACACACATTCCGTGACTAGTGGTTCGGAATCTCTGGCAGAAATCTTCCAGGGGAGGAGACACACATGCAGCCTCCAGCTGGGATGGGTGTCTTGGAGAGAAAGTGAGCTGCCAGGGGTAAAAATTAGAGTGTTTTCATCTGTCAGACATTAATGTCCACTCACATTGACAAATCTTAAACCCAAATCCTCAATTTGAGCCTGTGGCTGAGACTTCAGCCTAAACAGGCACATTTCTCCCTTTATTAGTGTTTAATTTGCTTTTCTCAGTACTGCCGAGTCCACTTATTCAAATCTGGCTCTCACTAAAATATCAGTAAGCCAGTTAATCCATTTTCTTAATGAGAACTCTCTATTACAAGAATGGGTTACTGCATAGATTTATATTGAATCAATCGATCTTGCATTTGGTGGGGAGAATGCCAGTTGTCCGAGCAGTCTGGTTCATTACCGCAGTATTGGACCGCATTGCTGAACACGCCTGCAGCTTGATTACAACTGCACTATGGGAGTGGGGAAGGCTTGGAGTTGATTATTGTTATGTATTGGGTTGGGCTAGAGACTTTATCCACATTTCCCTGTTCCATGTTCTCCACTACTCTCTGAGGGACGGCTGCTTATTTTACATTTTCGGAAATGGAGGCTCATAAATTGGAGAGGTGGTGAAATTTGGAGCCAGAGTCCTCATCAGATGGTTTCCAAAAGAGATGACTAGCCATAAAAATAATAAGAACCTACTAACTTTAGGGTATCACTACCTGAATTCTATAATGATTAGAATCATTCTTCTCAATTTTAGCCTGGACTATAAAAGTGGAAGAGAAAGGGGATGGGCACAAAGGGAGCCATAAGTGATCTAGATTTTAATAATAAGTACTCACTGAGTGAACCAGTTCGTCACCTCCAATCTCCTTATGTGCTCTTTCCTTGGCATTCCAAAAATTATGTCCATATAATGCTTCCAAATAGAATGTCTACCTCATCATCATATTATTACCATTATAATCATTTCCCCCTATTTATTGAGCACTCATTCTGCACCTGATATAACAGGATTGTTAGAGGAGGGAAGGAGAACAGAGAAAACCTGTACTTTTATTTTTCTCTGAAATCTACTTTGTTGAATGTCAGAATATTGTAAGGTTCAAATTATGTATACAAAAGGCCTTTGGAATTATACTGCTTATCATTCTTTTTAAACTTCACCACGACCATATTTTTTAAAATATTTTTTTAATGTTTATTTATTTTTGAGAGAGAAAGAGTACAAGTTGGGGAGGGGCATAGAAAGAGAGGGAGACACAGAACCTGAAACAGGCTCCAGGCTCTGAGCTGTCAGTACAGAACCTGACATGGGGCTTGAACCCACGAACCATGAAATCATGACCTGACCCGAAGTCAGACGCTTAACCGACTGAGCACCCAGGCACCCCCACTATGACCATATTTTAATATTTCAATCGGTTTGTGCTATTTTAACACTGAGTATTTTATTTTAAAAATTACATATATGACACATGAATAGTTCAATTATGAGTTTTTTTCTTTCCTGTTTTTGGATATCACTCCTGAATTTAGCAAATAATATTCATCAAACTTTCTGTTAAACAGGTTATACCGTAACATTTCCTCAAACAGGGAATTAATGTTTGTTATGTTTTATTTTAGTCTGTTCTCTACTTATTAAGTCAATAGAGGTTTTCAGTTCCAAGAAAAACTTGAGTGGCCATAATTTGAATAGTAGAGATTGGCATTTAGCAACTTTAAGCTAATGTTGGTAGGCCTTCCTGGTGCTTATATTCTAGCTGGTTTGAAGAGATAGTAAATGAATAAACAAGGTAATTTCAGAACGTGATAAATGCCATGAACATTTTTAATTAAAAAATAAAATTCAATTGAAATCTAGTTATAAAAAATGGAAATTTGTCACATTGTGCTTAGTATCATATATTATAAATATAGACTTCCACTTAATATTAGATTTCATGGTGTTTTCATCACATAATCAGTGTTGATACAATTAACATATTAATAAATTCAAGCCTAGAATCTATTTCCTTTATCACACTATAAATTTGATGACAGTACATCTTATTAATGTATGTGGGTATGTGTTTAACATCTGTCCCACAGAACTGTAAATTTCACAGAAGTATACACTTATTCACCACTGTATCTGCCATACACATCATGGTGGCTATCTCAGTAGATGCTGTCTTTCACACACACACACGTATACATATATGTGTAGTATATGTATTTACAACGTGAAAAAGAATTAGTTCTATAAATGCTAAGCATGAACGCTATGTTGCATATTACTATATTTGCAATAATAAAGCCAGACAAGTCACTCCTCCATGAGCTCACATTTAAATGGAGGGATAGACAGTAAAGTGTTCTTTATTATCTGTCCTTCACATTCTGCCATAATTTTACCCCCATATGCAATCTCCAATAAGCAGTTAAGTACTTTGGAAAAAGAACATGTCAGTGTAAGAATAAAAAAAAATTAGCAAAAAGTTATACAGAATTTGCTATGTACTGATAGCTCTTTCATTGCTTTATGATAACAGCTATGTTTTATTACTCCTATTTCACAGATAAAGGAATGTAGCATAGAGTGGTTAAGTGACTGCCCAAAGTCACACAGCGACTAAGAGGTAGAGCTGAGGCTTTAACTCAGGCAGTATAACTCTAGCTTGCATTCTTTAACACTGTACTAGACTATCTCTCAATACTTAGGGAAGGTACACTTAACCTTTTTTTTTAGTGTGTTTTCTAATAGTTTATCCCACTATAAATCTGACAGATCTTCATAAAGTTATTGTAGTACATCACACAGGATTCAATTCAAATGGAAATCTGGGTCCAAATTCAGTTTCACCTGTGTTCTATGCAGACGGACTAAAGCACCTTCAAAAATATAGAAAAAGAAAAGACCAAATCTAGTTTTAGTAGGTCAAATTAAAAGAGCTAATGACTTTGCTGTTTTTCTGAACTACTCTATCACTATAGTTTTATTAATTCTCAAGAGTATTGTGATGGCTACTTTTATGTCAACCTACCTGGACAGTGGGTTTTGCCTAGATATTTGATTAAAAGTCAAGTGGGTGTGTCTGCAGGGGTGTTTTGGGGTGAGATTAACATTTGAATTGACAGACTGAGTAAAGCAGATTGCTCTTTTTAATGAGTGTGGACCTCACCCAATCCGTTGAAGGCCTGAACAGAACAAAAACACTGAATCCGCTTTGGACTGGGACTTTGGCTTTTTCGTGCCTTTGAACTCAGACTGAAACAGAAGTTCTTCCTGGGTCTTAAGCCTGCTGGCCTTTGCACTGGAGCTACACCATCAGCTCTTTTCCAACTTGCTGACAAGTCCTGCAGATCTTGGGGCTTTCCAGCTGTAACTGTGTGAGCCAGTTCCTTATAATAATGTGTTTTATATATATATATATATATATATATATAAAAGAATATATATATATCACACACACACACACACACACACACACACATACATCATGTTGGTTCTGTTTCTCTGGAAAACCCTAATACAAGTATTCATTTTATTTTAAATTTCTTTCTATGATTTTTTTTTTCTCACTCACTCAATGGTACAAATCAAGATGAGAAATACTTTGAGTGCTAGATTAATCCTGTCATGTTGCTGTTTGCTGTTGGGGCTGTGACCACGTGTTGAGTTCTTCTCATGAGGGGAGAGGGAGCTGGAGTATGAGAAAGGAAGCAAGAGCCAGGCAGAGCCCCAGAAGGCAGAAAGGAAGGAGCAGACAAATGGGCCACAGACAAGCAATAAAAATCCATAACAATTCAGGAATAGCTTACTAAAATTGTTCTAGGAAAATATGAGAATTGGTTAAAATGTTTCCTTAAAAGAAAATGCAGTTTGTTTAAGAGCTTTGTAGTGGTTTCTACATAACTCCTAAAAGGTGTGTGGGAAAGTGGGCAACCTATTTTGATACCTGAAGAGTCTTACTGACTGTCAGTAAATGAGTGAAGAATGGGCCTGTCCAAAATGCTAGTAGAACTGCCCTTTAAGAAATACTGGCAAAAGATTTTCAGCTAATCACACTGTAATCTCAGTAAACATGGAATCAACTTTTTTCCATATTCTCTCTGATTTCCTTTGGCAAGTGGATATGTTAAACAGAATTTAAACAGTGGCCATGTTATATATGCTTCTATAACGATGTGAATTTGTCTGTATAGAGGGTCTCTGACTTATAATGGTTTGACTTACAGTGATTCAACTTAATGCTTTTTCAACTTTACAATGGTGTGAATGTGATATGTATTCCGTAGAAACCATACTTCAAATTTTGAATTTGGATCTTTTCCCAGGCTAGCGATATGTAGTACAATGCTAATGTCAGGGAGCAAGAATTCCTGCCCCCTTCGGGGGTCCTTCTAGCTGGACTAAGAATCCAATTGACGTGAGACAGGTTAACTGGAGAAGATCAGACTTAATAGCACACATATGGAGAATCCGCACAGACATGGAAACTCCAAAGATATTCAGGCAAAATGAGGTATATATGTCCTTCTGAACTAAGGAAGAGGGGTTAGCAGTCTGGGATTTCAGAGGAAAGGAATGCACTTCACAGGACAATAAGAAGAGATGTTTGGCAATTAGATGCTTGCCCTGCCATACAGATGGATCATTCAGATAAAATTTATCTCTGTTAAAAACCCTTATTCTGGGAAAGACACCCAATTTAGCTTCTTCTATATAATCAAGGGAGAAGCAAAAGTTTCTCTCCAGCCCCCAGGGTTTCAGTTGCCTTTGGTTCAAAATAATCCATATGCCAAAGTGGTACATTCTGGGGGGAATGTCCCAAACCCCTTCACCAGGCAGCAACAGGAAACTGCAGCTCCCAGTCAGCCATCTCATCACGAGGGTGAACAGCCAATCCACTTAAAACTGTTCTTTTTTTTTTAATTTTTTTTCAACATTTATTTATTTTTGGGACAGAGAGAGACAGAGCATGAACGGGGGAGGGGCAGAGAGAGAGGGAGACACAGAATCGGAAACAGGCTCCAGGCTCCGAGCCATCAGCCCAGAGCCTGACGCGGGGCTCGAACTCATCCACCGCGAGATCCTGACCTGGCTGAAGTCGGACGCTTAACCGACTGCGCCACCCAGGCGCCCCAAAACTATTCTGTACCCATGCAACCATTCTGTTTTTCACTTTTAGTACAATATTCAATAAGTTGCATGAGATACTCAGGGCTTTATTATGAAGTCGGCTTCATGTTAGATGACTTTTTCCAATTGTAGACTAATATCAGTGTTCTGAGCATATGCAAGGTAGGCTAGGCTAATCTAGGATGTGTGGTAGGTGTATTAAATACATTTCTGACCTACGATCTTTGCAACTGGTGATGGGTTTATTGGAGCATAATCCCATTTCAAGTCAAGGAAGATCCGTATATGTGTCTTGATAAAAGATAAACTGAGGCATATTAAAAATGTTTGTAGGGGCGCCTGGGTGGCGCAGTCGGTTAAGCGTCCGACTTCAGTCAGGTCACGATCTCGCGGTCCGTGAGTTCGAGCCCCGCGTCAGGCTCTGGGCTGATGGCTCAGAGCCTGGAGCCTGTTTCTGATTCTGTGTCTCCCTCTCTCTCTGCCCCTCCCCCGTTCATGCTCTGTCTCTCTCTGTCCCAAAAATAAATAAACATTGAAAAAAAAAATGTTTGTAGTTTTTTTGAGCAACATTTGTTTGGAATCAGGAAAACTGGAAGTGGTTAGGAGCATTCCACTGACAGGAGCTGGGGGAGAGACTTATATAGAGGAAAGGTGGAAGCCAAGCAAGGAAGTTATTGATTGGCTATAGCCTAAAGGTTAGTTGGCTGTTTGTTACTGGTTGTCCATAGGTTTTAATTTTGCATCTTTGAAACATGTGCAGATGTAGATTTTAGTTTGCCAAAAGTAGGCCACTGTGACATTGGAGCCACCTCAGTCTAATGGCACCCTTGTGTAATTAATTTAACAGTCTGAATGTGTTCATAAAATTTCTCCCAGTTCCACTGACTATGAAGTCAGAATTTGGACTTTTCTAAGGGGACCTTTTTATGGTTTCAGATTAGTTGCTCTATTGTAATTCCATTTTCTTAAGTATTTATAAATTAAATATTTTAGTAAGTTGTAGTATGTCAGAAGGTGGAGGGCTCCCATTTTTCAAGACACAACTGTCACCACCATCATTGCCATAGAGCTCAGCTTGAACAGCTTCTGAAAATAAAACTGAAGATGAAATTATAGCTTATGTCGTAGTACGTATCATCCCCTAAGTGGCTGTGTCCTACTTTAATGAGGTGTCTTTCCTCTGTGTCAATAACATATTTTGCGTTTCTGAAAGAAGAAACAAGATGAGACCACCCATTCTTCTGGGAACTATATACATGTACTAGAGGAGATAAAACATAGAGTTCAGCCTATCCCTCAAATGTAGATAAGAAGCAAAACAATAGATTTTGTGGATGGGCAAAAATGATAGCCTAAGACTAAATATAAAGCTTTGCGATAAGAGTAATCATTAAAATGTATCTGGTAAAGGTGTTTATAGAGGGATGTCTGGTATTATTGTACTCCTTTTCCTGTGATTTTGAAATGGCCTGTGCTATGGAGATACCATAATATCATCTGGAGAATGTACCCTGAAAAATATTCTTACCTCCACAATTTATGGTGTAAATCAGTTACACCAAAAACTCTGCTCCCCTTCAAATGTAAGCACGAGTTCTAGACATACAAATGTCATGAATCATTGGCAAGTGGCTGTTGCGAAATTTATCATAAATAATGGTCCATGGTGGGACGAGGGCTATAGGAAGGGAGATTATTTGGAGAAACTCGTGGAAGCAAGATTAAGAATTTTATTTATGTTGGAGTAACTATAGCATATTCAATGATCAGAAGAGAATCAGGTAAGAAAAAAAAAAAGTTAAGCACGTGAGCAGCCACGAGTAGTTTCTTTTTCAGAGAAAACCAGTCATTGGAAGAAAAGCATATTACAGAGGGACAAGGTTTTACATGGTTGGTGCATCAGTATGTTTGGTCCTAATACAAAAGGCTATTGTATCTGTACCCTAATAAAAAAAAAGTGAGTGTTTCCCCCTGTTTTCCCAGCTGTTCTCACTGCTATGTTGCAGTCTCTTCACAAATATATCATCAAATTTAGACCCACATGTATTTTAAAAATAATTTAGCATATATAATGTTACAGTGATGACTGTCAAAAAGAATATTGAGCTAGGTAGCACAATGTAACATGGAGACGGAAACAAATTATTGCAAAAATAAAGCAACATCAAGTACATAGCAATTGAAGGTCAAATCTTTATTGAAAGAGTGACAGCTCTGCCTTCCAAGTTTAGTGGAAAGTGTCCAGGACAGAAAACAATTCTACCCAGACCTCGTAACAGTGCTGAAAGGCTGCCAAATGGATAGTGTCGTGACTGTGGACACTTTTATAAACTCTGTGAGACCCTGCCACTCAGCAGTCAGGATTCTCCTATCATTGTTGCTGGCTTGTTTACGGTGATTTGAGTCTTCTCATCCATTCCGGTTGGCTGCCAAAAAGCTGGCATCTCATAGTGTGTCTCACTACAGCCGCATAAATATTGTGAACCCCGCTTTAGGGCCTGGGTGCCATCAGCAAGCTCCCAGTGTAAATGTGAAGCCAAGAGCCAAAAGCAAAGGAGTGAGCACAGGGCATAGGATCTCTTATTGCCCAAAGAGGACTGAGCATGTGTTAGCATTTGCTATCGTGAAGCTTCCAGACTGAATTATAAAATTGCGTCATTAGCAGTTTAAAGGGTATGCTGAGTCTTTTGAAACGGTTTTATGTTCAACAAATGAGACTGTGGCCCTACAGCTTACTTATTTAAAAATGGGTCTTTTGCTATCACTACCCAGTTATAACTAGATGAGTAGACTCAGTTGTGTATGTGATATGCTTATAGGCTGCAATAGGGAGGAATAAAGGGAGAATGATTTAGTGGCTATTATGTTTTTTTTTTAATAGTTGTTTTTGAGAGTGAGGGAGAGACACAGTGTGAGCAGAGGCAGGAGAGGGGCAGAGAGAGAGGGAGAGACACAGAACTCTAAGTGGGCCCCAGGCTCTGTGCTATTAGCACGGAGCCTGACATGGGGCTTGAACTCACAAACTGTGAGATCGTGACCTGAGCTGAAGTCAGACACTTAACCAGTTGAACCACCCAGGCTCCCCAGTGGCTGTTATCTTTGAAGGAAATGAAAATGTTAAGGAATGAGAGCCTCCACCACAGGCATCCCAAGTGAATTCTAGAAATCACAGCTACTCCTTTGTTTTATGTTTATGACAAGATTTTTAGATGTTGTTTCTGTCAAAACAAGACAATCAAAGGTTGGTAAGCCTTCCTGATTGGTGTAGCCAATGGCCTCATGGCCATAGCTTATAAATAACTAAAATCAAACCAAACTACAACAAAACCACTAGCTGACCTCCAAACTCTTAGAACCATTCATCAATGAGTTAAAGATTCCATATGTGGCACCATAACAGTCTCTGTTGTGCTGTACTGATATTATAATGTCATGTTCAAACAACATTGCTAGGTAACCTTTTCCAAGTTACATACATATTTGCCAATACTCCTATTCTTCATTGTACTCTAATTTGGGGGGCAGTGTTTGCCTACATTTTTCATAATCAGCACCATGGCTAATTCCCTCTTCTTCGGGGACCTGCTGAAATGTCTTCTCAATGAGGTGTCCTCTGACCTCTGCTTAAATTGCCAACCTCAAACCCCCCTTCACCTGGCATTCCAATTCACCTTTATGTTGCTCAACTTTTTTTTTTTTTCCCACAGCACTTACCACTTTCTGAAATACTACATAGCATTATCTGCCGCCACCCTACCTGAGAAAATAAGTATTATGAGGACAGGGATCTCTGTTCTGTTCTCATTGCATTAAAAATCTTTCTAGGGGGCGCCTGGGTGGCGCAGTCGGTTAAGCGTCCGACTTCAGCCAGGTCACGATCTCGCGGTCCGTGAGTTCGAGCCCCGCGTCGGGCGCTGGGCTGATGGCTCGGAGCCTGGAGCCTGTTTCCGATTCTGTGTCTCCCTCTCTCTCTGCCCCTCCCCCGTTCATGCTCTGTCTCTCTCTGTCCCAAAAATAAATAAATAAATAAATAAATAAAAAGTTGAAAAAAATCTTTCTAGAGTTGAAGAAAGCAGATTATCTAAATTAACATAGTAAAATTGAACACCCACGCTGCAATTCTAAAAGCAAACCAATGAAAAACTTATAAGAAAAGTTCTTAAGGAATCAATCAGGAAAACATCTGTGTCAAAAAATTGCCTTGTGGATATAAATTAAAATATAATTTTTGCTATGGACTGTTAATTTTCTGAAAAATACATTTGGTTCATTAGTGGGGCACAGGGACTAATTAGTAGAGTAGAGAGAAATATACCATCAATACCTTAACCTAATGCCCATAATCTACTTTTTTGAGAAGTTATCTATTTTAATTTTTTTTAATTTATTGAGATAAAAAGGGGGAGGAAAAAGATATCTTCCCTGAATTCAACACATTTATTCAATTTATCATTAAATGCCATTGAAAATACTGTACATGCATAATATCATAATTTATAGAACCTGCCATATTTCCCTCAAGTAATTAGTTTAAGGAGGCCCCTAGGAAATGTATGAAACATGGAACAAACCCTGTCACTACAGTCATATTAAAAAGTTTAATCACTAGGAAAAAAAATGTGGCAACACATGTTACCAGGAATAATTAAGAGAATGGTAGATAGCTCTTGGGGAACCTCAGTCCATAACACCCATTTCCTGCCCTGACTGACACTATTCCAAAGCTGATCTGTATGATCTTTGCGTGCATAGTATGAATACATGTTCTCTGTTCATACCGCCATGTTTTTAAAAATTATACACAGTATCTTATAGATAGTCCTCAATATACTTTAAACTGTATTCAATCAAACCCATTTCTCTCTACTTCCAGGAATAGCATAGCCTGAGTTTCTGAATCCCATGTTCCTAAAATCACAAGTGGTAAATATGAAATAGCCACTATGTCTACCTGAGATGTATCCATACCTGAAACATTATGCACTGAAATCTTAATCTTTTGCTGAACTCCCCATTCTTTTAATATTTTTAATTTATCTCATTTTTCTTGGCTTGACAAGAGTAACTTTCCTTCCCAAATGGGTTTTACAAGGGCCTCTGTCCCTACCCAAAATTCCTATACCTGCTGCCTTCTAAATTTTACAATATTCTTTTGTGGGATAAAGCATTATGATTTGGGTTCTGTGGCAAGTAAACTTTATAGCAATCTTAAAAGCTACTTCTGACTACCTATTATAAGATAGCCTAAAATGTAATATTAACTTCTTAAATTATTAAATATTAACTTCTTCATTTTTTTGTTAAATGTTGTCGTAATTGCCATTGAATATAGCAACAGACAAACTCCAGTGTCTTATGACATAATACAATATGTAGAACATATCACATATTCAACATAGGCTGGCAAGGTTTGGAGAGAGGTATCTGTGCTACACAATAACTCAGAAACTTAGGCTAATGGATAATACACCATCATTACCAGCAGCACCTAGAACATGACTTCTGAAGTCACAATCTCAGAAGAACAGAGAGATGGAGGTTTAGAGACCTGGTCTCTTAACTGCTTCTGCTAGAAGTGACTAACATCATTTCCTCTCACAAATCATTGGCCAAAACAGTCACATGGCCCCAACCCAACGACGAGGAATTTTGAGAAATGTAGTGGAATGCATGGATTATTTTTGGTAAGACCTATCTTTGCCACACATGGTTGGCACATCAGCCATAGGCACTAACTTAGATCAAATTTCAAACCATGTAATTTTAATAAAAATGCATTTTAATGTGTCCAGATGTTCTGAAGGCATAAGAAAAGATAAAATATAATACAATAAGAAAGTAATTTTCAAAAATAGTGCTAAAGTCACAAATTGATCTCCTTTGACAAGTTAGCTTCTCTGACATTACTCATATATCCTCTAAACTTGAGTAAGAGCGAATTCAACTTTTACTTTCCTTACTGAACATTGGATGAATCCATAAACCAAGCTACATAGGGCTCATTCATCTGTTGTCAATTTGCTTCAATTTGTTTCTTTGATGATTGGCCCTAAGAGGTGTGTTCTTTCAGTTTTCCTCCCCTGCACATCATTAGGAAGCATTCATGTATTTCTCTAGATAAATGAATGTAATTAGAATGATTAATGTTCTGTATATTAAATATTGCAATGCTAAGGACTTTGCGCTTTTCCAGGTAGGAAAAAAAAAAGATATATAAAGTTATTTTATTTAGTTTTTTAAAAAAATAAACTTTAGGGGCACCTGGATGTTTCAGTTGGTTAAGCATCCAACTTCAGCTCAGGTCATGATCTCACAGTTTGTGGGTTCAAACCCCACGTCGGGCTCTGTGCTAACAGCTCAGAGCCTGGAGCCTGCTTTGGATTCTGAGTCTCCCCCTCTCTCTCTGCCCCTCCCCTGCTTATGCTCTGTCTCTCTCTGTCTTAAAAATAAATAAAACATTTAAAAAATTGTTTAAAAATAAACTTTATATTTAAGAATACTTCTAGATGTAAAGGCAAGTGGTGAAGATAGTACAGAGTTCCCCTATACTCCTCCACAAGTTGTATTCTCTATTGTTAACATCCTACATTGTTATAGTATATTTGTCCCAATTAACAAACCAATATTGATATATTACCATTAACTAAAGTACATACTTTATTCAGACTTTCAGATTTCCTTCATTTTTACCTAATTTTCATTTCTGTTCCAGAATCCCATGCAGGATACCATATTGCATTTAGTTGTCACATCTCCTTAGGTTCCTCTTGGGCCATGACGGTTTCTCAAACTTTCCTTGTTTTTGATTACTTCTCTGTGCTAAAGAGTACTGGTCAGGTATCTTATAGAATGTCCCTCAAGAAGGACTTATCAAGTGGTTCTCTCATTGTTAGACTGAGGTTATGGGTTTGGGAGAGGAGGCCCGCAGAGGTGGAGTGCCAGTCTTCTGACATCACACCAAGTCAATAGAACAGGCTGTCAACAGGACTCACCACTGTTGTTATCCTTGACCGCCTAGCTGGACTGGTATTCCTTAGGTTTCTCCAGTGTAAAGGTGTTTCCCCACCCCCACTTCGTTCTTTCCTCGTTGAAAGGAAGTCACTGTGGGGCACCTGGGTGGCTCAGTTAGTTAAGCAACCGACTTTGGCTCAGGTCATGATCTCGCAGTTTGTGAGTTCAAGCCCTGCATCAGGCTCTGGGCTGACAGCTCAGAGCCTGGAGTCTACTTCAGATTCTGTGTCTCCGCCTCTCTCTACCCCTCCCCTGCTCATGCTCTGTGTCTCTCTGTCTCTCATTAATAAATAAATGTGAAAGAAAAAATTAAAAAAAAAAAAAAAAAAAGAAAGTCACTATGCACAACCTCCACTTAAGGAGTGGGAATTTGTGCTTCACCTCTTATTTCAAACCCCAGTCCTGGCCAAAACCTCCCACCCCAGTCAGTCATAGTGTGGTGGCTCACCTCAGAGGTGTGGCCAGGTTTCTATGCTCCACTTCCCTGAGGTCAAAATATTTACATAAAGGGGCACCTGGGGGGCTCAGTCAGTTAAGCGTCTGACTTCAGCTCAGATCATGATCTCACAGTCTGTGAGTTCGAGCCCCATGTCAGGCTCTGTGCTGACAGCTCAGAGCCTGGAGCCTGCTTCAGATTCTGTGTCTCCCTCTCTCTGCCCCTCCCCTGCTCATGCTCTGTCTCTCTCTGTCTCAAAAATCAATAAAAATATTTTTTAAAAAATATTTACATAAAGTGTACCGAATTCTGCACAGGATAATTGTCTACTCTACCTCCATTTACTTATGTTTATGCAATCATTTATTTATATCAGCATGGACTCAGATGTTTATATTTTGATTTATAATCCAATCCTATGTTATTTTGTTGCCCAAATGTTCTAGCTTTGGCCATTAGGAGCAATTTCTGTTTGTTTCTTTGTCCCTTTGATATACCCATCATTATGGGTTTTTTTTTAAATACTTCTTTACTTTCTGGTGCTATAGTTTGTATACTGTCTTCTATATTTCCCAGCCCTGCCCTGGTATCAGCCATTTCTCAAGGAGCTCTGGTTCCTTTTGTTGGAGAATGATACTAGAAATCAAGATTTGAGAAGAGCTCATTGCTCCTTGGTTAACATTCCTTCTAGGCCCTCTCAACTGACAAAGCAAAGAAAGATATGAGGTTTTCATTCCATTTTGACTGGGGTCATCCTCAGGTTTACTGGGATTCCCACCAATTCTAGTCTAGAATAAAAGGCTTTTCCTTCTTACCTGAGTTACCTTGACAGTTGTGGAAATCTGCAAGAAGATAAGGAACTATCAGTTCTGAAAAGTGAATGTGAGGGTCTTGTCCTAGAGGACAATATCCTTCATTTATCAGAAGTGTAAGGTGGGACTATGTATAAAGCCAGTATTCAATGTGAGAAAAGTATTGGGGTGCCTGAGTGGCTCAGTTGTTTAAGCATCTGACTCTTGATTCCAGCTCAGGTCATGATCCCGGGTGATGCGATCAAGCCCTGCATCAGGCTCCACCCTAAGCATGGAGCCTGCTTTGGATTCCAGTCTCTCTCTCTCTCTCTCTCTCTCTCTCTCTCTCTCTCTCTCTCTGCATCCCTCCCCTGCTTGCATGCATGTGCACGTGTGTGCTCTCTCCTAAAAAAAAAGAAAAAACTAAAAAAAAAACAGCAAGAAAAGTTTGATAACCATGTATATCTATACCATATACCATATACATATACATTTCATAAAACTGATAGTTTGAAGTTTATTTTTGAATAGAACTAGGGAGGTTTGAATTTATTCCAAATTTTTCATTTTAACAACTGAATTAGTACTGCTATTATTTCCCCCATATTTCTTTGGAGTTGTTTTTGCTCCTTATATTTTTGTGTTACCGCGGCTGACTCTTCTGATATCCACTTGTAAAGGGTGGCTGAGACTCCTAAGCATGAAATGGAACAGTGGAATATGGTTTTTACTGTACCATGTTGAGCCTCTCCAGTAACTGTACTTCACCGAGAGTGAGAGCAATACTTATTTATATCGGGGGGTAAACCCAAGAACCAAAAGAGAAATCAGGAAGAAGGAACACTGATGTGCTAGTCAGCAGGGCTGAAACATCTGGGTGACTACCAGCCTCAGCATCTTCATTTTTCTGCTGTTACTAAGATTGGCAACCAGGGACTTATTCAGCCTTAATTGATTCTGCAGCTGCATCACCCAAAGGCATTCCATAAAATTTCTCTCACTATTAGCCAAGAGAAGGAGTAAAGAACAAGCATTACAGGCATAAGGAGTGGGATGAGCAGAGACTAGAAGTGAGAGAGAATAGGATTTATTTGAAAAACTTCAAGTACCTGTAATAACATTAAAATAAATATGTGGCATGTGACAGGAGAATTTGCAAGAAACCAACTAGACAGGTGAGCTTGAAGTAAGTCAGATTAACCAATTAATACTTAGTCCTATGGGACAATGGAGAATATTAAAGGGGTTTGGAAAGGAGAGTGATAGGATAGTAATCAAGATTTAGAAAGAACAATCTGGCCACAGGTTGGAGAATGTGTTGTAAGGCAACATCAGACACAAAGGGACCAATCAGAGGAATGGTGATGGGGAGCCAAATGGAGAGAGTGGCACAGGGGAAGGTGGCAGGTGTTCAGGGAAGCATTGAGGTGACAGGACACCAGGCCGTGCTGGCTGCATGTGTATGGAGATTGAGGGGGCAGGAGGTTTCTGGACTAAATTCCTGAGTAAGTGGTGGGGCTTTTAACTGGTACAGGAAATAAAGGGGAAAGAGGAGATCCTAGAAGGAGATAGAGCCCAAAGGGAGGGCGGGTTCAGGTTGTGCCACAGTGCTTGTCCTATGATCAAATTTAGATGCCAGAAAGAAATCTGACACCTAGACCTAGCTTTCAGGAAAAAGGTCCAGACTGCAGATAGTGGTGTAGTAGAGACAGTGGGAATGGGAAAAGCAAACTTACCAGAGCACACTTTTTAAAAAGTAATAGTAATTAGAGAAAACATACAATATTCCACAGCATAGTGATTAAATGCTCAAGCTCTGAAGCTATACTACCTAGTTTTCCAGTTTTGATTGCCATTTAGTGGTTGTTATTTTTGAGAAAGTTATTTCATTTCTTTGGGCCTTACTGTCCTCTGTAAAATGAGGATAGTAGATAAGAGGATTACATAAACTAATATGTGTGATTTGCTTTAAATAGCGCCTGGTATTTGTAGATAACCCATAAGTGTGTGTGTGTGTGTGTGTGTGTGTGTGTGTGTGTGTGTGTGACCCACATGCATATGTGCATAGTCCTTAACTTGAGACTTCTTAACATACTGGTTTTCTTTATAGTCAGTCATTGTGTAAGTCAACAAATTTTAGCAGATGGCATATTGGTTAAAACTATCTGAGAAGCATAAAACATGGCACTTTCCAAGAAATTCACGATTTACAAGGGTTAAAACAGAGTAAAACAACAGTGGATAATGCTACATTTTCTTTATTCTCCCCTCTGTCCCTCAGCTTCATCCATGTTAGACTTCCTTGGGGCCTGCAATGCCATGACGTCCCCTGCATTCCTGCATTCCTCCTATGCACTAACATTGTACTGGGTTTTATAAGAAATATCACATAGAAATAATAAGGGAACAAATATGTTGTACTTGTACAGTACCTCCTACTTTTATAAGCTTTTCCTTATTTGATAGCCCCTCATTCAGAGATAAGCAGAACATTATTTTGTTTCCTGCTTGTAATTCTTTATTCTAACTAGGAAGCAGAAGCATTTGGAAGCCCATGTGTTATTTCTGTCTCCTCCCCTAGTTGAAGTCTGTGACTTTGGAAACTTCTCATATATGAGAAGTGACTAGATAAATACACTGAAGCCTTCAAAGAACAGACTTGAGCATCCTGGGATTGCTGCATGGTAACATAATGCCCATTTGCAGTGGAGGCATGAGGTATCTTACGAAGACTAAGAAAAAGATATTTCCAACGGATACACCCAGTGCAAATTAAAACTACTGTAATCTGATATTTGTAGGGGAAGGAAAAAATAGAAAGATGAAACAGAAAAACAGAGTGCTTGAGGTTTTAGAAACCAGGGCATTTTTTAATATTTCAGGACAAGAATATGCTGGGCAAGAGTACAGCGATCTAGTCAAATTGTGACCGCTTCCCTGTTTTTGTCCTCTTTACCCCTGTTCCCATAGCTTCCCACTCTTGGTTGGTACTTTTGTATTTGGCTACCTCCTACAGTCTGCCAGACTCTTCCATCCAGGTCTAACTTGATGAGCATCAGGTGTGAGGCTTATCATACCAAGTAGCACTGGTAGAAGAGGCCCCCAGCGATTTTCAGGAGAAAGCAAGATAGAGTCCAGTGGCTGTTACTAGCATTGATAAAGCAGAGATTGTAATAATATAAAGGAGATATATGTCTGTGTAAATTTCTGCACATTCTGATGAAAAACAATGGAAAAGATTTTACTGGATAAGATGCATAAATAGAATACAGCAGTGGAAGAAAGGCAGGTATGAAGAAGGGTATAGAAATGCTATTCCTATGTGGAACATTTATTTTTTAAATGTTTTTAATGTTTATTTATTTTTGAGAGAGAGAGACAGAGCGCAAGGGAGGGGCAGAGAGAGAGAGAGAGAGAGAGAGAGAGAGAGAGAGAGAAGGAGACACAGAATCTGAAGCAGGCTCCAGGCTCCAAGCTGTCAGTACAGGGCCCAATGCGGGGCTCAAACCCACAAACCATCAGGACCTGAGCTGAAGTCGGATGCTTAACTGACTGAGCCACCCAGGCATCTCCCCTAAATAGAACATTTAAATTTCATTATCTTGTCTACTACAGTTGTAATTCTGATACCTCTTACTCTGCTGGGGGGTTTTCTTTTCTGTGCTTATCACTTATGAACATACTAGACAATTTTCTTATTTATAATTGATTGTTTTGCGCCATTATCCTCCAAGGCCTAAGTATAGAAATTTTGCTATATTTTATTCACTGTTATATCCCAAGTATTTAGAATGGTGCCTGGCACAAAGGAGAGTCTCAGTATATATTTGTTGAATGAATGAATGAATGAGAATAAAAAAGATGTGAGTGGCAGCCTTTTAGAACTTATTTGGGCCAGTGTAAAAGAAGATAGAGATATGAGAACATCAGCCCATAGACTCCATACTGCCCCATAAGAAGAGTTTGGAATATGCTTTCCTACTGAGTATATAAAGCTGGTAAAAACACAGTATATATTAGTGAAAGGGGATTTCATTTGTCTAGATGTCATGGGAGCCTGTTCTTTTAAATTTTTTTTTTTCAATGTTTATTTATTTTTGGGACAGAGAGAGACAGAGCATGAACGGGGGAGGGGCAGAGAGAGAGGGAGACACAGAATCGGAAACAGGGGAGCCTGTTCTTTTAAAAGTAACACAAGATACATTCTTTCCTTACCCTGCAGAAAAATTTCTCTCTCAGCTGAACTAACAACAATAATAAGCAAACTCAATTTTGGATATCAAATAGTAACAAGCAAATAATAAATTTAAGCCAGTAATAAACACAAATGAATGAAATTTTAACTTTCCGGTCACAATAAGAAAACACGGAGAGGAAAAGAAGAAATTTTATAAAGACATAAATTAAGCGTTACAACAAGTTCTCTGATGAGTTCATATTTTAAAAGAGCATGGGGGCTCCTGGGTGCCTCAGTCAGTTAAGGTGTCTGACTCTTGATCTCAGCTCAGGTCTTCATCTCAGGATCATGAGTTCAGGCCCCACGATGGGCTCTACACTGGGCATGGAGCCTACTTTTAAAAATATAAATAAATAAATAAATAAATAAATAAATAAATAAATAAATAAAATAATTTATAAATAAATAAAGCATATTAAAGGAGAGGCGACCAGACCAATAAGGCCAAACATAAACAATATGAAACCTACAAATCTAAAAGCTGGTTCCAGGACAGTATGAGTGAGGTTTGTGGTTAAAGACACTGTAAATACGTATTATGTATTCTATTCCTCAACAGATTCAGGAGTGATACCCTCTATTTCATAGGAGATAACTCAATATGTGAAACTTTGGGTGTCCATGAGGGTCCGGAAATAGAAAACTTAACTGAAGGGTACCTTTAATTGAATTCATTACAGATGTCTGCCAGGTTCAAGAACCACAGATGCTGCAAGTCTGATTCACGAAAGCTCCTGGTGGCATTATTTTACATTACCTTTCCATGTACATTTTACATTTTGTGTTTGCAGATTTGTTCCTTACGATTCATTAATTCCAGCCATAAACCATGGAAATGTAAATTATAAAATTAAATCCATGCATACACAAGGAAATACACATGACCATGCTTAACATCTGTGCATCTGAATATTTCCACTGAACTTTGGTCTCACAAATCGTTTTCTTTCACCCCTCCCAAATAACATATTGCTGTAAGCATTTCAAGTCTTCTCCCATTGGATTATCATTCTCTTCCATTATATCAAAACAATCAATGACGTGAAGTATTTGTGACGAATTTATTTCTCCCTTCCTCTCTCTCATTGAAAATCTCCTAGGACTGATGTAAGTTCATAGTCAATTGTTCTTCCAGGGCGACAGTTCTTTCCTTCTTAGGATTTTTCATTCATTTTTAAACATGAATACATACTTTCTATATGCTAGACACAAGAAATAGTCATTACTGTTGTAATTTTATGACTTTGACACTGCAGTGGTACGTGATGTAAAACAATACATATGTGTTGCTTATTTTAAATACCAACTTTTGGGGTGCCTGGGTGGCGCAGTCGGTTAAGCGTCCGACTTCAGCCAGGTCAAGATCTCGCGGTCCGTGAGTTCGAGCCCCGCGTCGGGCTCTGGGCTGATGGCTCAGAGCCTGGAGCCTGTTTCCGATTCTGTGTCTCCCTCTCTCTCTGCCCCTCCCCCGTTCATGCTCTGTCTCTCTCTGTCCCAAAAATAAATAAACGTTGAAAAAAAAATTAAAAAAAAAAATAAATAAATACCAACTTTTTAAGCACTCCTGTTACTGGTGTTTTGCAAGGAAAAGAGTAGAGTATGACCATAGCCCTACACAAGGGGGAGATGACAAAAATTTTTAAATTGCAGTAATTTGGGGGACAGCCACTAGATTGACACCTAATGGATACTATTGGTACACCACCCATATACTCTTTCCCTGGCCTGTGCACCAGCCACAGCAGAATTGCCCTATGAATTGGAACTTCTTTTCACCAGAGGTTTTTAAATCATGCAACAAGTTGCAGAGTTTCACAGTTAGAACTCAGATGTGCAAACAAAACATTTGATTTAGATTTTATCTTCTTCCCAGTGTCCTCATCCCAGAGCAGTCGTTTTAGGAAACTCAGTCTCTGTTGGATGTCTGTTTTTCATTACTTTCCCCCCAGCCCCTTACTTCTGTCTAAAATGGCCTCGGTCTGACTATGTCAGACTCTTCTATCAAGAATCCTCACCACCACCAATGCAGCTCTGTTCCCAAGATACAGTGATCATGGTGCTAGAAATACAGTTGGGGCTATCCCAGGGGTCTTGATGTTCTTGGGCTCCTCCTTACCAGGATGCAACATTCAACACGCCAAAGGGTTGTGGCTCCAAGAGGAGCAGGGATGGTGGCATCTCACCCATACACTCCATAGCTATCATCCTTCCTCCCATAATCTACCAAGTCTAGAAGATAATGCTTTCCTATATTTATTTAGGTCTAAATGGTATTTTATTTGTGTAACACTCCATGATGAAAAGACCAGTCCTGTTTCAGATATAATAATAGGAGCCAATGAATTTTAGACAATTTTTTTCTATCTCAATAAAATACGTCTCTGAAAATGAAGACTGAACAGTAATCTTGTTTTGCCCTTGCCTTTACTTTCCCTGTTAGGGTAAGCTTCAGTGCGGGTTAGGCTTCAAAGTAGAGGGTATTAAGGAGCGTAATTTAAATAGACAGTGGAAATACATGGTTTCAGTATATTCAAAATAAAATAACATTTATTGAGCCCTTTCTACATATCAGATTCTAAACTGTATTAAGCCTTGGAATATGAATATTCTCATATAATAAAAATTATGGCATAAAATTTACTAGTCACATTTTCGAAAAAGGGATACTAAGTTAGAAACTTTCCAAAATAACATAGCTGGTAGGGTGAAAGCTTGGATTCAAACCTAGACCCATCTGCCTTTAGAGTTTATACTATTAACCACAATAACATTCATTGTCACGTCTCTCAGGATCAGGTTTTTTCCATGAAATTTATATATAATGTAATCTATATCTGGTTAATAAAAGGGTGAGGACGTGAACTTAGTGGTAAAATTGCTTTTATTGAATATAAGTTCCCTAAGTATCATCTATGTGGCCTTAAAACTACCCTTATCAGAGTGTTATTGATGTGTAAGAAAAAATCCCAAAATGTAGTAGCTTAAAGCAATAATAATTTGTTATTTTTCATGATTTCTCGGGTTTGGTAGGTGATACGGATAAACAGTGTTGTGTCATACTGTACTGGGGCCTGAAGCAAAAGGAAAAATCAGTAATATTGATGCTGTCTTTATTTAAAATGTTGATACTTTGTCCATCATGGATTTTTTTACATCATTTTTCATTTTTTGAACTACTCCATTAAAATATTATTTATTTTTACTTCTGAGTTCTTTTCCGCTCCCTTAAATTTTGCACATACTGCAGATGCCTCAGTTAACTCATTCTGGTCTTGGTTCTGTCACTGAGTCTTGGGATTACTCATGTGTCTGTGGTCAGCTGACTGGTGGCCAGGGAAACAGTTTATTTAGGATACTCCTGACTAAGATGGCTTGGTGTTGCTCTGTGTAATCTCACATGCATATATCTCTTGTATCTTCCCAGAAGCCTAGACCAGCCATATTCTCAGGCTGATGTGGGTGTGTTCTCTGGATAAACACAGAGAACTGAGTCAGAAAGCAAAGGCATGCAAGTTCTTTTTCAAGTCTCTGCTTCCATTAGGTTTGCCACTGGCCTGTGGCCAAATCAAGTCACAAAGGGCAGAGTCAGTGCAGGATGGGACTATGAAGTTGCAAGTTACAAGGCAAAGGACCTGAATTCAGGAAAGCCATTAATTAGAACCATAATTTAATCAATATAACATACTCTTACATCTAGGGTTCCTCAAATGTAAAGTAGAAATACTGTGGAACCGAAGTTAGAATACTGAAGATACTAAATTATAGAAATTTTCCAAAATGACATATCTGGTAGATTGAAAACTTGAATTCAAACCCAGACCCACTGCATAACATTGTCGAGGGCACTGAATGACGCATTTCAAGTAAACCTCTCAACATAGTTCCTGGCATGTGTTAAGCTTTCAGTAACAGCTATTATTTTATTATGTATTTGGATGTATGTTACATTCTGAACTACCATTTTAAACAACAGAGATGTGGACTATCCTTTGGTATGGGAGCAAGGATCCATGTTCCATTTTCTTATCTAGATAGTAGAAGCAGTAAACACACAAGATCAGTATGTAGATTTTTAATTTTTTTTTAACATTTATTTATTTTTGAGACAGAGAGAGACAGAGCATGAAGGGGGGAGGGGCAGAGAGAGAGGGAGACACAGAATCGGAAACAGGCTCCAGGCTCCGAGCCATCAGCCCAGAGCCCGATGCGGGGCTCGAACCCACAGACCACGAGATTGTGACCTGAGTTGAAGTTGGACGCTTAACCGACTGAGCCACCCAGGCGCCCCAGTATGTAGATTTTTAAATACATCATGTATGAAAATGTCTATCAAAGTGCCTCTCATATGCAAACACTTTATGGTATTTGAAATTCAGCCTGAATTTCTTTATCAGGAAGTACATGTGGTCTAACAAAGTGAAATTCTAGAGACAAATAAACAGCAAACATAGGCCATACAAGGCCATAGCCTTGACTTTTCTAGGATCAGATTGTCTCTCTAGCATCTTATTAATTTAACCATAGGAGGCAACTATAAACTAAATTCAGTTTAAGGAGGTAAGAGGAGTGTGTGTGTGTGTGTGTGTGTGTGTGTGCATGTGTGTGTGCCTACACAGGTGAGACCCTAAGAAATCATATTCCCAGCATTTCTGGGATTGTCAGTCTTCTTGCCTCTTGAGGGGCTGACTGATGAAGGAAGGGGGTAGAAGATGTGACTGTTTGGAGCTGGTGGAAATTTTCCATCATTATGCTATTCTCAGTTTCTTTTAGTAATAACTACAAAATATATAAGCCACGCAAGAAAGGCAATGACCAGACAGGCGCCTGGGTGGCTCAGTTGGTTGAGCATCCAACTTCAGTTTAGGTCATGATCTCATGGTTCATGACTTTGAGCCCTGTGTCAGGCTCTGCACTATATCAGCAGAGCCTGCTTGGAATTCTCTCTCCCTCTCTTTGGTATTGAACACTAAATATAAATGTGTAAAGCAATTATTGGCATAAGTATAGGTGGAGAATAGTGTTGGTATTATATGCTCAGATAATGTAGAAATAACTTATGAAGAAAAGAAAGAGGAAATTTTATGTAATGGCTAGAGTGATGGTGTCATCTTGGCTGGGCCACAGTGTATAGATATTTGGTCAAACATTATTCTGGATATTTCTGTGAAGGTATTTTTTTTGGATGAGATTAACATTTAATAGACTATAAGAAAAGCAGATTACCCTCCATATGAGGGTGGACCTCATTCAATCAGTTGAAAGTCTTAACAGTACAAAATCTGACCACCCCTGGGACACCTGGGTGGCTCAGTCAGTTAAGTGTCGAACTTCAGCTCAGGTCATGATCTCACAGCTTATGGGTTCAAGCCCCATGTCAGGCTCTGTGCTGACAGCTCAGAGCCTGGAGCCTGCTTCAGATTCTGTGTCTCCCTCTCTCTTTGCCCCTACCCGACTCATTCATTCTCTCTCTCTCTCTTAAAAATAAATAAGCATTTAAAAAATTATAAAAAAATAAAAAAGAAAGGCAATGACTAGAAAATTTAAGGAAGATGACTGTTATAATATGCACTGTGGCTAAATGCTTGAAGAGCAGAATGAGAGGTATTAGATACATATAAAACTCTGTGAATTCTTGGAATTCTGCAAATTTAAAAAGAAATTGGAACCTAAACCAATAAAATTCTCTAGGTGAGGAATTGTCCAATGAGTCCTGTCACCATTTAGAACATCCCTCCCAGCTGTGTGCTTCAGTAAGGGAAGAGACTGTTGTCCTATTAAAATGTTCTTATTTTTTCCTTAGAAACCAAATATTTCCAAATATACTTAATTACTACTTCATATTCGGAAAAAATTCAATCAAATTTAAAGCTTAAAATATGCTGAATCTTCACCCCTGAAGTGTAGGCTTCACATAGTGACTTCCTTCCGAAACTGCAGTATGAAGTACATTTACAGCAGAGAAAACTGGCACACATTAGCCCAGCCAGGTGATCAGGGATTACATCAACAGTGATGAGTCGTGCTGACAGTTTGTACTGGCGATGTCATGTCATGTCATGTCATGTGATGAAACTGGCTCCCCACCTCTTTCCTTGTCAAACCCATAACCTCTGTTTAATCATGAGACAAACAAGCCCCTCTTGAGGAGCTTTCTCCAAATCACCTAACCAGTGATTTTTAACACTGAGAAGTCATATTATTTTTTTTTATTATTGAAGTATAATTGACATACAATGTTATATTAGTTTCAGGTGTACATCACATTGATTCAACAATTCTACATTACTCAATACTCACCATGAAAGTGTAGTCATCATACAATGTTATTACAATACTATTGGCAATACTCCCTATGCTGTGCTTTTCACCTCTATGACTTACTTATTTTATAATTGCAAGTTTGTATCTCTTAATCTTCTTCATCTATTTCTTCCATCTTGCCACCCACCTGCCCTCTGAAAACCACCAGTTTGTTCTGTTTTTAAGAGTCTGTTTGGTTTTTTGTTTGTTTATTTGTTTGTTTTGTCTTTTAGATTCCACATATAATGAGAAGATTACTTTAAAATACTGATTCTAACTAACTAATTGGTTAAGAACTCAGAATTTTAAACAAAACATAAAAAAGTGTTTTTACAAAAATGTGAGTAATTTTTATTAAATAATCATATTGTTTTTTCTATTTACCAAAGACTATTTTATTTTATATTTTTTAAGTTTATTTATTTATTTTGAGACAGAGAGACGGGGAGGGACAAAAGGAGAGAGAATCCTTATCAGGCTCCTCATTGTCAGCACAGAACTAACTCACAAACCATAAGATCATGACCTGAGCTGAAACCAAGAGTTGGACGCTTAACCAACTGAGCCTCCCAGGCACCCTAAAGACTGTTTTAAGAAACTGTAGCCTAAACACCAATTTATAGGGAAAAGTTGGTGATAACGAAAAGCAGTTGCTTCAGTAATTCACATCTCAAGTTGAAGTATTTTATAACTGCATTGTTATTCTACAGTTCCTTAAACAAAATCTAAGACATTTTCATTTTTACCATTTGTAATTCAAAAGCTCTTAGCTTAGAGTATCCCTTTGTAAGAACGAGACCTTAGATGTACTCATTTATACAGACATTTATGGGCTCTAAGGATAAATCAAAGAAAACAAAAATGCTGGTTTTGGCATTTTAAAGATATTGTTTTGCTATAATAAATTCAAGTCCAAGAGGATACCTCTAATTGCTATCCTACTCTGCCAATGTAGGAAATAAGAATAATTATGAAATGTCATAGTAAGCAGTAGAAACAAACCTATAAATATTTGGTGGGATTTTCCTTCAATAGTCTAGCTAAAATTAAATAATTGTCTATACAAGTGATTTTTAAAATTTTAATGTTTAGTTTTTATACTCAGAGCCCATTCATATTTATAAAACAAAATAATCATAAATTCATGTTCATAAATGGGAAAATATGAAACTTGTGATCATTTCAGAGCTCAGCTGTACCAAGTGAATGGCCACATGCTGTTTTTGTATATTTCCCTCTAGAACAAAGTGGATACCTGATGGATGCTTTCTCATAACTGTCTAGTTGGGAGGCCATATACCAGTGGCTTTAACTATTACAGAAATAGGTGAATGTTCTAGAGTACATTATATCTAAGAATGCAGGCCCTTGTATGTGCACTAATAATATTCTGATTACTGTGATTACCTGTGTTTACCTTCACAGTGAAGTTTCCTGAGGACAAGAATTGTTCTGTTTACACAATAGATTCCTATGAACTGCTCTGATTAGAAAATAAAATTTTAACAAAAAGACTATTTATATTTAGTAATTCTGTAGTAGTTACAATGAAAATAGTAATAACAGTAGAAATAACTATTAGTATATGTAATAATAACTAGTATTAACTATACTGTTACTTAAGTATATTATACTAAATATACTAATTGGTAAATTAATAACTAGTATATGCTTAATATGTGGTCAAATATCCATTCTATTACAAATCAGAAAACAGAAATTTGTTTGAGTCACCATTGTGTCTGCCGCATCTAAAGCAATGGCGGATAATAGGTATTCAGTTAATATTTGTCAGATAAGTGAATGCCAGGCCTTGGGTATAGCAAATCAGTGAGCCAGGAGCTTGGTGTTGGACATGTTAGCAAAAGTGGGATGAGGACTATTAATAAACTCTTTCAGTGAAAGCACATTTTCAAACCTAGAACTTTGCTCCTCCCGTGTTGCTACATCACCATGTCTCATTCATGCCAGGTAAGTTTTACATAGAATTAAAATCAAATCAGTACTTTTGATCTTCCTAGTTACTTTTTTTTAATTTTTTTTAACGTTTATTTATTTTTGAGACAGAGAAAGACAGAGCATAAACGGGGGAGGGTCAGAGAGAGAGGGAGACACAGAATCGGAAGCAGGCTCCAGGCTCTGAGCCATCAGCCCAGAGCCCGACGCGGGGCTCGAACCCACAGACCGCGTGAGCTGAAGTCGGACGCTCAACCGACTGAGCCACCCAGGCGCCCCACTTTTTTTTTTTTTTTAATGAACTGACAACCAAAGAAGAAGAACAAAAATTCTTAAATTACTGGTTAATGATCACTAGGTAGGCAAGGTCTTTCGCCCATATCTGCACCAATAGAGGGCACTCTACACCTGTTTAAACAGGTGAAGTGGATAGGTTGGAGTCAGTCAAGTTTAATTCTTACACCAAGGCTTAGATGACAGAAACGGAATAAACAAGAAATTTTGTTACCTGAAGCTTTACTGTGCCTAAGAACCCTCGAGGTAATACAGTAGTGCTCTTTCAGCCATAAAGTTGATGTTATTTGGGTGAAAGCAAAGGTAGCATAAATAATAGGTAAGTTGGGATTGAAATGTTCCCATCTGTTTTTCCCATCTCTTGTCATATTTATAGAAAATACCCTGTGCAGAACACTTACTCTTGAAAAGAGTGAACAATGAGAAATCTGCCCACAATTATGGCATCTCTGTTCTTGCTCAGTAAATATCAAGATCCCAGTATGGCAGGATGGTATGGTGAGAACAGACTGATTAGAAGAGATGTATAGAACACATGTAGAACAAATGATCATAGCACATTGAAATTTCGCAGCAGACTTCTCCTGAATTACTTGTTTTCTGGATCCATCTAGCAGAAAAGCCAAGTGTTCCAAGTAGAGTGGATGCAGTATACTGCCAACTGCCTTTCTCCTCCTACACTTCCCTCTTTCCCTCCTTGATTGCAGATACTGGATATCTGGTAGTTCGTTTTGATATGAATTTGTAAGTTGTAACTTTTGAAAAGTGGAGAGGTTGCCTTGTATTTTGCGAACAAGATGGTACATATGTTGAGTCAAATACTTCTTTGCTATCTTGTACCTCTTGCCTTCTGTATTTCCTAGGGCTTTGGTAACAAATTCCTGCAAACAACAGGAATTTCTTCTCTCACAGTCCTGGAGGCTCGATGTATGAAATCCGCTTGTCAGCAAGGTTGATTTCCTTCTCAAAGCTTTGTAGGAGAATCTGTTCCATGCCTCTCTCTGCGCTTCTTGTGTTGCTGGCAATTCTTGATGTTCCTTGGCATCACATGGCATTCTCCTTGTGTGTATCTGTGTGCCTTTGTCTTTACATGGCCCTCTTAAAAGGACATATGTCATTAAATCTAAGACACATCCTCAACTCATCTGTGAACTCATCTTAACTTGATTGTATCTGCAGAGATCCCATTTCCAAACAAGTCTCATTCACAGGTACCAGGAGTTAAGACTGCAGCATATCTTTTGGATACAGTTCAACTCACAACACCCTCCTCATGAAGCCTCCCTTTGAGGAAATAGTGAAGGATATTTTTTACATTCTTGCCAATTTAGGGCTCATTTGTAGTGGCTGGCTATTCTCTTGACCTCCAGACACACAGTGAGAATATCAAGTTCAGACAAAACTTCCTCAACATCATTATGCCTGGAAAAGGTGGCAGTAAACTCCAACAAGAACTTTGTTTTGTCAGGCAGCCAACCAGTAAGATGACCAGACTGACAGTGGGAAGAGACCGAACAAGGGCTTGGAGGCCTGGCATATTGACAAAGGAAATACCAAGATAATACTATGGAAAAAGACCCATGGACCTAAATCCATTGAGTTCTGTGAATTTTTCTGAGTTGATTGTCATCACAGTTCACCAAATATGCAGTCAGTTTTCTGAGAAGAATTTTTAAAAACTACACACAATTACTTGAAATTTAATAGAAACATTTTATTTAATGGCACACACATTCAAATCACAAAGGGAGAGAATCTTGCATTTTACCAAAAAGGACTCTCCCACTGCTAGATGAGACAGCAGTTTTGAGCACTACACAGAATATTTTCTAAGTTTTTGGTTTTCATGACGAGTAACGTATGGTTTCTAGAGCTAAACATTAGAAATGTAAAGTTCGGTGATGGGTAGACGTGAGCTGGGTGAATTAATGAAAAGAAAAAAGAAATCTTTCTTAATGAGGGATTGTGTTAATATGTTGGCTCCGTGGGTATAAGCCGCGCAGTCCTCATTTATAGCTCATAAACGCTACAGTGACAGGTGCTCTAGAAGAGAAGATGACAGATGAGCTATTGCACGTGCAGGTAACGGTGCAGCAAGGGAGAGCACGTTAGACCAAATGAGCAGCCAGAAACATCAATGAAGTCATTACTGACGGAGACTATGGTTAACATGGGAATACATCTTTCTGGCACAGCCATTGTATTTACTGACGAACCACACATTTAAATAGGTTGTTCAAAAGGTCCATTCTGGATTTAGATAGGACAAACAATTAGCAGGTCTAGGGCTGTTTCTTGTTTCTCAGTGTTACTGACATAAACTGTATTTTCATTTCCTAGTGCAGTTCAGATATCCTTTCTATCTATAATCCCACCACATAGGTAGAGCCATTGTTTCTTTTCCTTTCATGTCATGCATTTTGCCAGTTAAGTTGTTATTCCATTTTACAAAGCGAGAAAAATGGTGCCCTATGTGTTATTCTACCCTCCACCTCTTGAAAGATAATGCAGCATAGTTATGTAACAGGAATTTGATACTTGGTTTCTTGTTGAGAGAAAAGTGTCTCCTGGCCCTTTCCTTGGTTAAGGTTATATAAGATTTTTCACAGTTCTGAATTATAAAATTTCTCTCCTTGGAAGTGACATGTAAGAATCTATTTTTATGTGTATTAGCTTTGGTGCCAATTTTTTGCAGATGAATTACCTGATTATGGTGAGGAAGAGGAAGTAAATCAGCCCTTCATTATTTTTTCTTGTGTGTATGACGCAATAATTTGATATTTATATGTATATTGCGAATGATCACCACAAAAAATCTAGTTAACATCCAAAAAAAAAAAAAAAGAACCTATATTTAAAGCAAAATAAGCTAGAAAACTCTTTAATAATAGCTTTATGCTTAAGAGTCTGTGTTTACATCACAGTTCCATGAATTAACTCTAGGTGTTTCTTGAGACAAAGCACTCAAGTATCTTAATCTGTAAACTAGGCATAACAGTGTCTATGTCACATCTTGTTGTGGGAATAAATGAGGTCATTGATGTAAACATGTTCCACAGTGTCTGTATATCAAGTGCTTGATAACTGTTAAACCAAAAAGAAAACTAAAGTATTTCCAAAATAAACATTCAAAATAATTTTATGGGATTTTTTAATGCTACCATTTAATTAAAAATAATACTACAAAATTTAAAAATACATTTTTTTCACATGATATGTGGGGAATACAAGAAAGTATAATTTGGAAGCTCAAAATAAGTAAGACTGTTCTAACAATCAAACTGTTAAAACCCGAATGGGCTTCCTTGCAACAACCGTGTGCCTTGTCACCAGAATGTTCAAGCAAAAGTGGAAGGGCTAGTGTGCGCAGAAGGCAGGGCTAACTAGCCATGCTTCCCTTCATGACTGTCCTATTCCAGGGAAACCAGGCCTATCATCTTGTTTCCTATCATCATCTTTGCCTTTGTTTACTGTTTTGTTTTTATTCTTTTTTTTTTATTGTAGTTTAAAAACCCAGAGTGAAGGGCTAAAACACATGATCCTCAATCACCTAAAGATCCTAGACATCTATTTCTGGCAGTTTGGACCATCCCCTTGGTGATACCCCAGCCGCTGAAAGCGCATCAAGTTGGTCACAACCTTGAATGTAGCACTTGAAAATAATAAGACCTGGAGTAGTGCCAGGCCAACTCAGAAGCTTCAGCTCTCTGCTTATCTGGAGAGCAAACCAAAAGCCATTCCAACATTCATCACTCCTGCTCAGTCCCCGCCTCTCTCTGTCTTAGTGCCAATGTAAAACAAAGAGAATAATGAAATCTGCCCACTTGAAATTTTCAGAGAAATTGCCCAATATATATATTTTTCCCCTTGAAGAATTATGTAGAAAGGAGAAACTTCAGAGTCCTCACAGTACAGATGGAAAGTTGAGAATTATAGGGAGTGCACATGAGTTACTCAAGGTCAGATAACTTTACAGCAGTGTCCTTGCAAGAATTGAGTTCTCCTGCTATCTTGCTCTTGCCCAGGCTCCATTGCTGCTGAATATGGAAAGAACATTGCCCATTACCTCCTTCCAAAGGTCCATGGCCAATTTTTCCCCTATAATGATATAGCTAGTGAGTCCATTCCTTCCCATCAGTTATAAGCTCAATTTCACCAGAAACCATATCTACTAACGAGAAGACAAATACAGAATCTCCTTTAGCTCTGTATCATTTTGCTGAAAGCCGGAAATGCCTTTGATGATCTTAACTTTTTCAGCTGTATGTCTGCATTTCATTTTTCTTTAGTTAAGCAGTATGACTGCCTTGGTCTATTCTGTTTCTCTGCCCGCCCCCGCCCCACCCCCAACCCCCAACCCTAGTATCTTTCAGGGTTTCATTGACAGGTTTTCATTACTGTTGCATTAACATGAGCTGTATTCCTGTGGACCGTGAGTCCTGTTACTTGCCATTAAAGCAGCGTTATTCTTCTAACAAGTACTAAGAAGTAAGCCACACTTACGTGAGTATTCGGGGCCTGACAGACACAGAAAGGTGTCCTTTCTCCAAAGAACCCACCATTCAGGCAGTGAACAGCCCTTTCTTCTATCGAGTTGTGGTCTATGAGCCTACCATGACTCACTGGCTTAGGGACAGTTTACACACCATAAAGGAATTATTGGCTAAGCCCACTCTGGAAACTTAGAAGGGAAACTATTGGGACATCGTCCTTCCAGTTTCAGAACACTTTAAGATTATGTGGAAAATTTTAAAGTGTTTCCATTTTCCACTTAAAATGAGAAGCATTTTTTGGCATTTGACTTAATTTATTAATCTTGTGTTGGAAGATCTTGGTGTTATAAGTGTAACTGGAAACATAGACTTGGAAGTCAAACCTTCTTTTTTCCATTTTGTGCACATGAAAACTACCCTTAAGCTTTCCATATAGGCATCAATGTTTGTTTATACTTACCATTTCTTTACTCTCTGGTGTGTGTGCTGGTTACTGGGTTATGTAGTTGACTTACTGAATCTTCACAATAACTCTGCAAGAAAAACACTACCTCCCCATTTTTTATGCATTCTTTAAAATTAAGACTCGGTTTGCTACATAGTTTCCTAAAATAGATTAATAGAGTGAGTTAAATAGCTGGGATTTAAAAGCAACTCTGAATTTAAAAAATTAAAAAATTAAAAAATAAATAAAAACGAGCCTGAGATGAAAACACATACCCTTTTTCCTAAGTGATGTTAAAAACACTCACTGTCTTTTCCTTTTTGCTTTGCAGACTGCCCCAATGCTTTTTTTGCTTAAAATATTTCTTGATGTTTCTGATAGTTATATGCCAGCGTGGCCCATCTGGTGCTATTTTCCCAGAATTTTACAGGACTGCCTTTCTGCTCAAAGATATACTTTAAAATTTCCTTAAACCATTGCTTATGCTCACCTTGCAATGGTCACCCTAGCATGGTCACCTTGCTGCAAACTGAATCTTGATGACCTAAGCATGTGGGCCTGAGGATGTCAGCAGGATCCCAAGCAATTGTGTAGATAATGGATACTGACACCCATCCTCTACACATGCTCAGCTCGGCAGAGTTCTGATGCAGCAAGAGCAGTTTGCCGCTGGCACAATGGCTGCATTCCAGAACTCTAGTGGTAAACTGAATGGTGGTGCAGGTATTTTGAGAAACTCTTACACCTCAACTAGCTAAGAATGTATGTGATCAAGAGTCTTTGAGAGGGCTGTGTGACGTGTTGATAATTTCACTGTGAGGTACAAAAACTTCACGGATCATCTTATAAAATCATCATTCTCCTATGGTCTCATGATCGGGCACAGAAAGTTGAAGGCACAAATTTACAACAGAGAAACCTATGTCCAGCCAGAGACGTGTACTTTCAATACTAAAAGCTATTATTATTTTACTTCCTTAGAGAATAAATTTCTTATGTTTTGATTTTTTTTTTATTTTTTTAAGTTGATTTATTTATTTTGAGACAGAGTCAGAGAGAGCGAGTGAGGGAGGGGTAGAAAGGGAAAGAGAGAATCACTAGCAGGCTCCAACCTATCAGCGCAGAGCCTGAAAAGGGGCTCGAACTCAGGAACCATGAGATCATGACCTGAGCCGAAACCAAGAGTCAGACACTTAACCAACTGAGCCACCCAGGTGCCCCTGATGTTTTAATTTTTTTAAAACACGGTGTTATATTAGTTTAAGGTGTACAATGTAGTGATTCAACAATTCTATACATCACCCAGTGCTCATCACGACAAATGCACTCCTTAATCCCCATAACTTATTTCACCCATCTCCCCCCTCCACCAACCCTCCCCTCTGGTAACCATCAGTTTGTTCTCTATAGTTAAGAGTCTGTTTCTTGGTTTGTCTCTATCTCCTTTTTCTACCTTTGCTCATCTGTTTTGTTTCCTAAATTCCACAAAATAGTGAAATCACATAGGTATTTGCCTTTCTATGGCTGATTTATTTCACTTATCATTATGTGTCTAGCTCCATCCATGGCCTTGCAAATGGTAAGATTTCATTCTATTTTATGGCTGAATAATATTCCATTATATATGGAATATATATATATACATATATATATATATATATATATATATATACACACACACACGTGTGTGTGTGTGTGTGTGTTGATGTTCTAATTTATACAGACAAGGAAATTTGAGACAAGACATCTTTTTTGGAATTTGAAAAATCAACGATAACATGAAAATGCCCACCATGTCAATGTAAGAATAAAAGTATAAGACTAATAGCATTATCTATGAAAACAGCAAAACAGTATCACAAGGGGTTTCTCCAATATATTCACCCATGTTATCTGCAAGCACCTTCACCATTAACAGGAAAGGCAGTCTTGTTGGCTAGTTAATGAAATGTGTTCAGTCTACTGGAATGGAAGTGATGCTTGTTTCCACACAGCTTCTTTGATCAAGCATACAGGAGCAGAAATCCATCCATCATGAGCTAGGTTGACAAAAAAAAAAAGTTATATGACTAAATGCCGCACACTTTTAAAAAAGCAACACATAAATGATGGTGTAAGTAGTCAGAGATTTTTAAAATTCAGTATCCTCCCTCCCTTAGTAGCACACAGTGTCATTTTTAGAAAATGTGGTCATTACCTTCCCTGATGTCATCATCAAGAGTCAGGATCCTGACACTGACTTGTTATATGTTAGAAGAGGAAAGGACATCAGAAATGGGTTGCATTCCCACACTTTATAAATGAAAAGCATGGAGTCCAGATGAATGATTATGGGCATATCAAGCATTAAAACCTCTAATTCTCATTCATTGTTTCTTTTATAAGGGAAAGTAGGAGGGCATTTTTACTGGAAATCACCGAATCATCATAGTCTAAAAGTGCCAGTGGAACTTATTAAGGGGCTTCTGAGTCCCTTAACACATACTGCACTGTGCTGTCTTGTAAGAGAAATGGATGAAAGAAAGTTGGGTCGTCACGGTCCTTCTTGAAGATCTTATTTTCTACTCAAGAACACATGTAGGTAATTATACACAAGCAAGTGTAAATCCATATGGTGGGATTGACAGCCAAAAACAATAAGAAGCTTTGGTCATTGAGAACGTTGTGTCCTTTAGTTAAGAATGCTGGCAGTCGCATTGAATTCCATGTCTATGCAGGTTTACAAGTCACCAGTGTGGTATGACTATGCAGACGATTATTTAGTGGGCAGTGGAGAACTGGAAGAGGTCTGAGGAGGCCACAGACTGAGACAGCATGCAGTGAAGAAAGAAATTGATAGGGCCAAGCAGGGGAAGAGAGAGACGATTTCCACCTGTGGTGCAAGAAAACAGAGGTGACCAGGAGAGTCTGTCTTCACACTCTAAGTTTTCCTTTTATTGCTCTAGCCAGCTTTGCTCAAACGTACCAAACCTTCATGAATAAATAATCAATGAGCAACTCTAAAGCAAAGCTATGTGCCATTAACCACCAACAAGCTAAGTGATGTATGTGTAGGGAGCAAGGACTGAGCGCAAAGTGACAGGAGGTTTAGCTCTGCCGCCTCTGCTAACAAGCTCTTAGACCCCAGACAAGGCGCCTCTCAGAGATTCAGTTTCTTTATCTGTAAGATGGACAGATTTAACTGGATGATTAGTGAAGAGATTTTACTGTTTTATCACTATCTTTCTGACTTTAAAATGAAGAAAAGATGGGGCACCGGGGTGGCTCAGTGGGTTAAGCATCCGTCTTTGGCTCAGGTCATGATCTCACGGGTCGTGAGTTTGAGCCCCGCGTCGGGCTCTGTGCTGACAGCTCGGAGCCTGGAACCTGCTTCAGATTCTGTGTCTCCCTCTCTCTCTGCCCCTCCCTGCTTGCACTCTGTCTCTCTCTCTCTCTCTCTCTTTCTCTCTCTCTCTCTCTCTCAAAACTAAATATTTTTTTTTTAAAAAGGAGATAATATTGGTCAAATGCTGAAAATATGTGGAGGGGAAATAGTGATACTCTTTAAATCTCTTTCCCCAGTTTTTCATCACTTTCTTGGATTACATGGGAGAAAATTATTTGCCAGTTAATGTAAAAATGTCAATAAAAGTATTGAGTGAGAGATAATCCAGAGATGATGTTGTAGTCTTTTATTACTGACATTAGCACATTATGCATTCTGTAGTCAGTATACAATATTTTACTAATGAAGTTTGGGTGGATACACGTGTTTAATAAAATGGTGACAGTGCCATTCCTATTGTCACACCACAAAGTTAGCATTGCCATGTCTGGACTTTCATGTTGCCAGATCATTCTGTAATGATGAGGGCCTTCTCATTAGCTTGTTTACCAATCGGGGGAATCACTCCCCCTCCGCCAACACACACACATTAAAGCATTAAGCTACCAGCTCCGGGAGGACTGGAAGATTCATTTCCCTGGTGGGTTAAATCATATTTTTTTTAGTCACTCTTCTTTTATTCAACTAAAAAAATTTCTCCTCTGCTTAGAATCTCCTTCATCTTCTTTCTGGTCACAGTCTCCCTGCCTTTTTGTGATCACACTGATTTCACTGTCAAACTATTCTTTTGAAATAGATGATTTTCAGGAAAATCTACAGCAAATAAATGGTTCTTTAAAAAGTCAGTTTGCTCTAGGCGAAAAGGGAAACCAAAGGTTTCAGATAGATTAGAGAAATGTGTCTCATTTCATTGATATTCTTTACCACAGAGAGAAAGTAAATATAGGCCCTGCAGTGCAATTTCAAATATTGTCATCCCCGGCCTTCCCCTCCACCTCTTGGCTCCGTCCATCTGGGTCCCTTAAGAATGGGAAGCAGTTTACCCTGCTAAGTGGAATATTGAAGTGTCGAGTGAGAAAACTGGAAAATTTTATCGGAAGGCCTACAGGTACCTCTTTATGTAAGTTCAGTCACCAGGAATAATTTTACTGTCATTGATGTTTCATTCTTTTAGCTCTTACTCATTTCTGATGCCTCACTGATGAAACAATTAGAAAAATTACAAAGCAAGTGGAGATATAAATCAAATATATAATTGAGGTGCTATCACCCACTCCCTTACAATCTGTCTTCTGTCATCATTCATTCCCCTGGATTGTTCTCTCAAAGGTTACCAGTAACTCAGTGCCCAATCACGTTTGCTCAGGTTTGCCGCTGGTGGACTTCCCTCTGTAGCACGTGACATGGTTCACGCTCCTTAGACTCTCTTCTGTCAATGGCATCATGCAAACCAAATTTTCCTCCGTGGTCTCTGGTTCTCTTACTCTGTGCTCTTTCCCGCTCCTTTTTTTTTTTTTTTTTAATTGCTTAAACACAGGTGTTGCCAATATTTTGTATTTGATGATATTTTTTTCACTTTCTCTGTTACCACAGGAAGCCCGTCCACCATGATGTAATTCTCATCTTTATGTAGATGACCCCAAATATTTGTCTCTCTCAAACTCTCTACTCAACTTCTTTTCCAGTCTCCTGCTTAATGAATTCATCAGTCAGAGCTATTGACATTTTAAACACTAGTTCACCAGGGTGCCTATGTGGTTCAATGGGCTGTGTCCAACTTGGTTTTGACTCAGGTCATGATCTCATGTGAGTTCGAGCCCCACATGAAACTCCCTGCTGGCAGTGCAGAGACTGCTTAGGATTCTCTCTCTTTCCCTGTCTGTCTGCCCCTCCTTCACTAGTGCACTCTCTGTCTCTCAGAAAATCACTTAAAAAATTTTAAAAATAAGGGCACCTGGGTGGCTCTGTTGGTTGAGCGTCTGACTTCAACTCAGGTCATGATCTCATGGTTTGTGGGTTCGAACCCTGTGTTGGGCTCTGTGCTGACAGCTCAGAGCCTGGAGCCTGCTTCAGATGTCTCTCTCTGCCCCTACCCCGGCTTCTGCTCTGTCTCTGTCTCTCTCTTTCTCAAAAATAAATAAACATTAAGATTTTTTTAAAATAAAAGCAAGCTCACCATCACCACCAAACCAACTCCTTGCTCCTATTGCCCTCTTTCTTTTTTTAATTTTATTTTTTTTAATTCACATCCAAATTAGCATATAGTGCAACAGTGATTTCAGTAGATTCCTTAGTGCCCCTTACCCATTTAGCCCGTCCCCCCTCCCACAACCCCTCCAGTAACCCTCAGTTTGTTCTCCGTATTTAAGAGTCTCTTCTCTTTTGTTCCCCTCCCTGTTTTTATATTATTTTTGTTTCCCTTCCCTTATGTTCATCTGTTTTGTCTCTTAAAGTCCTCATATGAGTGAAGTCATATGATTTTTGTCTTTCTCTGACTTACTAATTTCACTTAGCATATTACCCTCCAGTTCCATCCATGTAGTTGCAAATGGCAAGATTTCATTCTTTTTGATTGCTGAGTAATACTCCATTGTATATATATATACATTTTCTTTATCCATTCATCCATCGATGGACATTTGGGATCTTTCCATACTTTGGCTATTGTGGACAGTGCTGCTATAAACATGGGGGTGCATTTGTTCTTTCAAAACAGCACACGTGTATCCCATGTGCCATTGCTAGGTCATAGGTAGTTCTATTTTTAGTTTTTTGAGAAACCTCCATACTGTTTTCCAGAGTGGTTACACCAGCTTGCATTCCCACCAGCAATGCAAAAGAGATCCTCTTTCTCCACATCCTCACCAACATCTATTATTGCCTGAGATGTTAATGTTAGCCATTCTGACAGGTGTAAGGTGGTATCTCATTGTGGTTTTGATTTGTATTTCCCTGATGATGAGTGATTTTGAGCATTTTTTCATGTGTCAGTTGGCCATCGGATGTCTTCTTTGGAGAAGTGTCTATTCATGTCTTTTGCCCATTTCTTCACTGGATCATTTGTTTTTTGGGTGTGGAGTTTGATGAGTTCTTTATAGATTTTGGATACTAACCCTTTATCTGATATGTCATTTGCAAATATCTTCTCCCATTCTGTCGGTTGCCTTTTCGTTTTGCTGATTGTTTCCTTCACTGTACAGAAGCTTTTTATTTTGATGAAGTCCCAGGAGTTCATTCTTGCTTTTGTTTCCCTTGCCTCTGGAGACGTATTGAGTAAGAAGTTGCTGTGGCCAAGATCAAAGAGGTTTTTGCCTGCTTTCTCCTTGAGGATTTTGATGGCTTCCTGTCTTACATTGAGGTCTTTCATCCATTTTGAGTTTATTTTTGTGTATGGTGTAAGAAAGTGGTCCAGGTTCATTCTTCTGCATGTCGCTGTCCAGTTTTCCCAGCGCCACTTGAAGAGATTGTCTTTATTCCATTGGATATTCTTTCCTGCTTTGTCAAAGATTAGTAGGCCATACATTTGTGGGTCCATTTCTGGGTTCTCTATTCTGTTCCATTGATCTGAGTGTCTGTTCTTGTGCTAGTACCAAACTCCTTTAATTTTTGTTTGGGAAACTTTTTATCTCTCCTATTTTGAATGACAGCCTTGCTGGATAAAGAATTCTTGGCTGCATATTTTTCTGATTCAGCACGCTGAATATATCCTGCCACTCCTTTCTGGCCTGCCAAGTTTCTGTGGATAGGTCTGCTGCAAACCTGATCTGTCTTCCCTTGTGCGTATGCGCGGGAGCGGTGAAAATGGCGCCACCCAGCTACCCAGTCTGTTCTCCTGGATCAGCAATCACTTACCCATCCACTGTCTTCAGCTTTCTTCCGCTCCCTGCTTTTTCACTCTCCATGACCAGGCCCCAGGTGGTACCTCTCTCCCGAGTTTTGTCTCAGATGTGGCTGTTTTCCCTGTCCCCTTACTTCTGAAGGACTGCAGCTTTGACCCGTTTTGCCCCTCTGCAGGAGGGTCTCACTGAGCAATGGCCTAATGATCAGTGGCCAAATGTCAGCTGCACCCAGAAACACTTGCTGGATGCTGCTGCTGCCGGTGCCCTGAGACCGCAACCAGGTGCCAGGCCACCTCAGGAAAAGTTCGCGAGATAGTGTATCAGCAACATTTCAGAGATTATGGAAAATCACAACACACATCTGGCACCAGGCTTCACCCTTAAGGACCTTGTTCCAGCACCAGCGAATGTGGCCGTTTCCTGGGGTCTGCTGGGACCAGGTGGCTTTAACAGCCTCTACCAAATGTCCTTCCAGCAGTGGAACTGCTTTTCCCGGTGTGGCTCGAGAACCTCCCAGACCCCACTCTGTTCCTGGGGATTCGCTCCTCCCACCAGACCACCGCCAGGTATCCAGCTGAGGAGTTGCAGCCTTTGCGCTCCCATTGTTTACAGTCTTAATGGAATGTAAACCCTCTCCTTTCTCCTTTCTCTTTTTTTAGTTTAGTCCCTGTGGCTGTTTCCAATTTTCCACTTTCTCTCCAGCTGCTTTTGGGGAGGGGTGCTTTTCCCGTATTCCCACCTGCTCCCCAGTTTCCGTCCTCTCTCTGCCCACAAAAGTGGTTCCCTACCCTCCGGGGCTTCTCACTCCCCACATTCACCCCTCCACGCCAAGTACCTGCTGAATTCTGTGGTTCAGGTTGTGCAGATTGTTGTGTTAATCCTCCAATCAGTTTTCTAGGTGTGTAGGATGGTTTAGTGTTGGTCTGGCTGTATTTTGTAGTTGGGAGACACACAAAAACTTCCATGCTGTTCTGCCGTCTTGGCTCCTCCTGCCCTCTTTCTTTTAATGACACCATCATTTTCCCAGTCATCTGAAGTAGAATGGATACTGTTGAACTGTCTTTGATTCTTTTTTTTTTAATGTTTATTTTTATTTTTGAAAGAGAGAGACAGAGATCAAGTGGAGCAGGGGCAGAGAGAGAGGGAGACATAGAATCCAAAGCAGGCTCCAGGCTCCAAGCTGTCAGCACAGAGCCTGAAATGGAGCTCAAACTCATGAACTGTGAGAATCATGACCTGGGCCAAAGTTGGACACTTAACCGACTGAGCCACCCCGGTGCCCCGAACTGTTTTTGATTCTTGCTTTTCTTACCACCAATCTCAACCAATTAAAACCATACTATAAAGAGTATTCTATAACTTGCCTTTTTCAATTTGAATATAATGTCAACATTTTCCTTGCCAATATTTTCTTTCTAGTGGATATATAGTATTCCAAAGTATTGGTATATGGTAATTTCCTTAATCGCTTGTTGGTATTTGTTTATATTGTTCCCAATTCTTTTTTTGTATTATAAGTAATACTATAATGAAATCAATACTGATATATATGTGGAATTGCTGCATTTAAATGTATGGACAGTTAAATTATGCGAATGCTGTCAAATTTCTCCTCAAAATATACAAATTTACCCTGTTGCAACAGTGGACTTGTACTTTCTCTAGTGATCTGAAATGCCATTTTGTATTCCTATGATTGTGTGTGTGTATGGGTGTGTATATGTTAGTTTTTAAATGTTTATATATATGTATATATATATGTATATATATTGAGTTTAATATATATGTATATATATTTTGTTTGTTTGTTTGCTTGCTTTTGTTTTGGGGCTTAGACTGTATTTCCATTGATCTTCACTGAGACTTTTGCCAGTACTATAAAATTTTATTTACTTTAATTTTATAGTATTTTCATATCTACTTAGGCAAGTCTTCACATATTAGTTTTTCTTTTCAAAATCTTCATGGCTGTTCTCCCAGTAAAAGCTCAGCATTTGTAAGAATTTATAAGGCATCCTGCACTTACAACTATTAATTGATAGTTTGACTTACCTGTATTAAATTCACACATTTGAGGATCTTTATAATAGTGAATCTTTTAATTCACTAGATATAGATATAGAAATTTCAATTATTTGATTTTTCTTAACATCCTTTATTAATGTTTTATAATTTTCTCCACTTAGGCCTTGGACACTTATTATTAGTCATTATTATTGCTGTAATTAGTTTAATTTGGGTTTTTCCACTCAGCCTATTTTGTTTATTTACTAATTTCCTGAGGCTTCCATACTTGTCATCAAAAAGTTCTGTGTTATTTTAATTTATCTTAGTATGAGACATAGTAGTTCTCAAACCATAAACATACCACCACGTATGATTTTTCTTTTGGAAAAAATAAATCCTCAACCAAAGCATCTATCCGAGGTCTGTTCTCACACTCTGTACAGAATTAACTGTCCCACATTCAAGCCTTCCATCCACCTGTAATGCTCTTGCCCTCGTGTCTCCATTTCAGTCCGCCAAAAATCTATCCAGGCCTCAGGTTCCTTTGCTTCCATTAATCCTTGCCTGATATTTTTAACATCACTTCAGGCTTTCTCTGATTGATAGCTCCCATCGCACTTCTTTTTGTGCAAGTCATTTGACATCAACTGTAAGTCTGTGTACGAGTTGGAGGCAGGGGCTATCTTTTGTCATCTTCACTTCATCTACAGCATCCACCGGTACTTTGTTCTATGTTGTTAGAGAGCTCGATATACATGTTTGTATTCACTCTAATACATCAAGTATCTGGAATCTAGAATCGGAGCCCCGGGGCGGGGGGGAGGGGGGGGTGGTCCATTTTCTATTCAGCCCATTGATGCACCATTAATCATGGGTGGACAAAAGTTTGGTTGGCCATCCATCACCAATAGGGTAATTAGATGATGAGGTCAACAGAACACAGGCTTCTTATATACTCATAAAAAATGCTATTTGATTTCTTCCTGATGAATAGTCCTTCCACTTTACCTTTAAAAAATGCACCATCACACAGCCCCATAGAAACAAAAGAGTCTGAAAAATCTTAACCTATCTATAGCACTGGAGTTGTAATTGCTTTCTCTTCTGGCTGTTAAAATGTTTTACTTCAGAAAAAAAAAATGTCCATTTTATTTTTATAATTTAATTTTATATCCTATAGGTACATAATGTTATTTTATATTGCAGTCTTAACTAGCATGTACCTTGGAGTTCAATTATGAAACTTACAAAATCCATTTATATTAAAAGCTATAACAGGTTATCATTTGTCACAAAGGCTCTGAATTTAATGACTTCTTTATTGACACAATTTTTTCCTCTTCCTTAGGGGTGGAGAAGCTCAGCTATTTTTTTCATTAGAGATGAGATTAAGTTAAAATAAATACAAGAGAAGTATTCTAAAGAAGGATATAAATAGGCAAAATACTGACCTATTTTTATTTATAATATGTGAGAGCCATCTGCCTTTTAATCTGTTCTTTTTACTCAAAAACATTTTCAGTCTAAAACAACAGGCTCTTGGGGCGCCTGGGTGGCGCAGTCAGTTAAGCGTCCGACTTCAGCCAGGTCACGATCTTGCGGTCAGTGAGTTCGAGCCCCGCGTCGGGCTCTGGGCTGATGGCTCAGAGCCTGGAGCCTGTTTCCGATTCTCTGTCTCCCTCTCTCTCTGACCCTCCCCCGTTCATGCTCTGTCTCTCCCTGTCCCAAAAATAAATAAACGTTGAAAAAAAAAAAAAATAAAACAACAGGCTCTTTGAAATCCAGAAGAAACTAAACAGCTTTTGCCACTCTCCACTGCAATGTTTCTACATTGCATAACCACCTAAATAAAAAGCAGTGCCACAAAGTATACAAACAACTAGGTCTGGATTCAAGCAAATGTGACAAGTAGTGTTATAAGCCTGGTAATGGTAAAGCCTGTTTCTTCTTAATTAAATTGCACGGTTTCTTTGAGCTGTAAGGAGAATTTCAGATTGGTTTTATATGCCAAGCTATTCTTCATTTAAAACAGTCTCCTAGGGTTGCTGGTGGGATGTTGGGTGGGGGGATGGGTGTTAAGGAGGGCACTTGTTGGCATGAGCCCTGGGTGTTATATGTAAGTGATGGATCCCTAAATTCTAGTCCTGAAATCGTTATTACACTATGTTAACTAACTTGGATTTAAATTTTTAAAAATAATAAAAAAAATAAAACAGTCTCATAGCTAAGGTACTGAAAAATCCAGGCGTATTTCTCTATGAAGCCATACAGAGTGCCTGTGGAGCGATATAGCCCTTATGGTCCATGAACCCTAGGTATCAGCAAGTGGTTCCTATAATATAATATAGGAAATATATGTAAAAAAATATTGTTAAATATATTAAAATATAATAAAATATATTTAATTATATATTAATTATAATATATTATATATTATATAATTATTATATTATATAATATATTATATAGTATGTTATATTATATATTATATTATATATTAATAATATATAATATAAATTATATATTACATAATTATATAATAATTATATAATATAATTAAATATATTAAAATATAATAGCTTTGTGGAACTTCTCTGCAAAAACTGCACTCCTCAGAGTGTTTGGAGACTCACTGAGACAGATACAAACAGTTGAGTACCCACTGAGCTTTCTGATTCTCTGCCATATAAGTTCCAGTGATTTCTAATTGCTACACTGACATAACCTTTCTTCAGATTTTTTTTTATTTTATAATAATATAAGACATGCTGGAATAACGCACTAATTTGCAATATTATTCAATATTGCAATATCAAATTATTGCAATAATTTTGAACTAATTTATAGGCTGGTGATCTTTGGGAAGGTTTGGCAGCCCTCTTAGCCCAAAGGTCAGCATCCATCTGTTTGGTGGTTTGCTGCTGAAACCCAAGTGAAGTCGTAAGTAAAACATACCAAGAGATGATTCATTTTCCAAGGTTTTTTCTAACAGAAGTTTATTTTTCTTACCATTTGTTCTTCTAGTAGAATATCAATAAGATTAAAATTCACATATCCTGAAAATTATGATACCAGTCAAGAAGCAATTTTATTTTTAGTCAACCTCTTCAAGGGGGCTGTTCAAACTTAGCACCTTTAACCATTCACTGAATGGTTTATTCTACTTTTCCTTCCTCTAAGAATCTTTTTCTCTTCCTTCTTCTCCTTTTTTTTTTTTTTTTTATAAAACAGATGTCAAGAGGTCATGAAATAAGGAAGAATTTGAAATGAGTACTTGGTTTTGATTTTAGGAAACGTTTATTAAATTTCCTTTTAGTGCAAAGAAGCGAGACAAGAGTTTGGTATCTAGTAAAGTAATAGTTGGGCCAGGAGTGCGTAATTTAACTACTACTAATAATAAACTATTTAAGCTGGCTTTAACAGACATCGTGGAAAGCAGTTAATATGGAATTTGATAAAAGGAATTCCTTGAGTTTTCCCAAGCTTCTAAAAGGGTGCATGAAGGAAAAGCAAGCAGCTTGCCCTTTGTATATCAAGGAGATATATATGTATACATATATATGTGTATATATATATAATTAATATTATAATTAATATAACATTAATTATATACAATATACTTATCATAATATATTAATATTATAATCAATATAATATTAATATATTATATATTACATAATATATTACATAATATATTATATGTTATATATTACATATTATATATTGTTATATATATTATATAATACATATTATATATATAATTCAATGATATTTCATTAGTCTTTAATTTAGAAATAGGTGAGAACTTCAAGTGACAGACACGTACACACCCCTTGAGCCTTGGCTAACAAAGCCAGAATAAATCATAGGAAAACATCTTCGAAGATAAGAAGTGTTCATCGTTAGCCAGGATTTGAGACTTGGAAGGTGTGGACACAAGACCCATAGTCAGCTCCTGAAACAGCATATCTTAGCCTGACATTGAGAACACCTGGGCTTCAGCACACCAGACTTCCAATTATTAGGCTATTGAAAACACACAGCTTTTCTGTGACAAACTTTCTTCTGATCAGCGTAACAATGTTCTGTTTTCCTACAGGGAAGTTAATAAAACTTGTCACAAGAAAAACATGTGTCAAGTACCTTACCTGAACTACAAAGCATTCTAGGTGCTTTCCCTCAATTTATTCAAATTCATTAAGCATTCATTAAGCATTTACTGTATTCTAGGTAATGTGCTTGCTGCTAAGGAGAAATAAATGAGTGGGGCCCAAACGTTGCCATCGGAGAGGTTACAGTTGAATGAGAGTCATAATGTTTACTAAGCAGTGACTGTGTTCCAGACACCATGTTAAGTCCTTTACATGCATTAAATTATTTATTCTTACCACAGTTGTGTGATGCAGATGCTATTATATTCCTCATTTTATAGATAAGAAAACCGAGAGACAGAGCCCAAGGAAATGACACAGGGTATTCAGCAATTTAGAACCAGGATTTATGCCCACTCTTAGGGCTCCAGAATTCCCAGTCACAATCACTCCACTGTCTCTAGAGAAATAGTTACAATGAGATGGTGTCAGTGTGGTTTTAGAAACCTTAAGAGTCACAGAGCAGCACCAAGGAGAGAGTGGCAGATTCAATCAAACAAGCGGGGGAGTGAGTATTCAGAGAAAATAACATTAAATTCAGTAAACCCACAAGATCTTTATAATTATCCTAATTTTGTTGTCTTACTGAAATGAAAAAGGTGTCGTTGCTCTGAAAGTTTTAAGGTCACGCAGCTTACATATAATAGGATCAAGCTTCATATCCCAAACTATCTAATTTCCACTCATATGTGCTACTTCTTAACTCAATTGTTGTTCATGAGGGACAGGCCCAAGTATGAAGCTTGAAAGTAGTGGGCATAGGAAACACAAAAAGTAACCGGGGGAATAAGAAGAGGATTTGGGGAAGAGGTGAAGTTAAAATGAAGCAGCCGTGTAGAAACAAGGGATTTGTAGGGTGATTGGGAATAAGATACAGAAGCATAGAATTTAGCTGTTTGCAAGCAACCAACTGCAGAGATGTAGCATTAGAGAAAGCAAGAGCTGGAATAAAGCTGGAGGTGGCCTGGCATAGAAGGCAGGGGAGGGGCACCTGGGTGACTCAGTGGGTTGAACATCTGACTCTTGATTTCGACTCAGGTCAAGATCTCATGGTTGGTGAGTTGGAGCCCCACATTGGGCTCTGCACTGACAGCATGGAGCCTGATCGGAATTCTCTGTCTCCCTCTCTCTCTGCTCTGCCCTTGCCCGTGCTCTCTCTCTCTCCCTCTCCCTCTCTCTCTGTCTCCCTCTCCCCCACCCTCACATAAATAGACATTAAAAAAGGGAGAAGGCAGGGGAATGCTGGAGAGCAAGGCAACCATGTGAACCTCTGAGAGAGAAAAAACAAATCGACACAACCTTTGAAACAACAATTCCATGTCAGTGTAAGGTGCAGCAGAGGATAAGGAGAAATGCCCACATAGCAGGCTATGTGGGGGAGGGGTGGGAACATCAATAATTCATTGAAAATTTCATCAAAAGGTATATTTACTGCAACTCAGACTACCTGCAAGGAATAATTTGATTTAAGCTTTTGGGGTGGAATGATACATGACACATGTTAAAATCCATATACAGAGAAGCCACAAAATTGCTGGGAGGCATTTACAGAGAAACTATTCAACACCACAGGATGAAAACAGTGTATTCCATTTAGGCACAAAATGTAAAGAACACCGCAGTGTGACTGCACAAATAGCACTCTCATGTTGTGGACTCTCCCAGCGAGGTTTCAGATAGACTGGGCTTTACGTGGAAAAGTCAGGTGTGCAGGAGAGTTGTGCAGAAAAGTCGCTTTTTTTTTTAAGACCAAAATATAGTTTCAAAAGCAGACTGCAGTCTGTACCAATAGACAGAAATGAGCTTTCAGGCTCACTGCTGGGGGCTCTATGCCAGTTGCATTTAGCGGTTGTCACCGGTAAGTGACAAGATGTTCCGTTGACTGCAGCAAGAGAACCAGTAGAAGTAACAAGGAGATGGGTGGGGTCTGTGCTTCTAGAGACAGAAGTGCAGGGCACTGACGAAGACGAAAATGAGACCAATTTGAATGCGAAATGGAAAGTTTTAAAATCGCAGGGGATAACAGAGAAAAGAACTAAAAATCAGGAAGGATTCTTCCCTCACATAGCATGCAAATGCCAGAAAATTTCTTATGTAGGAAGCAGAGAGAGGAAAATCCAAATAGATAAAACTCTTACTCATGACAAAGCAAGAGAAAAATGGACTGTAAAATAATGAAGGAATATTTTGCAAATGATGGGATGCTAAAATTTCAAGAGTGGGAACACCCAAAAATGAGGGTGGCAATACAGAACAGATGAGAAACCGTGCCCCTTTCCCAGACGTTTGTGAATATTGAAGGTTTCTGAAAACAAAGAAAGATGTTGTGAGATAATGTCTGAGATTTGAGCTCATCAGAAGGAGAGCCACCTTTACCAGACTGTTCTCAGCAAACTTAGGTATGACTTAAAGCTTCTTGTATTTGATGAAGATTGGATGTTCTGTCTCCTTGGGAATTGGATCAAAATACAGAGAATAGGGTCAGCCCAGGGTCCTAAACTATAACCTTCTCTACACTTAACCTTGAAGAAATGGAAATGCAAAAATCTGAAAAAGTCAAACTAGACAGTTAAGCCATCGAAATATATGGAGTTTATATGTTATCGTTTGCTAATATAAGTGAAATTGGAATTAAATAGTTTCTTTGGCTATTGATAATGCCTAGATGACTAATTATAAATTAACTTAAAAGCTGGCATCATGAGAAGCATATTGATAAAAGTGAAGTTTCAGATATTATTTGGCTAATGTACATATCTAAAAATATCTTAACAAATGTTACACAAACTAAGAAAATTCCAGTAGGTTATTAAAAGTTAGCAGTTTTATCACAATACACTACCTTCAATTCCAGATACTGTAATATATTTCCAAATTCCAAAATGTTTTCTTCTTAATAACATTTTACTAAGGCAAATAGCCACTCGAATAGAAAATAAACTCTATTGGAGCGCCTGGGTGGCTTAGCCAGTTGAGCGTCCAACTTCGGCTCAGGTCATGATCTCGCAGTCCGTGAGTTCGAGCCCCACGTCAGGCTCTGTGCTGACAGCTCAGAGCCTGGAGCCTGCTTCGGATTCTGTGTCTCCCTCCCTCTCTGCCCCTCCCCCGTTCATGCTCTGTCTCTCTCTGTCTCAAAAATAAATAAAACATTAAAAAAAAAAAAGAAAAGAAAAGAAACCCTATCATTAAATTTGGTGTCCAAATTTATCTGGGCTAAGCATACAAGTGTAGGTAAATTCTGGGGAATTATGATAGTCAATGAAATAAACACCCTATTGTTTCTATGGATGGACTGAAAACAATCTTCCTTGGCAGCTAGAGTAAAGAGAAAGAGAGAGGTGGTGTTTGCCCCCTGCACATCAGGAAAATGTAGGTAGGGACCATTTTGGACTTCCTCCTATCATGATGATTTTCAGATAAAATAATATATGATCATAAGTCAGCAAAATTCATCATTTCTCCATGTAAGGCATTGTGTAAGGAGTGTATTTAGGGACAGTTATTTGTATAGAATGGGTCCAGATACCAAAATAACTTCAGTAAGGTGCCTCTTCCTCTTGTATTAACTGTAGGTGTGGAAAGAGGAACAAATAAGGGTGATTTTAAGTAATATTGTATAAGAATCTATTGTCACATTAGTGAGGAAGAGTAGTGAGCCCAGTCTTTTAAGTCGGAGAATGTCCGGTTTTAATGGATTTTACTAGCTGTGTGACCTTGGGGAAAATATTTCATATCTCTAAGCCTCCGTTTCCTCCTCTTAGTCCCTTCTTTTCCACCTGACTGCACTTTGTATTGAATCCCTGCTGTGGTTGGGCACAGCTATCCCACAGGACCGTTGTGAGGATTAGAGGAGCTGGCACACATTAGGAATTCAATAAGTAGCTACAGCCACCTTGTACCTGGTGTTGATATTGTTATAGTGAAGTTAGAGAAACTGGAGTTTCAGGGTAATGGAGACAGTTCTAGAATAGCTGAGGAAAGGAATGTTGGCAGCTGTGTATTGAAATATGTTTAGAAAATTCAGAAATTACCTATAACAGTCAGGAGTGGGAAAATTAAAATGAGCTAGCTGTGGGAAAGCTTCAGAAGTAACAGTCCCCACTATTATCATTTTATTTTATCATTGTCCTGTGGCCACCACAGTCTCGGAAGTGTGGGAAAACCATAACAAATAAACAAATCAGCCTAGACATAAAACCCCATTTGCCTCACTTTGGATGAATATTCACTTTGATAAAGTCACCTTGGCCTGTGCAGCTTGGCATTTTTAATTAATTAGAAAATGGGAAAGGCAGAGGTGGATATCAGCTCATTCATTGTATTTAATTTCCACCGAATATGTTCACTTAGCCTTCCAGCCGATCTCCACGGTCCTTACTTGGGAAATCCCTCATGACCCCACCATATTCCCCAGATACGTAATATTGACTAAGAGAAAACCAAATAGCTGGTAAGAGAAAAATCCAGATTCAACCCAGAGTGAGATAGGAGAATGCAATATGGTTTTCTTAAGCTTCTGTTTTCTCCATGGCTATTTTAAAATATTTTTTTGTAGTGAGATTCTGAACATTCAGCCCCAAGTAGCTGGTCCACAGTTTGTCCCACGTGTGCCCCAGCACACAGATGTATGGCGAAGCTGCCAAAAGATGGGCAACCAGATGACACTTTGGGGCTGTCCATGCAACATGGTGTAGATTGTGCTACGTGTTATAAAAAGGAAGTGACAAGAAACACAGAATAACTCCAAAGTGTTACCCAAGAAACCTTGAGCTTTCTCAGTATACAGGGGATCACTCGTAGGACAACAAATAATACTGAAGGACGGTCAAGTAAATTCAAACTCCATGGGACACTGAAATATTTTGTATCTTTTACAAAAGGTGCAATTATAAAAAAAAAAAAGAAAAGAAAAAGAAAAAGAAAAGGAAAAAAAAGGTGCAGTTGTGCCTCCAGATATTCTATTAAGCAAAATGTGTCAGAAACAGAAAATAAATTGCGAATCACTGATCTTTCTCGTAGAAATTCTGATGTAGCAACACAGACGTATGATAAAAGTCATGAACCAGCCAAAATCAGTTTGTTAAAAACAATAAGACTGAGACACCTGAGTGACTCAGTCAGTTGAGCATCCGACTCTTGGTTTCAGCTCAGGTCATGTCTCATGGTTTGTAAATTCAAGTCCCGCGTTAGGCCCTGTGCTGATGCAGAGCCTGCTTGGGATTCTCTCTCTCCCTCTCTCTCTCTCTCTCTCTGCACCTCTACTGCTCTAGTTCTCTCCCTCTCTCAAAATGGATAAACAAACAAAAACCAATAAGACCAACTTGGCTAGTATCTTCTCATCTCAAGCTCTCTTAGATGTTTATCTTAATTATTTATGAAAATAATTCATCTTCAAAAAAATTAACAGGGCAGATCTCATGATCTCCATTTTACAGAATAAGAAACCTCAGTGTATATTAAGTGACTTGCTTAAAGTTAGTAAGTTGCATGGTTGAAATATAGACCTGGCTAAATCCAGAGCTTGCTTACCTACTAACATCTACTGCCTTATGTCTCTAAACTCCGCTGCCTGAGATATTTTTCATGGGAGTAGATGATCAGTAAATAGACTATTTCATGGTGTGGAAATGCTGGAAATCCAGGAAATGCTGGGTTCTCCTCTAGTGTTGGGAAACAGTCATTATGCATTACTTTTGAAAGATTTTGTGTTCACTTGCTCTTTTTCATATTATGCAAAAATCCCTAGAATTATCTCCAACCTAGTTTATTTTTTGGCAATTGATATTTTGAATATCATTGATATTCACAAATGAGAACAAAATTAATATTATCTTCTGTGTCTAAAATGCTTTCATATTGTAGGTTGGAAAAGATAATATATTAGGTCTAAGGGATGGCAAAACTAAGTCACAGGGAAGCTAATTCATTTCCCTAATTTTAATTTACTATTGAGCCTGAGCTCACTGTTCTGTAAAAGATGTATATTTCAGTTATTATAAGTTATTTAACAATGAAGGGTGCTAACAACAGAGCTCTTTCATATTAGTGAATATTGCTTGCTATTTGAACCTTGTACCTGGTGTAGGGTGAGTGCTCAATAAATCCTTATTGTCTTAGAGAAAGAATATATATTCAATGAACTTAAATAGCAAATATTCCTATTTATAAGAACGTAGATGCTTTATCTTCTTTCTTTCAATGTAATAATCTTGGTTTATGTCAAAAGATCTGCCTGAATGGGGAGAATTTAACTGAAACCCACTTGGTTTACTCTTCCATTTCTTTGTCACAGGAGCAGAATTAGCTGTCAGCTTCCTTCACTCTTCTCTAAACATTCCTCTCCTAAAAGTACAAATGTTTCTAAACTGCCCACTCAAACAACAACAAATTTCTCACATACTGGATAGCAACCAGGGGGGATGAGTTATGGCATCCGTAATATCTCCTACTTTTTCGTCAGCTTGGTCGCTACAGACTGCGCAAGTTTATCTCATTTCACCACCAAATTCAAAGCTTGAAAGTAAGATTGCCAGCAATGGACTGATGGTAGCAAACCTCCGCTGCAATGAAGAATTCTGTGGTCGCAGAGTTTGCTGCACGATAAAGGATTTTGCCAATAATGTTACGTGACCCTAAATCTGACGTACTTTAAACTATAGCTCTTCTGTTATATTAAGATTCTAGTCAGCCCCTGGTAGTCTTGACTTTTTCATTATGAGGGCTTCATCTTGATGATATATTTCTCTAATAAGCTGAAACATTTAGGTATATGTGCTCATTGGTAGCCTAGAAGTCTGAAGGAATAAACATGACCCTCTAATTGTTTAACATAAGAGAGCGGTACTGGGTGGGCAGGAATGGTGGTGGGCGAGGGATACTGCTTCATTCTAAACCCGTTGTCGGGGATGCCAATGGAAAATTCTCTAAAATACGAATAAGGAAATGCTAACCTCACAAGCAGCTACTTCTGTAATGATGTGAGGGGCACCTGGGTGGCTCAGTCAGTTAAGCGTCTGACTTTGGCTCAGGTCATAATCTCATGGCTCATGAGTTCGAGCCCTGCGTTGGGCTCTGTGCTGACAGCTCAGAGCCTAGAGCCTGCTTCAGATTCTGTGTCTCCCTCTCTCTCTGCCCCTGCCCGGCTTGTGCTCTCTCTCTCTCTATCTATCTATCTCAAAAATAAATAAACATTAAAAAAAATTAATAATGATGTGAAATCCACCTAAGATTATTTTTCAGTAAATTATGTAAGTAGTTGGTTTTGTAGATAACATTTAGATGGTCATTAAATATGTTTACCTAACTATTGTTCCCATTTATCAAATTGGGAGCAAATGATATAAAATATTTATCTGGCTAATTCATTCAGGTTCCAGATCAAAGACAGGTTCTTCACGAATGTCTGGACTAAGTTACAGTTGCCATGAAAGCATACCGATCCCCGTGTTTCCTTTGGTATTACGGTCATTACGGCTCATTAGTGAGACATTGGCGCATGAGATGCGCAGGCAGATGCTGTTATTCAAAACTTTGATCTGCTTCTTACTAGTTATTTGCCCTCAAGCAGGTCTCCTCCATCTCAGTTTTCTCATCTATAAAATGCCAGTGCCAAAAATAGAGCCTCCTTCATAAAGATTATTGTGAGGACTCAGCAAGTTAACACTAGTTACTAGTGTTACTAGTAGCTGCCAGTGACACTCACATGTCAGATATAATGGTTATCATTTGTTTTATTTGGCTTTTCTGATAAGCTGTCAGTTCCATAAAGACCATTTCTCTTTCTGCCCTTTATCCTTAACAGTGAGCACATGGCTAGATGTGGCGAATGGTCGGTCACTGTTTGTTAAATGAATAAATGAATGTGCAAGCCTTGCTATAATGAGAGTGGAACCAATGACTGAATATAAGCCCTGATGATGTTTGGGAACTTCTCTCATTTTTCTCTGTCAGTTTCCTTATTCAGATATGCTATTCTTTTTTTTTTTTTTTTTTAATTTTTTTTTCAACGTTTATTTATTTTTGGGACAGAGAGAGACAGAGCATGAACGGGGGAGGGGCAGAGAGAGAGGGAGACACAGAATCGGAAACAGGCTCCAGGCTCTGAGCCATCAGCCCAGAGCCCGACGCGGGGCTCGAACTCACGGACCGCGAGATCGTGACCTGGCTGAAGTCGGACTCTTAACCGACTGCGCCACCCTGGCGCCCCCAGATATGCCATTCTTTATTGTAGACCTTTTCCCAAGGCCTTTTCTCAAAGATATTTTTACACAATGTATCCTCCCCAAACAAGGGATAGAATCTTCTTAGACATTAATTCATTCAGTAAATAATTTTCAGCACCTGCTATGTGTATAAACTGGCACTGAAAAGCATTTAAAGAAACATCTCAGGTACTCAGTGTCTAGAGACTGTGAATTAGAGGTATTGCTCTTTGCTGCCTCTTTTCAGTATTCTAAGTACAGCTTGGCTGTCTCTGGATCTATACTTCAATGCCACAGGGAAAATCGATCGTAATAACATGAGATGCTGAGAGTAGGGGATAGGTTTCTCCATTTTCTAAACTAGTCTTCTAGTTTGAGATTTTCCTGTGAACTGGGAAAATATTGAACTCTCCAGAATTTGGGTAAATGCTGGCAAAGAATATACAAAAATAAAATGCAAAAAGATATTTTATTTTAGTCATCTCAATGGAATATTTAATGGGGTTAGTGCTAGATTTGGCGTCCTAACATTTTCTTTATTTTCTAGCCAAAGCAAAGTGTTGATTTGGCAATTTTCTCCTTTGAGTGTTAATATTTCTCAAATGGAAAATTTGGGTGAGAAAGAATCCAGGTTTGTTCCCGTCACATGCCAAATAAACATCATATTTTAATTGTCAATTACAGATTTCATTGGATTCGCACAGGAGTGCCATATGCTTCATAAGAATATCATACAATTTTATCTCTTGAGTTTTACTCAGTTTTATAACTAATACTTTTGCAATGCTTATTCTGTAGAATAATGGCGTTAACAAAATAAATTATCTGCAAGCTTAGTCAAAAGAGGCATTTTTCACGGCTTCAGTTTTTTTAAAGGTTTAGTAGTAGCAGAGTTTTTATATGCAGCCTGAATCTTGCACATTGTAATATTCATGGTAGGATTATTTTATAGAATGCAATATTCAATTGATTTCTACTATAGCAAAAAAAATCAATCGTATTACAAATTTAAAAATATTGTGAATCAGAAAGTCAAATTACTTAGTGTCGTGGAAATCATCAGGATTTTGTGCCGTTAGTCAAGAGTGATGCATAGAGTCAAAGGGGGAGAGAGTCCTTGAATTTTAAGAACTGCTGTTTTAGTCAGGATAGGCTAGCTGCAGTGAGACACCATCAAATTCTCAATGGCTTAGAACTATGCGCACACCCTCTTCATGTTAAAATGCAGTGCAGCCTGTGGGCCTCTGCTTACCAAAGTCACTAAGGGACCCAGGCTGGCAGACTCCAGCACAGCTCACATTTCCAAGCTTCCTGCCTCAGGAGAAAGGAAGTGTGGTGAATCACATTCTGATTCTTAAAGCTTCCTGACAAAGCAAGACACATGTTTAACCTAACTCAAAGAGGGCAGAGAAGTATAAGCTTACTTTATGATGTGCCCGAAAGGAGGAGCATCAAAATACCTGGGACACAAATTAACCCTAAAACTGTTCTTGTCACTGTGGTCATTAGGTGCTACAATTTGCATCCTTTTTGCCATACACTCCATTTTACTTATCAAATCAAGATATTCCTTTTTTTCTTCTTAATTTACCATCTTAATTTTTTTTTTTTTTACTTTTTAAAATGTTTATTTTTGAGAAAGAGAGAGAGAGAGAGCTCATGAGCAGGGGAGGAGCAGAGAGAGAGGGAGACAGAATCCCAAGTAGGCTCCACACTGACACACTGCAGAGCCCAACACAGGGCTGGAACTCACAGTCCGTGAGATCATGACCTGAGCCAAAACCAAGAGTCAGATGCTTAACTGACTGAGCCACCCAGGCGCCCCTAAATCAAGATAATTTTGTATGACCCATTCTATCTTACTGATTATTTGGTTAATTTGAGGAGCAAGGTGGCAATTCTTGAGAATTCAGTGATTTTATGACCAGTGAAATAGCTGAGTTGTATTTCTTTCTTTCATGTATTTTCTGACCTTGTATCAACAGGATCACATGAATTCCCATACTGAGTCGGACCCATGGTCATTCCAGCCAACAATTTTATCCTTGGCAAAAAAAAAAAAAAAAAAAAAAAAAAAAATGAGTCACTTCTATAGTTTCTCCATTGTTCTTAAAGAAAAATGAGAACTATTATAAGAATTGCTATTTTAAAAATAGATGAATCTATTTAATATGCATAAAGATGAATATGCACTTTCTAAAAATCAAATATTTCTCTCTTGAATTTCATCAAGTCCCAATGAAAAATACAGCATATTAAAATTCAGTTTTAAAGAACTATTTCTAAAATGGTTCTGAAAATTATCATAGAAAAAATAAGTTACTTTTGAAGAAAAGGTAAACAATGAAAGTCTAGTGATTCCATTTACCCAGTCTTATAATTCCAGGTCCAAAAATCATGGTATTGTTTTAGAATCACAACATTTTTTAAGTAGCCTCCACACCTAATGTGGGGGTCAAATCATGACCCCAAGATCAAGCGTCACATGCTCTACCTACTTAGCCAGTTAGGCACCCCTAGAACCAAAGCAGGGGGAAAAAAAAGAAGAGCAAGGAATTCCTCTAAGACCATAACCTCAGCCCAATCATTTAATAAAGGAAGAAACTGAGACCCAAGAAATATTCTGGTGAATAGCATAGACCAAATCCCTGCCTTACTAATATTAAATTCAATAGCAGAAGATATCAAATATGAATTCTACAACAGATTAATTATAAATATGTAACAATGTGTCTGCAATATAGTAAGTGCTCAGTATTATTGTTACTCCTTAGAGGTAGTCATTTATTCCGACTTTTCTTCTAATATTTTATTCCCAAGTACACCTGACATATAAACATTTAGCTCCTGATTAAACACCTCCAGATCTATAGAGTTTTCAAGGCAATTAGAAAGCTTTCTTGGTTATATTTCTGAAATGTGTTGAAAGAACTTAGATATTCATGACCATAAGCTGTCACAGTTTATTCTATGTCTTTCCAGTTACAAAAAAAAAAAAAAAAAAAAAAAAGTATAATGGCTTGACCACAATAATAATGTCATTGTATTTGGTTAATTTTCTTATATACACAGAATTCTGCTTTAAATGTTTTTTCCTATAGAAATATAGACTTAGATGCAGTATATTCATTGGAAACACTAAAATTTTTGTCACATCTAACTGAAAACACCAAATTTCAAAAATTGAGATACTGTGACTTTCTTTTTTTTCAGGGTGATGAGTCATTCATTGTTTCTTTAAGGCTTAGCCTTCCTACTTAAATGTAAACTTGGTAGATGTCATTTGGCAAGTAGGCTGGGGGATGATTATGTTTGGAATAACACATGGCTTTTTCATCTAATTATCTTCTTGATGAATTATCGAAGACTATAGGACAAGCAAAACAAAGCATTCATTAAGTGTTAGGCACAGTTTTATAATATGGAGACCCCAAATACCTGTGAAATGTAAGACAAGAAGAAATCAACTTAAGTGAATGTTTGCAAGAGAATAGCCAATGTAAAAAATTATCCTTTGAGAAGAATGGTAGCATTGTTGTATGTCTCTGCAGCAAAGCCTTTTTTAAGGAAAAAAAAAAAAAGACTGCCTGTGGTAGCATTTAAATTTGTATAGCATTGGTTTTTGACCATGTAAAATTAATTTGTATAAATGGTTTCAAAGGAAACCAATAAAGCTATGGATATAATCCAGAAAGAGAAAGAACAGTAAACAACCCTTTATTATTCTGAGTAGGAAAACTACCTGGCTCTTACGGGAATGCTCCAAATGACACTGCTATTAAATGTTTCCTTCTCATAAAGTCGATTATCAGCATTTTTAAGTAATAAGCTGTTTTCAGAAAAACATATAAACTGAAAGCACATCACAGAAGTTTAATACATGATGTGAAATTTGCTATTTCCGTTAGGTCATCAAAACAAAGTCTTGCCTATCTATATGATTTTGATTGCCACATTCTTAGGGGCTTCTAATTTATATATTTACATATGTGTGCATATATAATAAATATACACTTTTGTAAATATGTAAATAAACATGTATTTTGACAGGGACTGCCAAATTGCCCTCCATGGTGGCGAACCATTTTTTATGGCTTTCCAAACCAATGTAGAAGAGTGTCCAATTTCTTTGCTCTGAATTATCAGACTTTTGGAATTTTGCCATTGTCAGAAGAGTAGAAGAATATCTCACTTCTCTTATTATGAAATGAGATTAAACATCTTTTCATATATTTTCAAACAATTTGCATGACATTTTCTGTGAACATTCTGTTAATATTCTTTTCCTATTTTTGTTGTTATTATTGCTGGACTGTTAGTCTTTTCCCTTTCCATTTTGATGAGTTGTCTAGATTTGGGGGAGACTAACACTGTTCTGTAATATAAATTGTAAAAGTTTTTCCAGTTTCTCCTTTGTCATTTGACTTTACATACATTATTTTTTTTCTATGAAGAAACTTAGTATTTTTGTGTTGCCAAGTTCATCAATTATTTCTTTTTATGGTTTATAGACTTTTTTTGTCAATGACAGATTATTGAAGAGAGTAAAAAGAATTCTGTTATGTTTCTTTCATAACTTTCTTTAAATTTAAATCATTTATCCATTTGGAATTTATCTTGGTGAAGCTTGGATCCACTTTTTTTTTCCTAAATAGGTATATAATTGTCCTAACAATTCCTGGTTTATTTTCCCCACTAATTGCTATTCCATAATAGTCACAGAATAAATATCCATGTGTATTTGGGTTGATTTCTGCATCTTTTGCTGTTTTGTCTCCTGCTCTCTCTTTCTACTCATAAATAAGTCATTATAATGTGTTTTAACCTGGTAAGGCTGGTCCCTCTCATTCCACTGAGTTTTCTTTTTCAGAATATTGTTGCATAGTGTCATTTATTTTTTCTTCTAAACTTTGGAAAAATCTTGTGTAGTTCTGAAAAATAAAATATTATTGGAATTGCTTTTATTTGTAAACTAATCTGAGAGACAATTGACAACCTTGTATTTATCTTCCTCTTGGAAACACAGCATGTCATTCCATTTATCCTCATGTTTTCTTTCATGTCTTTAAGGATAGTTTTATATTTTTCTTTGTTTTGCTTCTTCTTTTTACATTCATTCCTCAGAAGTTGTTTGTTGCGATATGAATAAGGTCTTTGTACCTTGTAACAAGTTATCATTTATACCTATGGAGGCTATTGATTAATGTGGATTATACTAGTACCTTACTAAATTATTACTTTTTATCTTTATTGAGGTGTCTTTGACAAATAAAATTGTAATATATTCAAAGTGTACCGCACAAGCATTGTGAAAGGATTCCCCCAATAAAGTTAATTAACAGATTTGTCACTTCACATATTTACCTTTTGTGTGTCAGAGAGAGTGCTTAAGGTCTCCTCTCTTAGCAAATTTCATTTGTATGACACAGTATTATCAACTATAGTCACCATGTTATATGTTAGACCTTCAGATCTTATTCATCTTATAACTGAACATTTGTACCTTTTTACCAACTTCTACCCATTTCCCTCCATCCACCACATCCTAGAAACCACCATTCTACATTCTGTTTCTATGAATTCTGAGTTTCTACGTTGTCAAATACCTTTTTAGTATCAATGAGGAAAATTATCTTGTTCTGTTTGAACTAATTAGTCTAAAATAAGTGAATGAATTTAATAACATTGAACTACTTCTGTATTCCTGGAAAAATCCTCCTTGATCATGATATATTTTCTTATACGGGGCTGATGGATTCTATTTGATAAATTGTATTATTTAATATTGAAATACTTAGTATAAATATTCTATAGTATATTTTTTGTGTAATTGTTGTTGAGTTTGAGTATTCATGGTTTAAATAGATTTTGGAAATTCTTTCTTTTTTTCATATGGTCCAGAACATTTTAGTAACACTGGGATTATAATTTTAATTCTTTTTTAATGTTTATTTATTTTTGACGGAGAGAGAGAGAGAGAGAGACAAAGAATGAGCGGGGGAGGGGCAGAGAGAGAGGGAGACACAGAATCTGAAACAAGTTCCAGGCTCTGAGCTGTCAGCACAGAGCCCGATGCGGGCTCGAACTCACAGACCGCTAGATCATGACCTGAGCCGAAGTCGGACGCTCAACCGACTGAGCCACCCAGGCACCCCTGGGATTATAATTTTAAATATTTATCCTAATCTATGGCAGGGGTTTCTGATAAGAGTAACTTTATCCATTTAAACGGTCTGCTTTCTGCACCATGTTTTTTTCTGCTGTCCTTTTCTTAGTTATCATAATACTACTTTTTTATAATTACTTGACAATCAGTAGTCAGATTTTCCTGTAAGACATTTACCTACTTGCAAAAGGGCCACAGTGGTTTTAGAGGCTAGCCACGTTTCAGCTGCCCCAAAATAAAACATTTTCTAGAAGAAGAAGCTCTTGGCTGTTTGGTATAGTTCTTGATGTACCACTGCTGCCTTCCCCACCCTTCTGTTCCTCTGAGCTCAACTAGGTAAAATTATAGGGTGAAGATGGGGAATGTGGTTCTACTACCAGTCAATTCTCCAGCGCACCTCCTATTACAGGGGAGGCTTTTGTCCCTCCAGGTGGGCCCCTCGCCTTGAGGAAGTGTACTTGTGCCATTTCTCCCTGGGGTCTGTTGCACCTGGAGTCGCTCCAAAGGATCTCTTCACCTCCTTCATCTTCCTTTTGATGACTGCTATAAGAACTCAATACCTTTTAGCTACATTTATATTTTTGCTTTCTTCCTTCTAGTTTCATTAACAATAGAGTTTACTATTTTTGTTTCCCTTTCTTGTTAGTTTTGTATGACTTCCAGAGGAGACAGGGAAAATGATGAGTTACATAGCCATGAATCTAAACACCTAAGAGTATTTTTAAAGAAAAGACTTGAAAAACCCATGCAAACTGGTATTGATGGCCTGTGGCTCTGGTATTAGTCCATCTTCTTTCACAAATAAAAATTATTTGGTCTCTTGGTTACTTGAAATTCCTACCATTGTGAAGTCTAGCAAAGAATTGCTTTTCTCTTTATTGTGCTATGTATCACAGTTTGGAACACTTCAGCCAAACAGGTACACATTTACTTTGTGATAAACAGATATGACTTATTTAAATACTAGATTCTCTTTAACACATATTGTGAGTGCTCAATAATTTTGTAAAGCAATCCTTTATTAAACAAAAGTACTTACAATATTCATAAAATATAGAACTACTATCGGACATTTGGATTATCATGTTTCACAATGCCTGGTTTACTTATAATGTTTCAAGAATACATCATTACTATGTAAAGAGTGAAGCTTTTTGTATCATATTGTATTCAGTTGACAAGTATTTTTAACAAATATAACCAGGAAGTATGACTTTCAAATACCACCCAATCAATGCAACAAATTAAAATGATTTTATATGGGGGCGCCTGGGTGGCTCAGTCGGTTGAGCGTCCAACTTCGGCTCGGATCCTGATCTCGTGGTTAAGTTTGAGCCCCACATTGCACTCTGTGCTGACAGCTCAGAACCTGGAGCCTGTTTCAGATTCTGTGTCTCCCTCTCTCTCTGCTCCTCCCCCACTCTGTCTCAAAAATAAACTTTTTAAAATTAAAAAAATTTTTAAAAATAAATAAAATGATTTTATATATTCAATAATCTTATTCTGAGATTATACATACATTATATGCAGGGAATTTCATCAAGAAATTTCATCATTTCCCCCCAAATTGATCTCCTTAAATAATGAAAACGTGATTGGATAGTTTCGATGGCAAATTTTTAAGATTTCGCTTTATTTTCTTCCAAGGCACACTGTAAATATTCTGCAATAAAATGTGATTTGGAAGTAACGAGTAACGGAAAAATCACTGCTTTGTCTTTAAATTTTTCTCCACATCAGGTGCGAAGGCAAGTTTATGGATAATCTGAAGTTAGAACTGAATTTTTTATTTTAAAATACCCATTTACCCCTTACTCCCAAACATGGCATTTACAAGTAACCATATTATACATTAGGGGGAAACTACATAAAGTGACTGGAAATCTTTTAGAAGTCATTGGCAACTTAGTGTAGTGTTCAAAAGATCAGACTTGGCGGCCATACTACCTGGATTTGGGTCTTTACCAATTAGGAGCTATTGTGACTTCAGGCAACTAATTCGATCTTGGTATCTTAATTTCCTTATCCATTAAATACTCCTTTCCCTAATTTGTTCTGAAACAAACTGCTGGAAGGATGAAGTGAGTTAATATGTGTAAAAGTACTCACAACAATGCCCAGCACAGAGTGGCAGCTATTACCACAGGAGGTATTGTTGCATTGTTTTTGTCCTATTGCATTGTATTGTCCTATTGTTGCAAGACCAGATCTTGAATAAATGATCTATCTGAGGCATAACACAGTCCTCACAGATACTTAAAAGCTGACCGTGAGACTGAAGAAAATGGATGGATCTGAGTAAAGACTTCCCACCACAGAGGAATTTTTGGAGGAAGGGAAAAAAAGGCTCCAAATATTTAATGCAAAAGGAAATCACCTAGTACTTTGTTAGTACTTAAAAGTCTCCCCCAAACTATCTTATTCATTTTCAAGATTATTTTAATTCACTTGGCAAAAGGTAACCTAAATATCATATAGAACAACGTTATCATTTTTGCATAGGCACAATAGAGGAGGAAAGTACGCGGAGGATACTATGAAAGCCTGTAGTATGTGAGAAATAAAATTCCATAATCAGTCATAATATGTTTTCAGTGTATTAAAACACAGTTACAGCTTACAGCAGATAAGAGAGGGCCATATATAACTATGTCAAGACATCCTGATATCAGATATGAAGCACATCCAGCCTGGGTGAGCAGAGAATTTCATTTGTGTTGTATTACAAGAAACCTAAATATTTATTAGTCATAATTTTACTGAAATATGGTGTCAGTTTAAAGTGCCAGACTTTGGGGCGCCTGGGTGGCGCAGTCGGTTAAGCGTCCGACTTCGGCTCAGGTCACGATCTCGCGGTCCGGGAGTTCGAGCCCCGCGTCGGGCTCTGGGCTGATGGCTCAGAGCCTGGAGCCTGTTTCCGATTCTGTGTCTCCCTCTCTCTCTGCCCCTCCCTCGTTCATGCTCTGTCTCTCTCTGTCCCAAAAATAAATAAACGTTGAAAAAAAAATTTTTTAAGAAATCCATTGTGGAAATATGTGTGGGTCTATTTCTGGAATCTGTATCCTGCTCCATTGATCTACACATCTGTTTTGATATGTTCCCCAGGGGTGCCTGGGTGGCTCGGTCGGTTAAGCGTCTGACTTCGGCTCAGGTCACGATCTCGCGGTCTGTGAGTTCGAGCCCCGCGTCGGGCTCTGGGCTGATGGCTCGGAGCCTGGAGCCTGTTTCCGATTCTGTGTCTCCCTCTCTCTCTGCCCCTCCCCTGTTCATGCTCTGTCTCTCTCTGTCCCAAAAATAAATAAACGTTGAAAAAATTAAAAAATAAAAATAAAATAAAGTGCCAGACTTCCAAAAGGATGTAAAAGACCTAAGCTAACTTGAAAAAGAGGAATTAAAAAAAATCTTTGGAAAAGAAGTACTAGGAAGAAAGTTACAAATTATGGTCACTAGCCTACAAAGTAGAAGTCAAAATCAACCTTATCTTCCTTGTAAGAATGTAATGGATTTTGGGGCTCCTGGATGGCTCAGTCGGTGGGGCGTCCAACTTCATCTCAGGTCATGATCTCACGGTCTGTGAGTTCAAGCCTTGCGTCAGGCTCTGTGCTGTCTCAGGATTCTGTGTCTCCCTCTCTCTCTCTGGCCACCCCCCCACTCACACTCTGTCTCTCTCTATCAAAAAATGAATAAAGGTTAAAAGTGACGCTAAGCAATTGTTCTCTGTGTATAAAACATAGCTCTGTCCAGCCTCAAGACCACACTTGCTTACCAAGAAACTCTTTGATGAAATTTCCCTACCCAGAAAAGAAGGATAATATTTAGTTTACCACTGACCTCTCAGAACTGTATACACATAGCATGCAAATTAAAGTAAAAGTACTACGTGTTGTTACTTCCATTGATAGTTTTATAAAATAACCGTAATTCTTAAGAAACCAGATTAATTGAAAACAGAATTTCAGTTAGAACTAAGAATAAACTTGCTGATTATCACTGTGATAAATATGAAATGAGATTCTTTGGGGAGGAATAAATGCCATTGCATTCTCAGGCCCCTAAAAAATAGAAAGATAACTATCCTACTAGGTTACCCAGGTTAGTTTAATTATCTACTGGCATAAGAAGTGGGAGAGTGGAACAAGATCCTTTGAGTATTTTAAGAGATCTGGGATTATCTGCTCATGAATGTGTCCTGCGGTGACATCCTGCTGGCAAAGATGCCTACCTATGCCCATCATTGACCCGGTCGTGAGGGGAAAAGCAACTTTACCCACATATATGACCCACATATATGATTCTTTCATTTTCCAAGTGTATTACCACTTGATATTCTTTTTTTTTTCTAATGTTTTATTTATTTTTGAGAGAAAGAGAGGCAGAGCATGAGTGGGGGAGGGTCAGAGAGAAAGGGAGACACACAGAATCTGAAACGGGCTCCAGGCTCTGAGCTGTCAGCACAGAGCTTGATGCGGGGCCCAAACCCGGGAACAACCAGATCATGACCTAGGCTGAAGTCGGACGCTCAGCCAACTGAGCCGCCCAGGCACCCCGACCACTTGATATTCTTGAATTCCCATAGCAGAAATTCGTAATATTGGGGAAGGGATGTTAAGTTTTAATTTGTGAGCTAAAAATGAATGTTACTTGTGAAGGTTACTGTTTTCATCACTGCAGTGTTAGTGGATTCTGCTTTGTACCTCAGAAACATTTTTTAAACTGGTGAATGTAAAATACACATTCAATCATGTGTTACCATTTCTTTTTTTTTTTAATTTTTTTAATGTTTATTTATTTTTGAGAGAGAGAGACAGACAGCATTCTAACAGGGGAGGGGCAGATAGAGACGGAGACACAGAATCTGAAGCAGGCTCCAGGCTGTGAACTGTCAGCACAGAGCCCTATGCGGGGCTCAAACTCACGAATCGCGAGATCATGACCTGAGCCGAAGTCAGATGCTTCACCAACTGAGCCACCCGGGGGCCCCACCATTATTGTTTATTATCAATACAAAGTATCTTCCACTACAAAAATGAAATGAAGTAATTTTTTAAAGTAGAAGACTGTATTCAACAAATAAAAGAAGATCCAAAGGTCCTATAATTAGGTATAAATAAAATTTACCTCTGACAAAATAATTCTTTGTATATTTTATGCATTTATTCAAGATTTACATGTTGCTATATCTTGGTGTCAAAGGACTTGAGACAACTTGCTAAGAGTCAAGGAAACATCCCAGCATCAATGAGTATATCTAAAAGCATTAATTCATTTATTCCTTCATTCACTTATTCCTTCAACAAATATTTATTTGTTGTCAACCAGTCACTGAGATGGGAGTTTAGAGATATGAAGGTGAATAACATGGTTGGTGCTTCCCTTCAAGAAACTTAAAACCCTGTTTTACAGACCCATAAACAAATCACTTAAAATGTTCCAACAAAGGCATAAATGTAGCAAAGCTAAGGTATGGGAGATGGGCTCAATAAATGTATGTACAAAGTGCCAAGAGACCCCTGAGGCAGATTTTTCATTCAAGCTGCATATATTATAATTTAGCTTAAGTTTTAGACAATAGAAACATTATTTTTTTTTAAATTTCAGAGACAGTGCAAGCTGGGGAGAGGGAAAGAGATAGAGAATCTCAAGCAGGCTTCACGCTCAGCGGAGTCTGATGCAGGGCTTGATCCCACAACTCTGGGATCACCACCTGAGCCTAAATCAAAACTCAGATGCCCAACCAAGGTGCCACCCAGGGGCCCTGAAGCAAATTGTTTTAATAGTATTTTAATGATATTGGTTTATATTTCTATAAATAATATTTTAATAATTATTTTAATACATGGAATAGTCTTTTTAAAGTTACATTCCTGCTAACTCTCTAAATAAACAAAATGGCCCAGGCAAACAAGATTGCTCACTATTCTCCCACCCTACTCTTACTTTCTCCCTTTCTCATAGAATAACATCAATGAAAAAAATCAGTGGCTTTCTAGGGTTAGGACAGACCAGGATTCAAGTTACATGGTTCTCATTGAGCCTCAGTTTCTTTATTCTTAAAATAGAGATGATAAATTCACCTCTCAGAGTTTTTGGATGATAAGGAATAACAAAAGTAAGTGTTTCTGATATTTTGTAAGCATTTAATACGTGACAGTTACTGTTATTAAGATGTCATGCTCTGCTCTCTGTACTGAATACTCTCTCACCATCCACCCTGCTAAAATTATTTCTGACTCTAAAGCTCTATATTTCATGTAAAACTTACTTTTAATTTACTCATTCTTCTTCTTTTTTGAATGTTTATTCATTTTTTAAGAGAGAGAGAGAGAGAGAGAGAGAGACAGAGTGTGAGCAGGGGAGTGGCAGAGAGAGAGGGAGATACGGAATCTGAAGCGCGCTCCCAGCTGTGAGCTGTCAGCAGCTCAGCATCATTCCCCAACTTATAAATGAGGAAACTAAGTCACAGAGAGGATAAGTTACTTCCTCAAGGTCATGCTGCTGGTGAGTGGCAGAGTCAGGATTCAAACCCAGCTTCCGTGGTCTTAACTAGTCGGTATACTGACTCATTTTTCACTTTATCTTACACACTCATTTAAAAGTGTACAATTACTAAAATACTTCATACCAATAAAATTTATCTCTGGTGAATTATTCTCTCTCAGTGACCCTGGGGACTTTGTTTGATTAGTCCCTGTTACTTTTCCAAGTCATTCTCAGAACTTTCTAAGTGCAAAGAAGTCTTTCTGTTCACTATAAATATTAAAAACAGAGCAGAAATTATATTTAACCCCAATTGCCCTTACTTTAACTTAAATCTGATACAGGTTTGGGAGAGTTGTTAGACCTCTTTTCCAAATATTTCTAGTTCTCCTCCTGGACATATGGTTGTGTGCATTTTGGGGGGTGTTTTTGGCTGTTTGTTTGTTTGGGTTTTGCGTTGTTGTCATTGTTGTTAGTCTGCCCTCTTGAAATTAGGTATGGACCCTAGGCTTGGTTGGTCAATGAAATTTGAGGTGCAGTGATGTTTATTGCCTGTGGAAGAAAGCATGAAGAGCTGGTGGAAGATTTCTACATCCTCTTCCCAATGTGAAGGTCATCATAGAGACAAGGCGTAAGATAAAACCTGAGTCCCAGAATAGCCATGCAGAACAGAGGTCCCCCGGCAATTCATAATGAGCACATAGACTGAACAACAAACATTTCTTAAGTTAACTCCTGAGATATTTATGGCTACTACCAAAACCAGCTTTTCCTGATTCTTTTGAGGTGTAAGTATCATTAGAAATACTTCATATGGTTTATATATTTATCCAAAGCAGTTTGATTTTAGAATAGTTAGCAAACTACATGGCATCCTTTGACTCAAATTTTATACTGTGAGTTTTCACAGCATATGTATTCTATAAATGTAAACCATTAAAACATTTCCTAGGTGTTAAGACAGCTTTTAAAGGCCTAATCAGCACTGAAATAGTCTATGCTTTCACTTCCAGGGATGGTCCGTGGGATATGAAGTTGTTCATAATTACACATATGATAGTGCCATGAATGTGCAGTTTTTGTTTTTATTGTTATTTTTGAGTTGCTATGAATGTTTTTCTCACTCTTCTTTCTTATCTGCAGACTTCTGGGCATAGGGTGCTCCAACAAAACATTTTCAGATTGTTTTAATACAGCTTGATTAAGTTTTCAATTACAACATTTCCTTCCCACTCTTACACTAGCTGTTGACTCTAGCTGCAGCACATAGTGTGTGTGTGTGTGTGTGTGTGTGTGTGTGTGTGCGCTCATCATGGCCTCCAAGAACTGATTTTGATAAATCTTTAGGGAGCCCCCCAGGGACAGCAACAGTGGTTGACTCATTCCAGCTTGGATAATTCTGGACCTTCATTTTTCTAATGGTCAACCCTTAATTATTCAAACTCATGGAAGGAAACAGCACTATACATAAATTTAAAACCAGAACTGATCCAAAAGATATTAATGTTTGGCTCTGGAGATCATTATATAACATTTTATGAAAGCAGCATCTTTATCACCCCAGTTTTGCAGGCCTTGGCCCTCCCTGGACATATATTAAATGAGCATGGAGGTGGAACCCAGCAGTGTCCTGGAGGAGGGAAAGGCCATCTGCCCCTGACATTTACCACCTCATTTTATCTCCAGAGTTGATATGTTTATTAAGTAGGTATCTGATTACTCTTTCTCTGCTCTCTATACATCTATCCAGAAGCCGAGTATGCTTGAAAAAATCAGACTTTCTAGTTCTGAAAAACATCCTGTGTGCCAGGAAAAAGCCATTTTTAATTCAGATTTTGCTCTCAGGTTTTATTGTATTTCTGTCAAATTTTTCCTGAGTCATGCAGCTTCTTAAATGTCCAACTCTCTTTCTCTTTTTTGAAACTACTGTGTTTCACACCAAGTCCACAGCAGGTTTCTCTTTTTTTTAAACAGATGAGTGTTGAATGGATTAGTCTTTAATAAACATTATAGTAAATATAGTAGAATGTTATGTGAACACTTTATTTTTTTTTTTAATTTTTTTTTCAACGTTTATTTTTTATTTTTGGGACAGAGAGAGACAGAGCATGAACGGGGGAGGGGCAGAGAGAGAGGGAGACAGAGAATCGGAAACAGGCTCCAGGCTCTGAGCCATCAGCCCAGAGCCTGACGCGGGGCTCGAACTCCCGGACCGCGAGATCGTGACCTGGCTGAAGTCGGATGCTTAACCGACTGCGCCACCCAGGCGCCCCATGTGAACACTTTAAAGAAGTAATTGTCGAGTCTGGCAAAATATTTGAATCATGTGGAAGCTTTTAATTCTTGTGCTCCATTTCCAGAGATTCTAATCAAGTTGGTCTAAAGTGGTCCCTGGAAAATCAGTAGTTTTTAAAGCCCCTTAGATAATTTTATATGCAGCCAAGGTTAAGATCCACTGCTTAGAGTCAGAAAGAATTACACTTCATTCCTCACACTTATAAAGTGTTTTTTGGTATGTTTTGGATCATCACAGCTTCCAGTATGGGGATTTTTTATTCTATTTCTTGTGTGATATAGGTCCTCATTTTCCTCTCACTTCTGTGCTTAATTGTTCCAAAGGCATTGAAGCAGTTCTGAGAAAATCACTGCTTAAGGCTCCTAAAATTATAAAGTTCTACTAATTAAGATTGCCTATACATTTGCCAATTCCCTTCAGCCAAAGACCTCCAGGAACACATTCGTGGACAACAAAGTTAGGTTTCTTACTTGCTGCAGCAAGAGAGACTGCAGCCCATAGGTAATGGTGGAGAAGGTGTCTCAGAAGGGATAACATAGGGTAAAGACACTTGTAGGCTTGGGCGACAGCCTTGGCAGGTATTGATTAGAATGTGAAAATTAGGAACTTGCTGGAACAGTCAGTGGTCTTAATTTTGGGACACAAAAGTTTATGAGGAGTTACAGTTAGATCAGTTTGTCAATAGTCTTATCTTGGGACATAAACATTTGGATGAACTGGTGTTAAAAGCATTTGAGTTTTGGTAGTTGATGATGGACCTGATGGTTCTGATTTGGTACAATTTATCATTTTTGAGGTTGTGAGTTTTAATGCTTTAGTTTTCCATCACAGCATATCTACTGCGCAGCAGAACTTTTTTACATTGCAAGACTCATGGGGAAAAATGGTTTTCCATCTTTAATAGAGTATTGCTTAGCTATCCATGGCCACAAATCGATATATTACATATTCCAGGTTGAAAGAAAACTATATAAGCCATGCAAAATCTGTTTAATAAAGTTTTTACTCTTACTCATTGATACCAAACAAAACACTGTTCTCATTGTTTGACTCAAAAACACAAAACCCAGCAAGGTAAGCCACCTTTAATTTCTGACTTGGGTGCTGATACAGATCAATTCTGGAGGCCATCAAAGGTTGGGAGTTGCAGTCTTCATGAAAATCATAGAAAAATGTCAAGGGGGTTGTGACTCACTGGGAATGGTTTTCCTCCTAATTTACCCCACATTGCAAAGAAATAGTGTATATTTAAAAGAAAGAAATAATAAGTAATGATTTCAAGTCTTATGTTTTTGTTTGTTCGTTTGTTTTGGAAATTCAGAATGGGCAATATAGTCTGTATCCCTACACATAAAATCATAGGGCTGGGTTTAAGAGTATTTAAATAAGTGCATAGTATCCATTTCTTACTGACTATCTTTTCTATAAAATGATAAATCTGGTGTTCAAGTGTAGCAATATAGTATAAAAAGCTGAGTTTCAAACACATTACAGTTGCATTTTTCAGTGTTCTTAGCAGCATGGCTTTGGAATAAAAGTAGTGGGGTGGAACCCTGATGGGATACCACTCACCGCTGTGTTTATCTAGGACACATTGAATTACGTATGGTTTTAAATTTGAAGTATTTATTTTTAAAAATTCCAATCTGAAATCATTTCAGACGTGTAAAATGTTACAAAAAATAGTGCAAAGAAATTCCATATACCCTCACCCAGCTTCCCCAAATGTTACCATTTTACATAACAACATTAGAGTTTTCAAAACCAGGGAAGTAATACTGATACAATACTATTAATTCATCTAAGGAACATATTCCATTCTTGTCAGTTGTTACTGATATACTTTTTCTCAGCCAGGCTCCAATCTGGACTCACGGAATGTATTTAACTGTCATGTCCTTTAAGGCTCTTTTAATCTCAGTTTTTCTTTTTCTTTCATGACTGACACTTTTGAAAATTACAGTTACTTTGTAAAAAAATTCTTTCCATTTGGCTTTGTCTAGTTTTTTTTTCCCCCTCATGATTAAAATTAGGTTACTTATTGTTTGGTAAGAATGCCAAACCAGTGACATTGTGCCTTTTTCGGGGCATCATATCAAGAGACATGATGTTCCTTATTCTCATTAGTGTTGATGTTAACTTTCTTTGATCAGTTGGACAAAGTGATGTCTGCCAGATTTCTCCAGTATGAAGTTGTTATTTTTTCAACAAATGATTAAAAAATCATTTTTAAATGATTGTACATGCTCTCTCTGCCTCCGTTTTTCTCTTCCCAAATATGATATGAAATGATGATAGTGGAAAATTTTGAGAGCCACCAATTAAGCTGCTGTGTTCCCAGTATTATTTCCCTGCCTATTCTATATATTTTAGAATAGTGAATTATTCTGAATAAAAGACTCAATTTTGTAGGAACATGGTCTTCTACAAGTTGTCTTAGGTAATTTGGCCAATAGTACCTTCTTGAAAAATTTGTTCTAGACATACTTCAGCCCCAGCACCAGCCATATGGTAGAGAGAAAGAAAAAAAACAAACTGCATTCTGCTCCATTCTAGAACTTAAAGCTTTCAAAATAAAACTAGAATTATATGTCTTTCTAGCTATTTTATTAACAAAACAAAAAAGAAAGAAAGAAAATTACATGCTGTGCTGCATAGAAATTCATTATAAATTCCCTGTGTTTACTTAAATAATCCTTCCCCAGGTTTTCTTTTTCTACTAAAGCCACACATGCTTGGTCTCAACCCATTCTACAATTTGTGAATGATTTAAAGAAAGTGCCTTGAAAGCGGAATCACTTAGAATCCAATATACATTTGGCAGTGCAGATGAAGAATCCAGACTTTCTACTTGGATAACTTGAATATGACTGAGCTCAATCCAAGGTTCACAGAGGCCAGAGCAGTGATCTCACACCTTTCAGAAAATGGGCAATTAATGGCACTTAGGCTGACTGCAACCAGAATACAGCCTGACAAGAGATAGAGCTACATGCTTTGCAGCTATGAGCAAGATGTCGAAGAATGCCTACAGGGACCAGAATGGGCTGGAACACTCTCTTGCAGTCAGCATCATGGTCAAGAAGCCGGACATGGATAGCAGGGTCACAGACTGTCAGATAGCACATGAGATGATGAGCCTGGAGCTCCCTCTCCTAATTAATGAGGAGAAAAACCAGTCAGTAGATTTTGAGCACAGTGACTAAAAGGTAATTCCCTTGTTTCCTATAAATAATTCTATTTAAGTCAGTTATATCTTAGTGTATTATTTGAGCTAAAAAAAAAAAGTGTTAACATCTAAGAATTTTAATTTACATCTTTTAAAACAGCAATAAATTTAGTCATGCTTAATGTTTTACGTGGTGCTTTCATATTCGATATCTTGCTTGATCCTCCTAACCCCCATATGAGTTAAGTCCCTGCCCCATTTTAAAGTTGAAAAAGCTGAATCTTGAAGAGAATTAACCAGCTTGCATCAGATGACATAACCAAAAAATAATTGGTGTCAGGAAAAATTAAAATTATCAGGATGTTGTTCATATATTTCATCAGTGAAGGTTTTTGTTTTTTTTTTTTTTAATATAACTCAATGGAGGTTGGAAATACTAAGCTCCATAGGCTAGTCATCTCACAATTCATGTCACCGATTCTCAGGATCATGCGATTTTCCTTTGAGTGCTGATAAATCTGTGCAAGGCTATCCTATTTTAATTTCATGGGGCAAGATGACTTTAAGCTGTGTATCGAGATGAGAACGAAACCAAAATCATAGGTAGGCTAAGATCAGCTTCTGAGAGACCACGGGTATGATACAAAAATCTATCCTGGAAAACCAAAATAGGGTTAAGAGTATGTGTGGTTGGTAAGGCACTAGGTTAATCTTTCTTTCTAATCTGTATAAGCATTTCAGATAGAGTTAAGACAAACAATCCGAGTTTGATATTGATAGGCCAACTTTGGAAACTGAGGCAAGTACACAGCCCATCCAGATGACTTCACCGGAACATAACCTGTTTGGGAAGAAAGAGCTCCATCTTTAGGCTTATACCTGGAGGTCCACCTCCATGAATAGTAAAGGCATGGCCCTCTGATAATGACAAAGATAGGTAAATGATCAGATTGGCACTAATAAATTGCTTAGTAATTGAACAAGCACAAGGAAAGACAGGAAGCCTGGTTTTGAGGGTGCCAAGAAAAGCCAGCAAAGTAATGGCCATAGTGTCTGGGTCATTTGATAATTGCAACTTAAACCATCGTAAGATTAATAAAATGGATGAAGAAAAAGGAAGTTGAGGGATTAGATGTTTAAATGAGATTAAAATGGAGGCAAGACAGAAACAAAGTGTTCGTAACTATGGAGACGGTAAAAATACCAGGTTACCAGGGGTTAAGAGGGAGGGACAGTAGAACAGGTAGAGCACAGAGGATTTTTAGGGCAGTGAAACTATTCTGTAGGCTACAATAACAGTGGATACATGTCATCATGCGTTTCTCCAACTCCATGGAATGTACAACCCCAAAAGTGAACCTTAATGTAAATTATGGACTTTGCATGATAATGACGTGGCAGTGTAGGTTCATCAAATTGTAACAAACGTGCCATTCTGGTTGGGAATGTTGAAATGGAGCAGGCTCTGAATGTATGGGGACAGAGAGTTATATGGGAAACCTTATACCTTCTCAATATTGCTGTGAACCTACAAGTGCTCTAAAATACAGTCTATTTTTTTTTTACAAAAAGATAGTTAAGAGAGGGTAGGAGGATGTGGCTTGAAAATGGGACTCCAGAGTTTAAGATGAAGAATAAGAATGGAGAACATAGGCAGAGATGGGCAGAACGGACGTGGTTAACCAATTATCAGAATTTTAAGATAATGTGGTTATTGATTGAGCAGCCCATCCCCATCCTGCCACTCCCAACCTAATCCTATCTGCAGAGTGATTGCTTTAAATGGCAAAAACAGCAGAGCATCCAAAAACATGACACCACTCTCTACCACTTTACTGGGGTTCTATCTATATGATTATCTGATTACACATCCTTGGGAAAGCTTCCAGAAGCAGATCCATATACTCTTTAGCCCTGGACTATAATAATTAATAACCACATTAGTGAAAAAGCAAAATATTTGACTGTGATTTTAGAGGATCTTGGCATATAATCAGAGAGCATCCTAGGCATTGTTTGGATTTACAAGAGAAACTCAATTTTTCTTGCTCAGCTCATTAAAAAAAAAAAAAGCAAGCAAAACAACAGACAAAAGAGAGATTCTTTGGCTTTGAGAATTACCATGAATGACTTAACAATTACAAAATTTTTTCACATAAAATTTCTAATTTAATGTCCTTAAATGCTTCAAAATATATTACATTCTATGGATACTCTGCAAAATCTAATAATTATGTAGCCTTTCCCTGTGAGTTCTGAGACTCTTCCCTTAATTTTCACCATGTTTATGTTAACATTTACTGCTATGGTATTTTCATAGAACAAGCATTGTCATTTGCCAACTTTCCAGAAAAAGCACTGTCATTTGCAAACTGTTTTGACATGTAAAAGATGGAATACATTTTCCATCCAAATCTTTAGGAGAATCATAGGATCTCCAGAAACTCATTAAGCAAAGAATATCTACATCCAAAAGTCCCATGCTTGAATCCCAGCTTCACTACTTACAAAGTGTAGTTACACCCCTGTTAGCTTTTACAAAATAGACCACAGAATGCAATATATTTTGAAATACTGAAAATCTTCAAGATACAAATTCTTTATGCAAGAAAACTTAGGCAAGATGTTTAATTTATCTTTCCCCCCGTTTTCTCATGTGTAAAACTGAGATGATAATGGTATTTAACTCAGAAGGTTCTTGTGGGGATAATGTAAATCATGTAAAGTGTTTTGAACACCTGGCAGGTAGTAAGTGTTCAATAAAATTGACCAAAAAAAAAAAAAAAAATGCTTTCTTAATAATGGCTTCCAGGGGCGCCTGGGTGTGGCCAAAGCCTACCAGCTGGTGAGGGTCTGAGCTGGGATTTGAATCCTGCTGCATAGGCTCCAGAGCCCATCTCATTAAATCCTTTGCCATCCCAGTCTCCTTAGGTTTGTACCTGTGAGAATATTCTCATCTATCCTTTGAAAGAAAACAAATCTAGAGTGATTACAATAGTTTTTGCAACTGTAGTCACTTACAGTTGAAAACACTAATGACTTCCAAGACCAATAGCAGGCATGACCACATACAGTGTCCCAAATGAGCTCTTTATTTCCTTGATGGGTAAATTGTTTGTTGTTACTGTTTTGTCTTCTGTTTTTTTACTTTTGTACATCTGTAGACATCATTGTCTGAAGGTTAAAGTGAGAATAGAGAGAAGCTAAAAACGTCTCCTACTATATCGCATAGGAGTATCATGTTGTTGACACACTTGTCTTTAAAAATGAGCTCAGGGGGCGCCTGGGTGGCGCAGTCGGTTAAGCGTCCGACTTCAGCCAGGTCACGATCTCGCGGTCCGTGAGTTCGAGCCCCACGTCAGGCTCTGGGCTGATGGCTCAGAGCCTGGAGCCTGTTTCCGATTCTGTGTCTCCCTCTCTCTCTGCCCCTCCCCCGTTCATGCTCTGTCTCTCTCTGTCTCAAAAATAAATAAACGTTAAAAAAAAATTTAAAACAAAATGAGCTCAGGAAATGGCTCTTTGGCCCATGCGCAAGTGACCATGTAGAACTCCAATTCATACAAGTTCTACCACACTAGAAGGCTTCATGAGACTTTCCAAACATTCCACCTATACTTTACACAAACCAGTTCCATGTATATCTAGAAGAAAGAAAACAGCGACAAACAAACACCAAGTAGGACTTTTTGAAGATGAACAAAGACTTTGCATTTGAGTGTGTGCGTCTGGTTCGGCCATTGCTTTCTTTTTAGCAGACTCAGTCTTTAAAGGCTTAAGAGAGAAGAGGTTGCCATAAAATTCTCACCAACATCTATGAATGTGCAAAATTCTTTCTGAAGTCTGAAAGCAAATGAATGAAGCCCTTTCGTACTGCTTCTTGGTTCACATAAATGTGTAGGATATAAGCAATGCTTTCAACCCACAAATTTGAAATCCTTCCATTTTACAGCTGCAAAACTGGAGGATGGTTAAGGGCTTGTTAAAAATTATATGTTTACCAGATGACAGTGTGAGGAATTGAACTCAGGTCTTATTACAATCATATGCTTTTCTTACTGAACCATATTGCCTTTTTAGTTCAAGGGGGAAAAATAAACCACAATGCCGAAAAAATCACAAGGGAACAGGAAAGTTTTTGGAATCACATATTGGTGATAACCATGTGTTGTTGTTGACCACATGCAGTGGGCTCTTGCAAAACAAACCAACTATAACTGAAAAAGAAGGACAACAAAATAATGCAGATACTTGTTAGTAAATCCTCCCTCCACCAGAATCACAAAATGAGAGCATAGAAAATGTGGGCACCAGTGTTTCTTCTTTGTACAATCGAGAATATCTTAGATTCCATGATTTTAAATTTTAAGTTTAACCATTACTTTGTCAGTCTTTTTATAGACTTTGTGTTTAAAGACTGAATGTAAGGGGCATAGCAGTTCATAAAAACTGTATTAGACTAGAGCATAGCAGCATTATCGAGGATTTTTTCTTTTTATACATGTTTTTTGAAGATGGCTCATTCTACGTATTGCTCCTCTCCACCTGGCTTCTGGTGAAACATTTAAACTGCAAATAGATAAAGAGCAAATGATACATTTCCCAAAGTTCAAAACGTATGCATGATCTGCTAGACATCAAAAAGTTCTGGACCTGTGGGGGGAAAAGAAAAGAAAAAATATAGTCTGGAAGCCTATGCATAGATAATCAATGACTATTCTCTGCTTAGTAAGATTACAGACTTATTGTCTTCCTTATAATTCTCTGTATTTTCTACTTTTTTAATGAGCATATATTACTTTTGGAATGAGAAAAGGTGTCTTGAAATTTTTTGTGACTAAAATCATATAAAGGAAAAAGTTATGGATGTAAATGCCTATTACTGAGGTAAGCACGTGTTTTAATATTATGACAAAAATATAATCCTACGACTTGCCCCAAATACTTGGAGATCTAAAAAATGGTATTTAAGAAAATAACAACACTTTGCACGATGGGAGACCAACTGTCCTGGTTTGCTCAGAAATGAGGAGTTTCCTGGGATTTAAGATTTTCAGTGCTAAAATCTGAACAGTCTGATCGTTTGATTACCATACAGTCCACCAAAATCTGTATGGAGGCATGGGTCCACAGTCCTCTCAGGAAGTGTTTATCCCCCAGACAGCTAATCTGGACCACTCAAAGAGGCACAATCAGTTCTTGTGGAGTCTATAGATTATTTTCCATCTTTCTAGATCACAGTTTTTGTGGAATCTGCTATATGTGAATGTAGTCATTGATTCTGCAAAGGACTTGCCCAAATAAGTGGCTATGAATATGCATGTCTGTATGCTCTGGGTTTGAAAGAATGTGAAAGTAACTATTAAACAGGGCAGACAGGAGCCCTAAAACAATTGGGAAAAGTTTTTTACTGTCTTCTAATACTTTCTTGTTAGTGTTTCACCAGCAGTAGCAATCATGGTTTCTTTCAGCTAATTTACTTTCTTCTCTCCTTAACTACTAGCCTAGCAAATCCTTTCCAGTTTTCCAATTCTAGAATTCTCGATCACAGAAAGCAATGGGAAGAGAGCAGTGCAGCTGAGGGAATAAGTATGGTAAATTGGGGCATGGGGCTCTAGAGATTTTTAGGGCCTGAGGTTTATAAATGCATTGCCAAAGCTGATCCAGCATATTTCCTTCCCAGCATTAATAATTACTTGGCACTAAAGAAACACTTGCTGATAGAACATTTTATGGTATGGTGTTTTATTATCTCTGTCTTGGAAAAATGGTAGCCACTGATAATCTAATAGAGAGGAGAAACTCACTTCGTTAATTTATTATAGCCCAGAATCCTAGGCAGGGTGTTTGATTACAGGGAATATTCTTTATTTCTGCCAAAATAAAAAGCTGGTGCAACCCAGTGGATGATGTAAATCTTTTGGTTAAGGCCTTCTGGATTCTGTTTTCTAATAGAGCCACCAAGAACTGGTTTAAACTTAAGCTTTTCCTACCATTTTTACATAAACTTGGTTTTTCCAAATTTATGTGTACTTTAATAACAAACTCACACTGGCAATATTAGGTACTTGTGTCGTTACCAACATGGTGCCATGGAGTCAGAGACCTAGACTCTGATCCTGGCAGTGCTACTGATCACTGTGTGTGTGACCTTGGGCACAGCACTTAATCACCCTAGGCCCTGGCTTCTTTATCTGTGAGATGGAAAGTTTGGAGTAAAGTCTCTTCCAGCTTTAATATTTTATAGTTCATGTTTTAATTAAAAGTTGGGAGTGAATAAGTATGAAAGAAAATTTCTTTCAAAAAATAATACATTTAGAGGTGGCTGGATGGCTCAGTAAGTTCAACATCTGACTCTTGGTTTCAGCTTAGGTCGTGCTCTCACAGTTCGTGGGTTCAAGTCCTGTGTCGGGCTCAGTGCTGATAGTGAGGAGCCCTGCTTGGGATTCTCTCTTTCTCTCTCTCTCTCAAATACATAAATAAACTTTAAAATATATATTAAAAAAATAATATATTTAACTTTTGTTAAATTCCAGTTAAAGATTGAGTTATTTGATTTTAGTCTGCCATGTAGAGCCTGTAGAGCCTAGGGGCTGTTGTCATGTATGCTTCAGAAATGATTATTGCAGTTCATGTACTATGCTTGATGGAAGGAAGCATCTGGGGGATTTTTGTAAAAGCTGGGATTCACTCATAAAAGCCCCTTTTGCTTTTGGACGGGTTGTACGTCTTCCCACCTGCTCTACTTTGTACTTTGTGAGAGTTTCACCATCTGTTAGCAATTATTTGTTTCCTTAATTAATTGATAGAATCTATGATATTTTTAAATGCTTCATGTCAACTTTAAAAAAACAGAAGGCTGGGAACTACATACTGTTGTGAACAGTACGTGAAAATGGAATCAAAGAAACAGCATGTTAGAGCTGAGCGAGATCTTAGAGATCAGTTAGTCCAACTCCCTCATTTTGTAATGAGAAACACATCCAGCTCATTGTTGGCAAAGCAGAGAACCTGTATCACTCGATTCCCTTTTTTTTTCCATTATATCATCAGCAAATCACATCTTTCTCATTCCCAGTAATACATGTCTTCTGATTTTTAAAATTCTTTTGAGTTTATAATAAGAGTTAAACTAATTTTTTAAATTATTTTATTGAATGAAAGTGTTACATGGACACAGCTGAAAAGTCCAATATATCTACAAGGTTTATAACAAAAAAAATAGATATTGTCTATTCTGCTCTTTCTGTGTGCAATTTTGATGTCCCAAAGGGATCACATTCATTTCATTGAGCTGTTCTTTTTTATATTTGCTTTCACATTTCTAAATAAATATTTTATACTATTAGCTCTTGATTATTACTTTTAGATATTAACTATTGACTTGCTACTATAGAGTATGAGATTAACCTTTTTCATGCACACCTCCATCCAAACATATCCTTCTTTCCACTTCACCACCCCATCTTCGAAATACAGTTATGACATTCATTTTGGTTAGATTATATTCAGTGTTTACATCTTAAAATTATTTACATAACATTCACAGTGACGCTATTCAGAGAACAATTTTTACAGTTCCCACTTTGTTCAATTTTTTTCTCCCTGGAATTGGTATGACCTAGTTTTTATTGCTATTGTTTGCTTGCTCACTTAATATCCTGCATTACTATCAGTAATTCACACCCAAGCCCTCCAACACAAGTGTAAATTTCAATTCAGTACATTCAAAGTCATCAGATGCCCATCAGTTTTATGTTTTCCTGAGCCATTCTGTTGTAATATACACTGATGGCCTTCCAAACCTGCTACCATCTCCTGCCTTCACTATCCTTTGGTCACTCATTAGCTCTTTCACATTTGAATTCCCTTTCCTTGATCTCGCATCTTCTTGTTTCATCACTTCCGTATTTTGAAGAGGACATTCTTCCATAACATCCTGAGAAAGGGTTCATGGAACATAAAATATTTTCACAATCATAGGGCTAAAAGTCCACATTCAGCTCTCACCTTTGCTTAACGATTTGTCTGGATATAAAAATCTATTTTGGAAACCATTTTCTCCTTGCAAGTTTGAGGCATTCCCCCTTTTCTTCCAGCTTCCAGTATTGTTCCAAATTTCATTGTGATATGCCATGATTTGGATCTTTATTCATCACTTTCACTTGACACTTAGTGGAACACTCTCACTATCAAAACTCTTGAAGTCCAGTTTATAGATATTGTGATTTAAATTATTTTTTGAAAAGTCCTCTAACTCACTAACCAGAGTTTGATCTCACAGTGCTGGCAGATATGTGCTTTTTCAAGCCGCTGCATATATCAGTCTGCTTATACACTGTGAATTTCCTATGGATGCTGTAACAGCTTACCACAGTCTTGAGAGTTTAAAACAATACAGATTTATTTTCTTATAGTTCTGGAGGTCGGGAAGTATGAAATAAGTTTTACGGGGCTAAAGCCATGATTATGGCACGGCTGGGATTTTTTTATAGGCTCCAGAAGAGAATCTGTTTCCTTGCCTTTTCCAGCTTCTAGAGGCTGCCTCCACTCTTGCATTCATTAACTTTCCCTTTCTCTGTCTTTAAGCCAGCAGTAGTGGAGCATTTTTAAATCTCTTTCTGCTTTCAACTTCATACTACCTTCCCTCCTGTAGGGACCTTTGTCATTATATCAGGTCTACCCAGAAACTTAGGATGATCTGCCCATCTCTGGATCCTTAATTTAATCACATCTGCCAAGTCCTTTTTGTTATAAAAGGTAACATATTCACAAATTCTAGGGCTCAGGACATGGAGCTCATTGGGAAGCCATTAATCAACTTACTGTACACACCATTGGCTATAACAAATCACATCCCTAAACTCAGTATCAACAGGTGGTGAAATAGACATCACCTCTATGGTGAGAGAAACTTCAGAATAAAATGGCAAAGGGCACTAATACAGCATGGAATAAAGGAATGAGGCCACTAGTGTAATTAGTCAATGGCGTATGTGGATCATGTATATTTTATTTAGATCTTTTAAAATATACTTAAATAAAGATTTGTAATTTTCACCATAAAGTTCTTGTACATTTTTTGTTAGATGTATCCCTAATATTCAATATTTTGATGGTATTTAATTTTTTAATTTTTTTTTTAACATTTATTTATTATTTTGGGGACAGAGAGAGACAGAGCATGAACGGGGGAGGGGCAGAGAGAGAGGGAGACACAGAATCGGAAACAGGCTCCAGGCTCTGAGCCATCAGCCCAGAGCCCGACGCGGGGCTCGAACTCACGGACCGCGAGATCGTGACCTGGCTGAAGTCGGACGCTTAACCGACTGCGCCACCCAGGCGCCCCTTTTGATGGTATTTAAATGATATATTTAATTTTTTTCACTTTCTAATTCTTTATTAATGACATATAGACATGTAATTGGTTTTTATATCAGTTCTGTATCCAGTAATTTTCCAAGTATTCCCTTAAATCTCAGTGGTTGGTTGGTTGGTTGGTTGGTTTGTCTTATTTTGCTGAGATCACCAGAACAATCTTGAGTAGAAGTAGTGACAGCAAGAAGCCTTCTTTTGTGCCATTGCATTTCAACATTAATTATGATGTTTCCTATAGGGTTTTTGTTACTGTAGATATCTTTTTTTTTAATGTTTATTTATTTTTGAGACAGAGAGAGACAGAGCATGAATGGGGGAGGGGCAGAGAGAGAGGGAGACACAGGATCGGAAGCAGGCTCCAGGCTCTGAGCCATCAGCCCAGAGCCTGATGCAGGGCTCGAACTCACGAACCGTGAGATCGTGACCTGAGCTGAAGTCGGACGCTCAACCGACTGAGCCACCCAGGCGCCCATGTAGATATTTTTAATCACTTAATAACCATTTCTTTTTATTCCTGATTTGCTAAGCAATAGTGTTTCTTTTATCATTAAATTCATTTGAGATATAGAAGCAAATATTTACATTTTGATAAATAAATTCACCTGCTGGTAAAAAGCTCTTTCTACAGAATACCTAGGCTCTTGATATCTTACTTACACATGTATCTTGAAGTTTATATAATTTTGTTTTAAATCACAGTTTCTAAGAATTTATATCAGTCACTCACTAAATATTCTCCCTAAAGTGAGTTTCGAAATGGATTGGTTAACTGTGCCTACCACTGACAATAGAAAATAACAATTTCCAATAATATCCTTATTCCATTTACCAACTGAAAAGAACTGCATCATGAAAGAGTCTTGGAATTCTTTGGTTCCCATTTAGAATATCCACAGAAGTAGCCTGCCAAGACTGAAGTTTCCCGAGCTCATGAAGCTAACACAAAATACTGTGAATATATTGTATTCCAGATGTAGAAAGGGACACAATCTTATCTAATTCAAGTGAGCTCTGCCTCATTCAGAGAGGATCAGTGTTGCTAACACATGAATGTTTTAGCTAACAATTTTTAAACTCTCTGGATATATATCTACTCTTCCCAAGTGCCTCTTCTTTACTAGAGTGTAGATTAATTCATGTATGCATCACTTAGTCATTTTAGGAAATATTTTTCAAGAACTACTATGTATTAGGGACTTCATAGGCACTGAGATACAACAGTGAACATGATTTTATCAATACTTTAAGCAGTTTACAGTTCTGTAGATGAAACAAACAAATATATAAACAATTACCATGTAGAACATGTGCTACTGTAGAACTGAATGTGGAATGCTACGGGAACCTGAAGGAGACTCAGTATCTTAGCCTTGGGAAAGGAGAAAAGGTTTGTTTATTTTGTTTGCTTTGTTTTTTTTTTAATTTTCCTTGGACACCTAAAGTATAAGTAGGACTCACCTAGACAAAAAATGTGAAAAACCATTTATATAGAGGTAATAGAATGTGCAAAGACCTGGAAGTGAAGGAAGGAATACTCTATATTCAGGAAAAAGATTCCTATAATCTGAGGCTTAGACAAATAGAAACAAAGGTGAGTCTGGAGAGTCAAATCATGAATGCGCCTATAAGTTGAGTAATCATAAAATGTGTTGGAGTTTTTTGAAAGTGAAAGAGATGATACTAATAATTATTGCATAAGTAAACTGGAAATCACAACAAATTAGAACAATCCCAGGCAAGCCAAGATATGTGACCTTGCTTATAAGCGATGTGAAATTCTCCTCTTTACTATGATGCTATGAGGAACCTTTGATAGGTCTTAAGTAAGAGGGTAAGAAGGTAACATATTTAGATATTCATTTGACAAAGATTGCTTTTGCTGTAGGTTGGACGACTTATGGGTTAGGGAAGCAAAGATATACAAAAAGAAGAGAAATAGAGAAAAGGAAACAGATACATGTGTTGCAGTAATTCAAGTTGACAATGGGGTTGTGTCTTGACTAGCAGTGTAGAAGTAACGGAGATGGTAAAAAGTTGATAAATTCTGTAGAAATTTAGGAAATTAAGTCATCAAGATTTGCTGATTGAGTGTTCAAAAGACTTAGTAGTGAAGGAGGAAGCTGGAAACACCAAGTTCAGTATTCACGTTTCTGCCCTCTGCAAACCGATTGAGCTAAAGGATCCAACGCACAAGGGAACAGCCACTGAAGATGTTGTTTATAAGGACCTGCACTGTGTTTTGAATGATTTTTTTGTGGACCACGGTAGTTGGGGGGTTGTTGTTGTTGTTGTTGTTCTAAAGTGTTGGACTAAGCCCTAAATGATCTGAGCTGTACCAGTGAATGATTGTAGTTGATGCTGGAACAGAAATACAAAGACAAGTGAGTAGAATACAAAGCCCATGAAGTGGGTAGAATACAAAAGCCCATGAAGAACACCAAAGCAAAGGCATGCAGGAGCAAAGGAGTGTGTGATCACATACTGATTTCTTAAATGTCAAAGGGGCAACACTTAAGTCCTGTGAATAAAGGCAGCCTTTCCATTCCCAGGCATGGACAAATGAGAGGTCACACCATCTGAGTACGATCTTGCACAGTGTGTAGTGAAGTCCTTTAAGAACACCTGAGGGTTTTTTCTTTTGTCACTTCTTCTTCTCTTGAAGGGTTCTGATTTTATAGAGGTACAGGATAAGAGAGCAGGTTCAGGATATAGTAGGAACAAGAAAGAATTAAAGATCAGAATATGGATGGCCATCAATTATAGATGATCCTTGTGAGTCTCTAGGAAGGTTGGGGTGGAACATAAACAGAAGGACTGTGGCCAGAGAGGCTCAGAAGCCAGGCCCTGGGAGGGGAAAGTAGAACCCAGACCAGATGAAAATTGGGCAGCATTCATCATGAAGTCAGACTAAGTAACAGGGTGCCACAGGCTGAGTCCAGCACAAAGCCCTAGAAACAAGATTTAGAAGTTCAACCACATTAACTGAGCAATCAATACAGGGCAGCAAAACCAAGAGAGAAGCCCGTTGCTTCATTCCCTTGTCTGTTCTACAGCCCGTCTCTCTGAAGCCCTACTTTTCAGAGCAGGAACACCATATTTAGGCTGCCTGTCCATCAACATCACCATTCTTTTGGCTTTCTACCATAAAAGGGTAGTGTGGGCAGTGTCAGCAGCATCCAGCCTTTCCAGAGTTCTCTCTCAACTCATTTGCTGTAGCATTCCTGCTCCTTCCTTACGTAGATGGAATCCTATTCTACTCTCTTTGTTCACTTACCTGTTTTCAGCACGTTACATCTTTCATGCATATGATCTCACTTGATATGTCACATAGTGATTAAGAGACCTGACTCTACTAGCAAAAAGACTTTTTTTTAAACCCCACTCTGGTACTTAACATCCAATCTTGGACAGATGACTTAATCTCTCAGTAACTGGGTTTCTTCTTCCGTGAAAAAGGAGGTAACCTAAGAAATTGAATGGTTTTAAGAGTTATGATAAGATATGAAAAGCACGCAGTACATTGCCTACCACATAATACTCGCTCAAAAATATTAGCAATTATTACTGTTGTTAACCTTGAAACCTTATATGGCAGACAACATGAATACAAATATGTACTTTTAATAATACAAGTACACACACACACATACGTCCAAAGAAAGTCTTAAAAATTAAATGACTATTTCAAAGTTATACATCTCCCAACTTACAGAGTTTCAGGACACAACTTTAGACCTCAGACACAGAGCCTTATTAGATAAACTTGGACATAGTTTAGAGCAATTCCAGGAAAAATATCTAGACCTTCTGTCAAGACTCTACAGAACCAAGCAAGGGTGTAACCCTACTAAAATAGGCCATCCTGTTGCTTTTAGTAGCTACGGTGGGTAGCACAGTGGTCCCTTTCTCAAGTCACTTAAGTTGTTTTATTTGCCATCTAATCCTTAAGATTGGAAGGATACACTCAGTCCAGCTTTAACTGAATCAGTTATGCATATGTGCGTGTATTGTCCTGGCTATATATTGTTGTATAACATGCCACCCCAGAACAGTAGATTAAGACCATGAGGATGATTGAGTTGTTCATAAATGTGCAATTTGGGCAGGGTTCAGTAAGGGAAGTTCATCTTTACTTGAAATGATTTCAGTTGGGACAGTTAAAACTAGGATTGGAGTATATACTTTCAAAAAATGGATCATTCAGATGTCTGGGAATCGGAGCTCTGGACTGAGAGCTCAACTAAGGCTGGGAGCTGGGAACCTCTGTTTCTCTCCATGTAGATGAAGATCTCCATGCTTCCTGGACTACCTCATCGCCTGGTGGCTGGGTTTCAGGAGTAAATATCCTGAGAGAGTTGTATCATTTTCATGACCAACTTCAGAAGTCATGGAGAGGCATTTCTGCCCTATTCTTTATTCAAGGCAATCACAAAGACCCACCCCTTTTCAAGGAAAGAGAACATTAATACTTAATCTTAGTGGGGATAGACAAGATTCTGGAAGATCATGTGGAGCAGGAAATATAAGAGGTGGGAAATATATACATGTATCTACTTCTACATAAAAAGCATATGTGTGTATATTTCATATTCAAATGTACATACTTGTAGTCATCTATATGAACTATTTGAGCTATATAAAATATCAGTCCTACTCTGGCACTACCTATATCCCTTTATTTTTTCTATAATAATTATAATACCTGAAATATCGTATATTTATTTGTTTATTATCTGTCTGCCCTCCACTAGAATGAAGTGCCACAGAGACAGAAACTTTATCATATTTTATTTATTGCTATATCTTTGTTACCCAGAACACTGCCTGGCATATAGTAGGTGCTCAATTTTTTTGTTGAATGAATGAATAAATAAAAAATTTATGCATGAATAAATGAATACTGCCTCCAATATATAGGGCCATAAATTCACCACCATAGATGCTGGCTCTCAGGCTGGACTCTGAGACATCAGTTAAAAGAAAGGTTTGTGGCACTGTCTTCTATATATAACAAGCTTGATACATAACAAATAAAATGTTATTGAAGGTCCTGATATTTGCATTTGCAATTCCATGGAAATTGTAACTCTATAACCTCTTCTTCCTTTGCATTTTATTTCTCTTTCATAGACCAGCCATTGCTAGAAGCTTCAGCACAGGGATTTTTTTTTTGGATGGTAGCTGTGAAGTATTAGAAAAGCAGTGACAGATACAAGGATTTTATTTGCCTTCCACAAGATGCCTCATAAAGCCGTAGTTAATAAGTTGCCCACATTCCCTTAAGGTGTTTTCAGTAGCTCATAATAGTATTTATTTCAGAAAGTATATCTTCTGTCACATTAAGGGTCAAGTAAAAATGATGTGAAATGACCTTGTTTGGCTTTAGAAAAATTAAAGCCCTAAAAGCATGGAAAGCAATAAAAGATTATTATGTGCCTTTTGTCAGATATGAGATGCATTATAATGAATCCCTTATGACAAGTACCTTTACAGCTTTAGTTGTAAACACTTATATCAGCTGCTAATTGTGATATCTAATAAGATCCTTGACACTATAAGTAGCCTCCTCCATAGACATTTTGGTTGTAATGAAAAACACTACTAGCTACAGTGAGGATAAAACAAACAATAAATTCATGAATTACATAATGTTTCTCTGGTAAAGCATTTTTAGAATACTAAATTTTGATAAAATATACAAAAAGAATAATATGAAATTCTAAGATATGATATTCAACACTATTTGGGGAAAATCAAATATCTCTTTACTCAAGATCTCTGAAGATGTCATTAAGAATATTTATATTAAGAACCCCCCAAAGAAAGCTTTCATATGAGAACTGTAATATATTATAGCAATATAATTTTTAGGTTCTCTGTATTTTTCCCTTAATATCAATATCAATATGTGATCACATATGACATATGACCAAGACATATTTATGAAACAAATGTATATATAAAGAAGATGCTACTTGTTAACCACCAATAGAACATGTTCATACCATTTGCAAGAAGTGGAGATAGATTTGAATCATTACTTCTAAAAATTCTGTGAACTGATAGATAAATAAGAAAGATGTGAATCTTGTCCTTGGAAACTTTACTCTTCATACATGGTTCTCATAAATACGGTATGGCATTCCAGTGGATCCTGTGTGGGGGAACAGCTAAGAAGAATGGAAAGGTCTATTTGGCACAATATTAGATTTTTTCACTCATGGAAGATAGACCCCTTTGTTGGAAACATCAATAAAGGACTTCACTTATTACCATCATCATTATCATTATCATAATCATGATAAATTACACTTATTTAGTACTTTATAATGTTCTGGAAACACACCAGCTCTTTATATATTATATTCATTAATGCATTTACTCATCACAACATCTCTCTGAGGCAGGTACCATTAGCCAATTTTACAGATGAGTAAACTGAGGGACAGAAGTGTTGAATGCTTGGTCAATGTCACAGAGCTAATACAGGGCACAGTTAAGATTCAAACTTGTCTATTGGCTCCTGAATTTATGCTCTTAACCGTGCTGTTTTATTGTTTCAAGAAGGCACAAAAGTACCTCTAAAGAAAAATTTAAAGCCCTCATTCAGAAAGTGATACGATAATGAAAATCTGGAATGCCATCAGGTATTGGGGTGCAGGCAGTAAAACTTCAGAACTTGACACATGCTGTCACACTTAACCTGCACATGAAATGGCTTCTTCCCACTGCATAATAGTAATAGTACTTAGTTTATGCCAAGAATTAGCTCATCTAATTCTTGAAATAACACAAAGAAATGGGTACTTGATTTACAGATGAAAACTTGTACCAAGGAAAATTAAATAATTTGTTCATAGTTAATAACCAGGAGCCACTTAGAATTTAGATCATCTTACCACAGATCTGTGCTTATAATCACTGTCTATGTGGTTCCCCTCATGAATGAATAATAGAATCCTCAGCAGACCCATTAAAAAATGTAAATGGCTGGGTGTCACTTCTAGAGATTCTTATGTAGTTGGTGAGGCCTGGGAATGATAGTTTATAAAACTTCCCCATTTGAATGTAATGTGCATCCAAGGCCAAGATCACTACACTAGCTTGTACTGTTCCTCATCTTAAAATTATCTTTGGTCTTAGCCCCCTGTAACTCAAGAATCTGCATTATTCTTTCCAGGGTACGATAAGGTATGAACAGGAAACTTAAGTAATTTGTAATCTCCAATGCTTTCTAATATGGATTTTATTATATAAAACATGGGCATTATATGTGCAATGGATTTCCTTATCCAGTAACAAATAATAGATAGTTCTGAGTAGGATGTTATAATTTTAAATTTAATTTTTTCTGATCTTTCTGACAGATAATCTTTCCAAAACATATGATCTATTTAAATTGTCTTCTTGCTGTATTTTTATCTTTAGTATACCTGGCCCACACATTTTTTTAGCTAGTGCAGCTCTGATTCACAAAAGGATAATAGAAGGGTCATGCTGAGAGTCTCATTAAACTACAGTTGAAAATGGCAGTAAAGATTTGTTAACTCATTATATAAAAGCCCATCTTTCTGTGGCTTGTGTTTATTTCTTTTTAAAAGTGAAAAAAAAAAATAAAACATTGAGCTAATGGGAAAGTCTGAAAAAGAATAAGTTAATTTAAGGGTGAAGAAATATAGTCCCTAAAATGTAATACCTACTACCCGGATGATCATGTGTTAAATATTTTGACAAACTGGAAATGCATATCTGTACAGCTGTTATTTGGCCAGATGAAAAATAATTAGAAAAAAAGCACAACTTCAACACCTCTCTTTTAGCAAATGACCTGTCTATAGGCTTTGAGCTGAAAATGTTGATAATGATTACAGAGGCTGTCAAACAGAAGTGGGTATTGTGTTCCAGAGACAAATTGTGTTACAGTTGGTGGGTTCAAGCCCCGCATTGGGCTCTGTGCTGACAGCTCAAGCCTGGAGCCTGCTTCTGATTCTGTCTCTCCCTCTCTCTCTGCCCCTACCCCGCTTGCAGTCTGCCTCTCTCTCTCTAAAAAACAAACATTTAAAAAAATGTAAATTTAATTTTAATCTTCTTGTCACAAAGCTTAAACAAATATAACTTATTAATATGTGTATTTTTCCTTTTCCTTTTCCTTTTATTACATCTATCAAGAGACAGATAAAGGCTACCTGATCAAAACGTTTCTCCTCTGGGGGTGCCTGGGTGGCTCAGTCGATTAAGCATCCAACTCTTGATTTTGGCTGAGGGCATGATCTCACAGTTCATGAGTTTGAGCCCCTACTTGGTCTCCGAGCTAACAAGTGCAGAGCCTGCTTGGGATTCTCTCTTTCTCCCTCTCTTTCTACCCCTTCTCCAATCACACTGACTGTCTTTCTCCCTCTGTCTCTTTCTCAGAATAAATAAACTTTTTTTTAAAAACGTTTCTCATCTGCAAAGGGTAACACTTTCTGAAAGAGTTAACTACTGGTAAATAAATAGACAAAAAATAGAGAGAGACTTTTCTATCATCAGGAATATTCAGATTCATCTTTTAATGACTTTTAGGTCATCTTTCTTCCTGAACCATATCACGGGATGTTAATTGATTACTAGATTTTGTTGGATTAACTCCACAATTTTCTCTTATTATTCACATTCTCTAGAAAGTACATTAATCAAAGATAGAGAATATGAATTACAAACTCATTTTTACCACCAACATCAATTTTTAAACCCTCATTGTCGTTTATAGAATAGAACTCTGATCAGACATGATTTTTTCATTGAGTAAAAAGTTTCACTTCCTAATATCTATTATTTTCACTGGTCTCTTTTAGTTTTATCTATATATGGTACAGATTTTCTTAGATAGAAAGTGCCATCTTACAGTGTAAAGAGCATTGGATTTGGACCCACAGATACTAACCCCAAAGCCCTGGGTTATCCGGGATTTGAATCTCTGCTTTAAATACCAAGAGCCGTGGACAAGCCCCCATCTCTACATTCATCTTCTGTTGGACACACACTCCTGTGTGGCAGGACTGACCGGAGGATGGCGGTGTACGTGAAACTGCCTTGAAAACCATTAATTGCTTTATAAATGTAGAGAACAGTAATCAAACCTTTCTAAATCATGGAATCTGCTCTCCTCATTGTTTGACAGCGAGGCAAAAGGGAGTGCCTGTAGCCCCATATCACATATGTTTCAGAAAGGAAGTGTGGATAAAATCCTGATGAGGACAAACTCACTTCACCTAGTGACCATGAACAAATCATTAAAAAAAACTCTGCCTCTGTTATCCCATTTGCGATATGAGTATAGTAACAGGTAATTGTGTGTGTTGCTTGAGGTAGATTTAGAAGGAATAAGAGCCACACACACTTTAGTTCTGTGCTGCCAAGGAGACACAGCCCATTAAGTTATCAACTGATATTACTGTGAAACCCATATGTTCTTACTTGTAACATTTTCATCTTACAACAGTTTTTCTTCCTGAAAAATTGGGCCCAAAGCAAGATTCTCTGATTATAAAATTTGTCCATTCATCCCATTTTTTATTTCTCAGAACACAAGAAACATTTATGAGAGATTTTTTTTCCTGTATTTGTACCAAGCCAAATGTAAAAATGTAGCTGACTCCTGCTTCTCAAAAAGCACCTAGCTCGTTTGCAAACAGGGGTGGCAGAGGAAAATAAACAGGGAAGTCTGGAGTCCTCTTCGCTTTGGCCTCTGGACCCAGTGCCTCCGTTAGTTCTCCTCCATTGGCATCTGCAAAGCTCAGATACGGTTTTGTGATGTCTTGCTTGTGCTTTCAAATGTCATTATTGCTGTTCCGCCCATCTCTTCTTTGGGGACTAAGAGCGCACCTTCTGTTTCCTTCTAACTCAGATAATAGTTAAGACAGTACTCCTCTTAGCCTGTGCCCTACAGCCTGCACTGACACACAGCTGACTCCCAGACACCCGACCTGAAGGCTGGAAGCACAGAGGAGACAGGAAGGACTGTGCCACTAGGGTTTGCCTGCACCCCATACACAGACAGACGTCAGTTGCCCTACCCTTTAGTCAAGCTGGACAACCCACTGTGTGAACACAACCTCTGGTCTTCCATGTCCACATTTGATTATGTTGCTTTGACAGCCCAGGATGCCCAACCCCTGCCTCTATCCCTGCTTTTAAACGCTCTCAGAGATGGGTCAAATGCCAGCTATCGCCCTGAGACTTGTGTGTTTCTTGCAAATTTTTGTCAGCTCTTTCTCCTGTGAATCCCTGCAACTCTTGATTCATAGCACCCTTAGATGACTTCTCATGTTCTTCCTTGTGTATGCTTATTTACTTATTTTCATTATTGTTCAGGCCCTCTAATAAGAGGCATTACCTGTGTAAACTTGGACAAGTCATTTAACCCCACTGTGCCTATTTTTTCATTCATTAAGTGAGGCTTGCAATATCAAACTTACCTCATAAAATTGTTTTGAGGATTAAATAAGTTAATGTAAGTACAGAACTTAGACCTGCGTCTGGTACATAGTTATGTAAGTTACTATTTTTTGTAATCACATTGTTACACCTCTCATATGTATTATAAGCATCTATGTGGATGCCTGTGTTTTTAAGAGAAATTTATGCTTCCTTACAATTTTATCTCCTAGTATATTTTCTGCTATTTGTTAGGTTATTAATAACTGTTTTTAAATAAGTAAATTTAAAAAGTGAAGTTTCTTTGCCATTGTTGTAATTCTTTAGAGACAACCTTTAGTATGATGAGCAACTCAACTTTTTAGTAAGGCACATATCTTTGTAAACTTCAAAATGTCCTCAAACATAGGGCATAATATTTAAATTTTTATTCATTCACTTAATTCAACTGTTAATAAATGCAAATCCCAGGTAAAGTAGTTCAGTCCTTATCTTACTGTTTCAATTTCATGATCTATAACAATGCAAAGTGGTTCAAATATCTAGACAGAATGTTAATATTAATCTTGAAAGTTAGATGACCTAGTGATTTAGTAATCATATTTATATATGCTAAGCCATTGTTGATTTCTATAGAGTTTTACCGTATAAAGTTTCAGAGACACATCCAGACAAAATGAATAACATTAAATTTACTGTCTAGTGGCATATGAATTTCTTTTAAATTTTTATAGATTTTATTTTGTTAAAGAAATTTTAGACTGGCAGCAAAATTGAAAGGAAGGTAAAGGGATTTCCCATATTTCTACACATACATAGCAGCCTCCCCCACCATCGGTATCACTCACCAGAATGGTACATTTTTTACCAAGGATGAACCTACATTGACACATCATAATCCCCCAAAGTCCATAGTTAACCTTAGCATTCACTCCTGGTGTTGTACATTCTGTGGGTTTGGACAAAAGTATAATGCTATATATCCAACATTATAATAGCATACAGAATATTTCATTGCCCTAAAAATCCTCTGTGCTCTGCCTGTTCATCTCCCCCCCCCCCCCCCCCACCCAACCCCTGGGAACCACTGATCTTTCTACTGTCTGCAGAGTTTTGCCTTTTCCAGAATGTCATATAGTCAGAATCATACAGTATGTAGCCTTTTCACATTAGCTTTTATCACTTAGTAGTAACCATTTATGATTCCTCCGTGTTTTTTATAGCTTAATATCTCATGATTTTTTAGCACTGCATAATATCCCAGTATTTAGAGGTACCACAACTTATCCATTCATGCACTACAGGACATCTTGGTTGCTTCTAAGTTTTTGCAATTGTGAATAAAGCTGCTATAAACATCCATGTCCATGTGTATACCTGTTTTCAACTCCTTTGGGTAAATACCACAGAGTGAGATTGTTATGCTGTATGGCAACAGCGTAGTTTAATTTTGTAAGAAACTTCCAACTTGTCTTCCAAAATACGTATACCATTTTGCATTCCCACCAGCAATGGATGAGAGTTCCTATCACTCCATATCCTCATCAGCATTTGGTGTTGTCAATGGCCTGATTTTTGGCCATCCTAATAGGTATATAGTGATATTTTGTTGTTTTAATTTGCATTTCCCTGATGGCCTATGATGTTTATTTGCCACCTGTATGTATTATCTTCTTTGGTGACATATCTGTCAAGGTCTTTAGTTCATTTTTTAAACTGTCACTTGTTTTCTTATTGTTGAGTTTTAAGAGTTCTTTGTGTATTTTGGATAATAATCCATTATCAGGTGTATCTTTTTCAAATATATTCCTTCAGTCTGTGGCTTATCTTCTAACTTTCTTGATGTTGTCTTCTACAAAGCAGAAGTTTTTAATTTTAATGAAGTCCAGCTTAGTAATTATTTCTTTCATGGACTGTTTTGGTTCTCATCCAAAAAAGCATCACCATACCCAAGGTCATCTTGGCTTTTCCTAGGCTATCCTCTAGGAGTTTTATAGTTTTGCATCTTATATCTATGTCTATGATCCCTATTGAGTTAAGTTTTGTGAAGGGTCTCAGGTCTGTGTCTAGATTCATTTTTTGCATGTGGATGCCCGGTTCTTCCAGAACCATTTGTTGAAGAGACTGTCCACCATTGTATTGTCTTTGTTGCTATGTCAAAGATGAATTGGCCATATTTATAGAGGAAATTATTTTTAATTTAAAAAGACTATTTTAGGGACGCCTTGGTGGCTCAGTCAGTTGGGCATCTGACTTTGGCTCAGGTCATGATCTCACGGCTCAGAGCCTGGAGCCTGCTTCGGATGCTGTGTCTCCCTCTCTCTCCACCCCTCCCCTGCTCACGCTCTGTCTCTCTCCTTCAAAAATACATAAACATTAAAGAAAATTTCAACAGACTATTTTAAACTATATATATATGTATATATATATATATATATACATATATATATATATATCTTATTGTGAAACAATTTTTCAGTCAACTGCCATGGTTAGCTATTTGGAAAAAAATAGCTGTCTACATTTAAAACCAGAAATCCCACTCAGAGGATATGTAAAAGGAAAACCAAAGGTGAACCGCATTAGGTAAATTTATTTAAACTTCATGTTAGGTTACACACTCATGGAGTTACTTCCAGATGAAAATGCATATTAAGATACACCTTGATTTCCATTACACTAGTCCTGATTTCTTTCTCTTTTTAAAAAATTTCTAAATTTATTTATTTTGAGAGAAACAGAAACAGCATGAGTGGGGGAGGGGCAGAGAGAGAGGGAGAAAGAGAATCCCAAGCAGTCTCCCCAGCACTGTCAGTGCAGGACCTGACGTGGGGCCCGAACTCACAAAACCGAGAGAGTTAAGAACCGGAGCTGAAGTCGGACGCTCAACCAGTTGAGCCCCCCAGGAGCTCCAGTCCTGATTTCTTTTAGGTTATGAATGTGAAAATTAGGAATTATTTTCACAAGTGAAATCTGCTAAATAAATCACCTGCAGTTTAAAAATGCTAAGCTACCCTCTCACAACAAGACTGTTTGCAATTCTCAGTGATGTAAGGAAGTGGGATGAGGCTCATTTGACCATAATGATAGACTGTGAACAGTACCCTGAGTATCTTGATTGGGGCCCCCACAAGATAAAATTTATTTCATTGTTACAAGTTAAAAGCTTTCAGATTTCTGAGCTAAAGAAAATGGCATTTTTCTTCCAAAGAGAGCTTATTGGTTTTATTGATTCTCTTCTATTTTGATTTTACGTGTGGGTATATGGGAAGTATATTTCTTTAACATATGACAATGCTGTTTCTTCTGCCACAAAGGTTTTGCATTTTATTTTACCTTAAATGAACTGAAAATTTCTTTCAACAAGTTCTGTTATCAACTTACCAAATTTATTCTACTACCATTTTTAGTTGTTTGGAGGACATAAAATGCATTTCTGTAATGTTCCTTAAATAGATTCCTATTTAGGTAACATCTAACGTCCTGCCAATGTACTCAACAAAGTTAATGAGAATGGGAGAGGTCTTCCGATAACTGATTTGAAGGGAACCTGGGAAGTTGAGATGGGGTGAAAATGGTGGCTTTTAATAAAGAGAACTATTCATTGAGGTTTTTCTGATTATGAGACACTGCTTTGCTACTGAATGATTTTGAGAGTGTAACTAGTTAAACTCCACAATTTAAATATAACATTGTAAAGTGAGAGGAAATGCAGAGTACTATGGTGCGTTTCAGTATATAGAAAAAATTGAATCCACATATATAAAATGTGTATTTTTTGTATATTTTTATTGTAGTGACTTTTTCTGTGGGAACAGCCTCTTCTGAATTGTCACCTGCCTTCAAATTGAAGTTGGAGGCTAGAAATTGTATTTACATTCCCACCATGTCTTCATTAATTTATGATTCACCTTTTCTGTTTATCTTCCATGTTTTAAATGCTCTGATCAATAAGAATTGACTCTTCTAATTCTGTGTTTGGAAGCAAGGGACTATTCTAGCCACATAAACACCTACTTCGAATAAATTTGCAACAATATAAGCTTTAAGAATCGTTCTGTTTAATTTGTCAAAAACACTTACTTTCTGATAGTAATAATGTAAACTTAAAGGATCTTTTGTTTCACATGTCCAATAATACTTATTATTTAACAACTGAAGAGTATAATCTTTGTTGGAAACTGCTGGGCTTCTAAGTAATATTTAATGTTTGTTTCTGGCTTGGATTTCAGAAACCACCTGCTCCTCTGTTTTCAGATAAATGATATGTCCAGCAACTGTGGAGATGACAATGCTAGCCTTTTGTTAAATTCAGCTTGGTTTTTTCCATTGGTTCTCCTCGACCCTCACTCAGATTATCCAAGCCTTAGAAAAAAAAGAAAAAGTGACTTGTAGTAATGACCAACCTAAACGTAAACCTGGCTACCTCTTTACTAACTCCAAGCTGCCAGCTTGGAGACATGTAAACCCATCCACTATTTAGTGTCTATCTAGTTTTCCTCAAAACAAAAGCATGTTTTTTTAATTTGATTTTATTGGAGCATTCAAAACAACCTATAATGACTTATACTTTTGACCTCACGGTATTTTGCATTTCCTCTACAGAACTTTACCTTTTTTTTAGCTTAGACTTTTGAAACTAAAACTTATTTCAAGATTTTAGAACTGAGAATAGCAAAGCTTCCTGCTGCTGTCACATATGTGCTTTTGTTCTTCTTATAGGAATAGAAAAACAGAGTTAAGGTAATGAATGCAGCAATTACAGGCTCATGGTTTATTAAAACCAAATTCTTTAGTCTCTTCTTAACTACTCATCTGTGTGCTTTGAGCCTCATCCATGTCCAATTTACTCTTCCATGCTCTTGGCAAACCCATTAAGAAATACCCTTCTGAGCTACCACCTGTGTTCCCTTACATCCGTCATTTAAGCTAGAAGATATTCCAGGACTATACAAGTCCTTGCTGTGGTATCAACATCATAAAATCAAATATAACTTATTTGTGAATTCCATACTGTAAGAATCACTGGAGAGGCCCTTTCCTCAAATCTGCTAACATCCAGTTCTTAGGGTGCTCTATATATCATAGTCCGTGGAAAAAGTACCCCAGGAGAAATTCCTTGTATAGCCTACATGATCATACCAAGGACCCCTGCTTAATTTCCATTCCTTTAATTGGTCCAATATTGATCACCATCACATCTTTTATAATTCCTCACACTCCAAAATAAGCACTTTGTTTAATTGTAAACTACAAAAAAAAATCCCTACTATTTGGAGGTCTTTATTTTTTTTTTCCTCTATATTCCAACTCGAGTAGAAATGATCTTTACTCAATCTTATAAATGAATATAAATTTTTTTAATTCTTTTTTTCAACGTTTTTGTTTTTTGTTTTTTGTTTTTTTTTTTTTTATTTTTGGGACAGAGAGACACAGAGCATGAACGGGGGAGGGGCAGAGAGAGAGGGAGACACAGAATCGGAAACAGGCTCCAGGCTCTGAGCCATCAGCCCAGAGCCCGACGCGGGCTCGAACTCACGGACCGCGAGATCGTGACCTGGCTGAAGTCAGACGCTTAACCGACTGCGCCACCCAGGCGCCCCTAAATGAATATAAATTTTGACATAAAGACAGCTTAAATATGAAAAAAACAGGACACATTTATTTTCATAAATATGAAAATATGAATAAAAGGTCATTCTGTAATAAAATAATGATCTTAATGAAGATAATAGAGATAACAGTCGTTTAGTGCTATGTGGCAAGTTCTATGCTGAATACTTAATAAATATTTTCTTATTTAAAATCTGCAATAATCCTGTGGCATGAGGTATATTTATGCTGTTTTTTACACCCAGAGAAGCTAAGAGTGAGGAATATGCTGAAGCTGACATAGGTACTAAATAGAGGTGTCAGATTTGAATCCAGATTTGTCTGACATTACTTCTGGACTCAAACTCTTAACCTGTATAACATGTATTTATAGATGGGATGTTTAATAGCAATATCAATCACCATCATCACCATAATCCACAAATATTTCCAATATTCCACAATTCAGACATAATAAACAAATGTGAACTCCACTTACTGTATCAAAATTCACAGGTTCTTCCCAAAATTCACCTGCTTCTTTGAAGGGGTAGCTTTGCTCGTTGCCCTCTGCATATGGCCTGCTCAACCTAGATTTCGCTTGCACCATTCTCCTTACCAAGAATACCCACATTCTTTCTTATTCCACCAATTCATCTATAGTTTATTCATCCATTAGCTCCTGGGACTAGATTCAAGATTTAACTCTCAAATTCTACCCATTTTTCAAATTCCAGCTCTAGTTATCCCAACCTAGAATGATTTCATTCTTCTTACCTTCTATTGCACTCTTTAGTAAAACCAAACACTTCAGAGACTGCAATTGTTTTATGCATTTCACTTTCATTTTCCTAGCTAAATGTTCAGCATCCTGGCGACATATTATGTGTAACAAATTTTGTATACCCCCTGGAAAATTTTCATAGTGTTGCAGTATTATGCACATAGCAAACATTCAGTAAATATCTGTTGGCTGATTAACCAAGGTTGGTGTCAATTGTCATGCTTGAAAATGTTAGATGGAATGTATAGACACATACTAAGAATTTCCCTGCATTTCGCATGTTTTGATCAAATTTCCTGTACCAAAAAGTCATTCTTCTTCAAGATGCTTTAGTTGAGTTCTGAATACCATTCTGAAATCAAGAAATGTTCATTAAGAATGATTCTCTTAGCTTTGACCGTTGACTTCTGTGATTACATCCTCCTTCTGACTGTCTCTGACATTTTTCTCTCTGTGTTCTTCTCTCTTTTATTACTAAACCCTTTCTGGATGTCTCTGTTGCATTTAACTTCGTTTCTGAATGAGGGGTGCAACTACATGGTTCTTGTTTTCAGTGTATTGTTCAGAAGCCCCCAATACCCAATCAACCCATATAATTTCATGGCAAGTCTTTAATTTTTTTCATTTCCAAGAAAAAAATATAGTAAGATTTGATTGAGTGTAATTTATAGTTTGTTGTTCAATTTTTGTATCTAAGCACTTCTTTTGGTATCTTTATAACTTAATTTGGATTTTGTACTTATTCTTCAGTTAAGTTCTGTCAGCCTGTTTCATAGTTAAGAGTCTTGGGGCGCCTGGGTGGCTCAGTCGGTTGAGCGTCCGACTTCGGCTCAGGTCATGATCTCGTGGTCTGTGAGTTCGAGCCCCGCGTCGGGCTCTGTGCTGACAGTTCAGAGCCTGGAGCCTGTTTTGGATTCTGTGTCTCCCTCTCTCTCTCTGCCCCTCCCCCGCTCATGCTCCATCTCTCTCTCTCTCTCTCTCTCTCTCTCTCTCTCTCAAAAATAAACATTAAAAAAAATTTTAAATAAAAAAATAAATAAAAAATAAAAAAGAGTCTTGCTGACCAGATTGAAAGTTTATTTGACCACCATATTTGTGCTTTATGTTTTCCCAAATTGGTAAGCTTCTTAACTTCATAAAGAAATGGGAAGAATCATCATTTAATGGCCATGTACCCATTCCAGATATATTTTCATATGTTACATGAAATAATGCAAAGCTTATCTAAGGTGTTGGTAAATATCTTGACCTCAGACTCTGACCTCATATTTCATAGAAAAGGTGTTTATCAGTGCCTTCATCTCTAAATGACAAGAGTTCTCTAGAGGGTACCAGATAGCATTGAGCTGAACAGAAATTTACATTGCCATATTTGACCCCTTTGCAACTGGGCTTTGGCATCAAAACTGTAAAAAATCTTGTTCGTCTCATCTCCTTGATATTTATTAGATCTGCCTTCTTCATTAAGTATTTTCTTTAGTCCTCAATATTCTTCACCTTGGTTATTAAAATAGTACCCTTTCCTCTTACCCACTGTCATAAGAATTATTTTTCTCAACTATAGGCAGGAATATGCTACTTCCCACTTCTTGGGAAATAATTACTTACTCAAGAACTTTTAAGATCTTATAAAATAAAATCTTAATGTACCAACACATCTTGGCATTTCAAATATATCCTTCCTTGCAACCTAATCAAACCAACTAGGAACCATTCACCAAGTCATCCTGCTGTTTCCGTCACGTTTGCCAGCCAGCCAAGAATCTGCTTCCTCCCTTTCTTTACAGATTAAAACCATACTTACCCTTTAAAACCTAGTTTCACTACCTTTCAATACCACCTACCCTGAAATATTCGCTGTTCCATCCTCTTAATCAAAATGATTCTGTTTCTCTGTGTCTTGTTGCATTTTTCACGTATATGTATATTTTAAAAGCTTGTTTCCTTTTGCCTTATCTATATTCCTTCTCTTACCCACAGCTGTAAAATGCTTGAGGTTTTGGATCATGTAATTTTCATATTTGCATATCCCACTCTTGCAAGTACCATGTTTTGTGCATGTGTGCTTTGGGTGTTATTACCTACTATCTTCATAGCCCTTGCCTGCAATAAAACATGTTTGCTGACATGTCTAATTCATTTTTTGAAAAGTTTTAAGCACAGTTTCCCTATGCACATCATTGTTCTTGAAACTCTATACATGTTGCCTTCCATTCTTCACTTCCACTTTACTCTTTAAGATTCTTCAATCCAGTATGAATTTACCCAGTTCCATTATAATTCCCTCACCAAGGTCACCAGTGACCTTGACTGAAAAATATTATGAACTGTTTTCATAGCTGTTCTTTTTCACTCTTCTGAATCGTGTAATATTGAGATTTACTTGAAATCCTCTTAGTCCATTCAGGTTGCCATAACAAAAACTGTATAAGTTGGTTCTTATAAATAACTCTCGTTTCGGGGCGCCTGGGTGGCGCAGTCGGTTAAGCGTCCGACTTCAGCCAGGTCACGATCTCGCGGTCCGTGAGTTCGAGCCCCGCGTCGGGCTCTGGGCCTGTTTCCGATTCTGTGTCTCCCTCTCTCTCTGCCCCTCCCCCATTCATGCTCTGTCTCTCTCTGTCCCAAAAATAAATAAAATTTTTTTTTAAATAAATAAATAAATAAATAAATAACTCTCGTTTCTCACACTTCTGGAAACTGGGAATTCCCAGAACATGGTCCCAGCAGATTCAATATCTGATGAGGGCACTCTTCCTGGTTCATAGATAGCCACCTTTTCACTGTAGCCTCATACAATAGAATGGATAAAGGATTTCTGTAGGGTTACTTTTATAATGCACTAATCCCATTCATGAGGACCCTTCCTCGTGACCTAATCACGTCCCAGAGGCCCCCATGCCTAACGCCATCACTTTGAGAGAATTTCGACATACGAATTTTCTTTGAGAGAATTTCAACATATGAATTTTGGGGTAGACACAACCATTCTCTCTCCTGATTTTTCTGCTATCTCTCCCTCTAGGTTTTCCCCTTTGCTTTTATGACTGTTCATTCTAATATCCTTTACTGAATCATAGACAATAGACCTTAGCATAGTTTGAAGCAAATGATATATCCAAGAATCATCATGATATAGATATAAAGTAAAGACAGCGGAGTGAATAAGATCACCTAAAGAAAATGCATTCTGTGAGAACAGACAAGCATGGAACCCAGGAAAAGCCAACTTGTAAAGAGGGTGGGGCAGTGCAGACTATAGACTACATAGAAAAACAACTTTTAGTCAGAAAGATATCTAAATCCTTACATTTTCATTGTGACGCATTGTTTTAATATTATATCAGTGTGTGAACAAGAGAATAAACCAATTATCCACAAGCTCCTTTCAGACTTTGGATCCTATAATTTTAAATGAAGATTAACTATTTTTTACATTTACAACTACAATCCTAACAAAGGAATGAGTTTTAATTTTATCATTCCCACTTTAGTGACAAAGATGGCTGAAGTCAAACCAAGTATATGGTCCAATAACAGTGCAGGTGCCTGATCGATGAAGCCACAACTGCGGTGGGTTTGAAACAAACACTACCAAAATAGAGCGAGAATGTGGTGACAGGGTCAGGAGCCAAGCCTAAAGTTTATGGCAGTTGTCAGAGCTGCATCATGGGCAGAGATTAAGGTCAAAACTTGTCTAAACCTGAAGCATATTTCCTCAGGCTATTCTAATGAAATTTTGGTCCGTACTAAGGAAAATGTCCACTTTTCCCCCCTCACAGCTCTGCATCTATTTTATTCTCCTTTTTCTTCTCCCAATCATGGGTGGACTTCCTATTTAATTTTTACACTCCGGATTCCAATTCCTATTATATAAAGAGAACTTTGTGGGGCACTTGGGTGGCTCAGTCGGTTAAGCATCTGACTCTTGATTTCAGCTCATGTCATGATCTCATGGTTCGTAGGATTGAGTCTCTTGTCGGGCTCCGTGGTGACAGAGCGGATCCTGCTTGGGATTCCTTCTCTCCCTCTCTCTCTTCCCCTTCCCACATGCATGCACATGCTCTCTTCTCTTTCTCTCTCTCTCTCTCTCTCTCAAAATAAATAAACTTTAAACAAAAAAGAGAATTTTCATAAGAAATTAGAAGATTCTGCTTTTAGACCATATTCCTAAGGAGAAACAAGTCCTCTTAAAAGATGTAGTGAGAGCTAAGATAGCATACTCCTACAATTCATCTTCAAAAAAACTTTTTTGAGACTCTTATTCATGGCTTTAGTAAAACATTGTTCATTATTCTTAACATTTAGTAAGTATACTCTTTATTATTTCCATTGGAATATTATCTCGGATTCTGCAGCTTAGTACATACATTTTGGGTAAAATATAAAATGTTACAGGCCAATTTGTTATTCTTCGAACATATATGTCTTCTTACTCTCATTCCACAGACTGCCGTGTGCTTTACAGCTGGCAAAATCGTTTAAAGTCAACACTGTGGAAAGTTGGGCAAGAGTTAAGCTAATTATAATATCTTCAGAATCTCATAACAAGATTTGGAAACCAACTGCCATGTGAAGATTGTTTTTATTCACTCCCTCAAAATCAGAATATTATGATCAATTTGTACAGTGCTGGATGCCAAGCCATGTGGAGCTTTATAAACCTTAGTCAACACGTTCTCTTCTTAGTTTATCTTTGATAATGAATGATTTTAATTTCATTAAACATTGTCTGTGGGCTGGAATATTACACTGAGCATATTCAGCTAATAGATTCCATTATTTAAGCTGAATTTTTCATTTAGAGAAGTAGGACTCATGGCAAGCATCAAGGTAATTTTTTCATCCAAACTCCTCATACAGAAAGCAACTTAATGAAATTTGGCGCTGATTATCTGATTCTTCCTTAATTCTCCTTTTCACCTCTAAGGACTGAATTTGTGTAGTGAAGTAAGTAAAATACTGTATTCTGATCATTTTATTATTTTGTCTTCTCTTCTATAAAAAATATGAGAGTTGTGAGAATGGGAATTATGTCTCTTATTTTTAACTTATTTTCCTTAATTGCTAACAGAGTAGTTAGCACATAGTAGGCCTGCATATTTATTTAACAAATTAATGAATAAAGTCAGACTCTAGCTTTAGAAAAAGGAACTTATTAAAGAATTACTGCTTTTTCGTGCCTGTCTCTATTATCTTATAAATTATCAAAGTATTTTTAATAACAAAATCATACTGCCACACTTCAATCAGATACAAAGTTTATATTCTAGTTCTTTTTCTGTCAGCAAAACTTCTAGAGGCACACAACTGAGAAGAAATGAGCTAAATAACTATTGGTTCATTCCTGATGATTTCCCCATCAAATCGATGTGATCACTGTACTTTATTAAATGTAGAATTATATTTTGTAGGATGAAGGAAAATCTAACATGTGCAGGTTACATTCATTGAGCAATTACTATGTGGTTACAGGTACTATGTGTTTTGCTTACATTATTCTCATTTAGCCCTCTCAGCAAACTGATGGCATAGATAATACTATTCACATTTGGCAGCATAGAATATTGAGATGTAGAGTTGCCCAATATAACACAGCTAATAAATCATAGAGCTGTGGTTTGTTCTTAGATTGACTTCACAAGCCATGCTCTGCCCACTGTACCACACAGCCAAATACTAAAATCAGATGGCCAGCACACTTGTCTTTGAAACCATCATCGATTTCCTTGAACAGTTATTAATATGTCACCAATCTAACATATTTTTTAAAATAAATATGATTATAAGCATAAGGAATTCAGGTAAGAAACAACTATTTTGTCATTTAAACATTTCTAAAGATCTCTCATTCCTGAAAAAACGACTAATCTCTGCATAGCCTGATATACAAAATGTCAATTTTGCATGATAGTTATAAAAGTGCTCCAAACCTGTCAAACTTTAGCTCCTTTTTAAATTTGGAAAGCTTCTTCCTTCAGTACATTTTTGGGCTTGCTTGTTTATTAATACAAATGTCATATAGCTTATAACATAAAAATGATTCCATTAGATTTTAACCTCAGTACATACACATACATCTACATGCTTGCCCACAGTCTCATTATTCGTTCACAGATTTTGTGCTCATAATGTCTAGGCTTGTGAATAGTATGTAGAAAACTTTTACATAATTTCTGAAATCTTTGAAAACAATCCCTGTTATTCTAGTAAAAACTTCCTGGATATGATTTTAAAAGTATTATGGATTTTTAAACATATTCTTGATCTATCTTATGAAATAAAGAGGTGAGGCTAATTGGAAACAAAGACTGTCTGTATTAAACAATGCATTTAATAGCAAAGCATACAATTATCAATCAACATGTCAAAGTTATATGACTTTTCATATTAGCATTTTATTGAGTCCACCAAAGGGAAAATATGATTTAAATATGAAATGAGCTTCTGCATCAGGTTAACTAATAATAATAATAATAATAATAATAGTAAAGACACTTTTACTTTCAATATTTCACTGGAAATCAAAGACCATGTTGCTTCTCTTGGTATTATTAGAGAGAAAGAAAGAAAGGAAGGAAAGAAAGACACAGAAAGAAAGAAAGAAAGAAAGAAAGAAAGAAAGAAAGAAAAAAGAAGGAAGGAAGGAAAGAAAAGAAAAGAAAAGGAAAAGAAAAGAAAAGAAAAGAAAAGAAAGAAAAGGGGGGAGAGAGAAAGAGGAAGGAAGGAAGGAAAAATAAATTCCATTGGGCTCCCATTGGCCAGAGTTACTGACCAATCAAATTGATGACGTCCATACATAGCTCAAATACCCTTGCATACCAAGGCTATTATAAATTTAATAATGTTTCAATATGGATGCTTCTAATTTTTAAAGGAACGTTCTAGAGGCACCTGAGTGGCTCAGTCGGTTGAGCATTGACCTTCGGCTCAGGTCATGATCTCACAGTTCGTGAGTTGGAGCCCCATATCAGACTCGCTACTGTCCGCGCAGAGCCCGCTTCGGATCCTGTCCTCCTCTCTCTCTGCCCTCCCCTCACAAAAATAAAACATTTTAAATAGATAAATAAACAAACAAACAAAGGGACATTTAAAATGCAGAGCAAATGGACTAATCATGTAAGTTGTAGTAAGAACAAAAGCATAAATCATTTGAATAATCACTTGAGGTTCATGGTAACAAAATGTGACCTATATTGATGCATCCAACCTCCATCTTTTTCTCTAGATGCTTTTGCACAAATAGAACTGTCACTGGTATTACTTACCTTTCTCTAGGAGCACCAATATGTTCCACTACTGTAGATCCCATGTCTCCTTCAGAGATTATAAACAAAGACTAGCAATTCAGAGATAACAGGTTTCTGTCTTTTCTCAGTAATTCCCCCTTCTAAGTGTAGTGGAATGGACTTCAGAAAAACAAACATAAATCCCCTTAGTCTGTTTCTTTTTTTCTTTTTAAAAGATGGAAAATAAGCCATTTTGCAGTTTCACTGGCTTTCACTGTATTATTATACTTGATGTAATTAAGAAGTCTTTTGAACTGGTAAAAGATACAGAAATATTTTTTTAAGTTTACTTATTTATTTTGAGGTAAAGAAAGAGAGAGCCTGAGCAGGGGAGGAACAGAGAGAGAGGGACAGAGAGAATCCCAAACAGGCTCTGTGCTGTCGAGTCTCAAAACAAGCCTGGAACCCATTAACCATGAGATCATGTCCTGAACCAAAACCAAGTGTCAGGCTGTCAACCAACTGAGCCATCCAGGCACCCCAGAAATGTTAAAAGAAAGGAAAGAGCGTGGTTTTTAAGAGAAATAGTTGTGTTCAATTTTCAGATCTTATTTATTGCACCTAAATTTCATGACCATTGCTTTGAATCTTAAAGTAATTGCAGTAAGCTTCATTTTCAATCAACTTATTATTTATTGGAAATGTCTAATTGCCGCAGTATACTTTTAATACTTTATGTCATTGAACAATTGTATTGTAGCTGGCACAAATATAATAGCTGAGATATGTAGTATAAACAAAGTACTTAAAGAAATACTAAGACAATTTCTTATTTCCACAGATATTAACTTTCCATTTGATATATGTAATGATACAGATGCATTAAGATGAAC